>NC_092353.1:5404842-6007479 GCF_963676685.1 Mytilus edulis | reverse complement strand
TATAAAAACCCTATTTCGCGTATCAAAAATAAACTAACAGAACTAGCCAAGGAATTTGTTTTTGTCCCGGCTGATAAAGCTGCTAATAATATCATTATTGTTTGACGTAAATTTTATATAGAGGTTCTGCAAAAGGAAATCACGAATTCACCAACATTCCAACTGACTTCATTTTCAGAAAACGACATCTGTAACAAACATAAACTTTTAGCTACTTCTTTACAAGCAGAACCAAACACAATGAAAGTCCCAACTATGTACTGGCTTCCGAAGCTGCACAAAAAACCTTACAAATATAGATTTATTTCATCTTCCAGCCATTGTTCAACTACTAAATTGTCTGTTTTACTTACTAGTACACTTGGTACAATAAAAAACCTGATAATAAATTGTTCAAATAAGGCCTTTGAAAATAGTGGAATTAATTACTTTTGGAGTGTCAAAAACTCGTTGGAAGTACTTGATAAATTGCATGCATATATTGGTGATTTTGAATCTGTTCAAAGTTTTGATTTTTCTACCCTATATACCACTTTGCCTCATATTCTTATTAAGAAAAAATTCACATCCCTAATTAACTGGGCATTTAAAAAGTCGGAATGCGAGTACATATGTTCAAACTCTTTTAGATCATTTTTTAGTAGCAATAAACAAAAGAACTATGTCAATTGGACATGCTTTGATACTATTTATGCACTTGAATTTTTACTTGATAACATTTTTGTTCGCTTTGGAGATTCCGTATATCGTCAAGTTATTGGAATTCCAATGGGGACTAACTGTGCACCACTTATTGCGGACCTGTTTTTGTATTGTTATGAGTTACAATTTATGACTAAAATTAGCAAAGACCCATCAAAACAACATTTGATACAAAAATTTAACAATACTTTTAGATATTTGGATGATATATTGGCTCTAAATAATGACGACTTCAGTATGTATACTAAAGAAATTTATCCTGTAGAACTTACTTTAAATAAAGCTAATGATAACAATGACCACTGCCCTTTCCTCGATCTTGATATCTATATCATAAACGGGAAGCTTAATACAAAAATTTATGATAAAAGAGATGATTTTTCATTTCCTATTGTTAATTATCCATTTTTAGATGGTGACGTTCCCTTGTCACCATCTTATGGTGTTTATATATCTCAACTTGTACGATTCGCTCATGTATGTAACAATGTATTAGATTTTAGCGAGAGAAATTTATGTATTACTGAAAAATTATTACACCAGGGTTTTCGATATCACAAACTGGTCAAAACATTTACTAAATTTTATCACCGGTATAAGGAAATAATTCGTAAATATAACTCAACATGCAGACATCTTATACGTTCAGGTATTGCACATCCAAAATTTTATGGAAATATTCTTTATAAAGCACAAAAATGTCAGTATTCTCCTCAGAAACTAACAAAACCTTTAAATAGACTTATTAAAAGGGGATATAGTTACGATACTGTTGTCAGGTCATTAAAGATTGCATATTTTGGCTTTAACATTGATTCACTGATAGGGTCTTTGCATCGGAACTAAACACATTTATTTCTAAAAAAAACAGTTGTTGGCATGACACGGGTTATGTTCTTCTCATATATTTTATGATAGTATGATACTAAACCCCTAACGGGAGGGATTGTACCTGATATTCATATGATGAAGACATAATCTTTCAATCAGTTTAATTGAGGTCTGGAGCTGGCATGTCAGTTAACTGCTAGTAGTCTGTTGTTATTTATGTATTATTGTCATTTTATTTATTTTCTTTTGTTACATCTTGTGATTATTTGCCTGTCTTTTTTTGAATTCATTTTTAAATATGGTTCAAACATAAAAATATTTTTAAATTTTCTGTAAGTTCTTAATTTATTGCCAGATTGTAAATTAGTACACTTCCCAGAATTGCTTTCTAAACTCGCTAACCAGCTTTCTTTAAATTTAATAGTTAAAGATGTTTTTACTTTTTTTAGAATATGGTTTTGTTTAAAGTTTGACTGGTTAACAAATAGATATTCTAAGTCTAGAAATTTAAATATATGTTTAATGCTTCCTATCCAAGATTCCTGGTTATGTTTGTCCATAGAATGAGATAGATTTATGGCTTCCCTTAGAATAATATTTGAAGGTTCAATATCTTTCATAAGATGGATCCAATATTTTACCATATTCATTATTACATAATACAGTGTAGGGAGTGAACCTAGTTCTCCTCTACATGCCATATTTGATGTTTTTATATTAACTCCAAGTGAAAATTTACAAAGCTTAGTATGAATTTTCTCTAGTACAAGATAATCAGTTTCTTTTGATATAAAGTTATCCAAATGTATTTGTTTCTTATGTGGTATATAACCCCAAATTTCAGATCCATACAACAAGATTGGTCGGATTGTATGGTTATAGATGTGTAATAAAGTACTAGGTTTTGGGCTTTCCACTGAAAAGGTCTTCCTTAATTTGAAATATGCTTTCATTCCTTTGTTATAAAGTTCTTTCTTTGCTATTTGGAAACTCCCAGATGATGAAAAATTTATACCTAAGTATGTGTAGTTCTGTACACATTCTAAAGTCTGGTTTCCTAATGATATTTTAATATTTTTAAGTCTTCCTGATTTGTTAAATACAAGAACCTTGGTCTTTTTTATGTTAACTGTCATTTTATAATCAACTGTAAATTTATTTAATTTGTTAACACAATTTTGAAGTCCTTGCTCTGATGATGATAAAAGAACTACATCATCAGCATACATTAAAATATTTAAAGGATGTGTATTTAATGGGATTGGGTCACATGTTTGGTCAAAATAGGTTGGCAAATCATTTAAATATATATTAAAGAGACAGGGACTGAGATTATCCCCTTGTCTTACTCCTATATTTGATTTAAAAAGGTTTGTCCTGTGTTGGTCTATTTTCACACAAGTTTCTGTGTTTTCATACATACATTTTATAATGTCATAAAATTTTGATCCAACACCTATACATTTAAGTTTGTAAAAAAGGTGGAGATGTGAAACTGAATCAAATGCACGCTTAAAATCTACAAAGCATGCATACAGAGGCTTCGAATTATTTTTCACAAATTTTGGAATGATGGTATTTAACACATACATATGGTCTGTTGTGCGACATCCTTTAGTAAAACCAATTTGCTCACTTCTAATTATATTTCTAGTTTTTAAAAATTTTGTCAACCTGTTATTTAGAATTGAATTAAATAACTTGCCTATGTTATCTGCAATAGTAATGCCCCTGTAGTTTGATGGATCATGTTTAGATCCAGACTTGTGAAGGGGGTGATAAAGCCTTGGCCCCATAATTTTGGATAAATACTACTGGAAAATACTAAATTAAAGAGTTTTTGTATTAGAGGGATACAAACGGTTTGGCTATATTTTATCATTTCATTCGAGATCATACTGAATCCACTCGATTTAGAATTCTTAAGACTTTTTATTGCTTTTTCTATTTCCTCAGGTGTTATTAAGTAGTCAAGTTCATTAAAAACATTTTCATTATGGAATGATTCAAGTTTCTTCTTAATCAAATCATCACTATATTGTTCATTCTTATTTAATTTTTGAAAGTATTCTTGCCATTCAGATGGGTCGATAGTATTCTCAGATTTGTTTTGACTATTATTTGAGATATTTTTAATTTTATCTAGTAGTTGCCAATAGGCTTTGGGATTTTGATCATATAAATTATCGAGTTTATTCATGATGTCTTGTTTGAATTTTCTTATTTTTGCTCTTCTTTGTTTTCGATATGATTTCAGGCATTTAAAAAAGGACCCTCGTATATAAGGATCTGTGTTGTGATTTTGCATTAATTTGTATTTTCGATATAAGTTTTGTTTTAAATTTATTATATCTTGATCTTGCCATTCTCTATTCTTTTTAATTTTCTTCTTCTTGCTTTTTTGGGGTTTTCTAATAATTTTCTTTAGTGATAAATCTGCGGCTTTTAGAAAAATCTTATTTAAATCTTCTGCGGCATTATTAATTGAATCTTGGTCATAAATTTTATCTTTATACTGTCTAATAAAATTTTTGATTTCATTTGAATTTATGGCATCTTGAAATGCTGAGACTGAGTTATCATCCCATGTATATTTATCTGGCATTAAAGCTAGATTTAAGTTTCTTTCATAAATTTTTGTGTTGCATTTTAACATGCATGAGATCTGACAATGATCTGAGAAATCAGGTAAAAAATTATGAGTGTGAAAATATGTGAAATTTGGTAAGAGTTCCTCAGATGCTAAAAAATAATCAACAACACTACTTCCTAAAGGTTGGAAGCAAGTGTGTGCACCCATTAAATCACCCATTGTTCTGCCATTAAGGATACGCAATGATGAAGATATACATAGAGATAGGAGTTGTCTGCCCCTAGTGTTAATAGAACTATCTTTACTTTTTCTTTGAATTAGACTAGAATCACATTTGTAATTGTCAAATAATGGAATATGTTTGTCTGAATCCATTTGGATATGATCAATTTCACAAGCAGTTCTTGCATTTAAATCTCTTGCTATCATGATTTTTCCTGATTGGGAATATTTTACTAAATCATTTTCAATCATTTCAAGAATATTATAATCCAATTTTCTATAGTAGGAAGAATTTTCAGGTGGATTGTATAAAAAACAAATGTATAAATCTTCCTGAAACCCGAAGAATGTTCTGTCTAACTTTAACCATATAAAATCATTTGTGGCATGTTCTAAAAATTTAACACCCGGTCTTATTGTATTAAGTATATATACTGACAAGCCACCATGTCTTTTCCCACTAGGTTTGGTTCTAGGTCTTATAAGATGAACCGGTCTTTGAAAATTTGGAAGTTCTAAACAATTATCCAGATCACAGTGGGTTTCTTGCAAGCAAAAAATGTCTTGCTGTAAAAGATTGTCAACAAAAATATCATCTTCAAATTTGTTAAATCCCTTACTAATATAACCATTGATATTCCATGTTGAAATTTTCAAGTTTTTTTTTGTATAAATCATGTGTGCTTACAATGATCAATAAAATAAGCATACACTAAAACCAGTAAATATAAGTCATAAAAATATGAGT
Organism: Mytilus edulis; assembly: GCF_963676685.1. NCBI lineage: Eukaryota > Metazoa > Mollusca > Bivalvia > Mytilida > Mytilidae > Mytilus > Mytilus edulis. The sequence continues at coordinate 6,002,383 of NC_092353.1, read as the reverse complement.
TGCATGTAACTGTGTACTACAGAGATTTGTGATGTATAAAATAAAGTACATATATATATTTCTTTATATTCATAAAATTGTACATTTTCTTAGGAAATGTATACATATATCAGTTGTTGCGTGTGTGTACATACATGTATTTCTATAATTTATAGATTCGCACAATATTTATGTCTGAAGATATTGTATACAGACTCTCTATGTAGAGGAGAAGAGTTAATAATAAAAATCAAAAATTGTTACTTATGATATACATTTATAATATAATTCTTTTCTTTTTTTTCTTTAAAATCTAGTTCTCATTCATGTATCTTTTAACATGTTTTACAAAATAAAAAAGTCAGTGTCATGATGGTCTTTTTAACTAACTTTATCTGTCCTGATTTTAATATTATTAACTTTTGTAACATATCATTTGCACTAGTGTTATGAGTCTAGCACTAGCTACGATATATATAAAAAAATAAAGTATGATTTTTTTTAGATCAATCATTAATCAAATTGGAATAATGAAATAATAATTTGCTTTTAGCAATCAATTTCCTTTAATTTTGTTGAAATAAGCGATTAAACATAATTTTTGACTGATTCACTTGCAAGTGAAAACGTCATCATCATTCTAACCGGTATTCATGTGAACTTCAAGTTAACCCCTATCTAGAGATTGACAACGCATGCATTGTACGTGTACTGGTTATTTAAAGAAAAAGAATGTCAACAATGAAAGTGAAACTACGGTAAATCATTTGATTACTAATTCGATGCACATAAAATCATTCTTATATGGTTAAAAACAATGAGAAACATCTATTTTTAATCTATAAAATAAAATCAAACAGACCTATAAAAATGCAATTGCACGTGTTGGTTTAATCTATTCGTATCTTTATTTTTGTTTACATCGCTTATATGGTCATCTGAGGTCAAATCGATAGTTAATTAGATGGCGTCTGGAATAAAATACACACGAAACGAACCTATATATTATCTACCCCATGCTCTGTAAACTGTTTATTTTAGACTTTTGATAGTTTGGATAAATGTTTTACATTGTTATAAACCAAATATGAGAATTTGAGTCAAATCGGTTACAATGAATTTGACAGCTAGTGCCCCTTTAATCTCACATTAAAAAGTTCACAGTTCAAATATTACGTAACCTCATACGTAATAAGTCCGAATTCCGTTCCTATTTTAATGCCCTTTCTTCCGGTGGAAAACACCTTTTCTTTTCATAGAAGGATCTGTTCAATCATAATACAACGATAATGTGTTATTTATCACCTTTGGCTTGTTTTGTTATTGCCTTTTTGGTTAATATATCAACAGCCCAAAAGACATTAGAATCCATTCACAATGAGTTGCATATCACAAATTTTATTTCTTGTAAGCCTATCAGTATAAGATTACTGATTGACACCTATAGGCCATCGAAAGTCAATTTGCAAGCTAAACTACGGTTAGTTTAAAATAGAAATAAAAAAACACTCTGGATAGTGGGGTAGGGGTTTTGACAATGAAGACAATTTTATTTTTTCCTTTTGAATGTTAAGGTTCATCGTATCAAACATGATAAATGCACAGGAAATCCTATCAATAAGGGAGTAAAAATATACCAAAGTCGACTATCACAGTAGAGCTCTCGATATCTGTATCCAATGAATTTCTGCCAATATAGGCACACCTCCGTTATATGGAGTAAAACAATAAAAGTAGTTCCACCACCGCAATAGTATAGAATATTAATCCATCAATATATTTACACTATGAGCATTATGTACACAGTTCACAGTTCAAATTAGGATACTTATTTATCCTTTTATGTGTAAAAGATAAAAATTGTCTGTATACTAGCTATTAAAATAGGAATATAAAAATACTATTTATAATATTTAGCCTAGACGATCTGCATAAAACCCTATTTGACCTTTCTAACTGACTTTAAAGTTCATCTTCCTCCTACTACTTATCAAGTCCATTTTTGAAAGTATTTCATATCTCTTATTGTGTAAATTATATATTAATTGTCTACACAGAGGTTCAATTCTACAGCTTATATCATTTTCTGACTCAACACTGCCAGCATAGTGGAATGGATTAATAATTAGTTGCAAAATGTCTAGCTGAATATTAGAATGTTGCGCAAGAAGCTCACTTCATTTACATATAATGTTTTTCAATATTGGTGTACAAATTTGATCTAGTGCTCTACAACACAGCATAAAGTGTGATAGCGATTGCACCAATGGAGTGGTGCAATCGTGGTCTAGTGTGACTTGGGCATTAACTAGCTATTAACCTATATTTTTTTTTTTAATTAACAAACGAAGACAGTAAGTCATTTTGTCAATCTATGGGTATCCCTATAAAGTGTTATGAATGTATGTACTTTAAAAAAAATCATGACAAAAAATATAGGTTTTATCAATGAAATGTATATTAATGAGGCTCGAGGGTACCCAAATTTCAAACATTTTTTCTTTCATTAGAGTGGGGAGCTCATATTCGCCGTGTACACAATTTCGCCGTTTTATGATTTTGAGGTGTAAAAACTTCAAAGGATGGTTGAAATGGAAGAAATATGCCGGTAAATTATATTTTTATAACAAATATGATTATTTTTGAAAATGAGACTAAATTTCGGCACTTACCGCAAAGGACTGAAAAACGGCCAATTTCCTGAATGAAAAAAACGATTTAAAAGAAGTAATTCTTAGTAATTCTTTGACTGGTTGCCCTAAACTTCAGTTTTTTTTACACCTTTCAAATGTCTGCTATTCATCTATAATGAAATTTATTTGATAAATATTGTTTAAAGCTGCAGTTATTTGGTTCTAATTAGATGTGTAAAAACGGTGAATATGTGTCCCCCTTTGAGAAAACATAAGGATATTTCAAACACCCTTTAATTCAACTTTTCAGATGATTTTTATCAAAACAAACACGTTTTAAAGCTAAGAATATTTTGCATATGAAGTTATCTTCATATAGAAATATCAGTATACTTCAAAAACATAAAGACCTGAACATAAACCGAAGAAAACATGGAAACTTCAAAATATGGCGAAAATGAGCACCCCACTCTACAAATTTTATTCATGACTTTATTTGTTGTAATACTTTATCATATGGTACAAAAATTAACAAAAAAAATCAATTTGTTTTGGACCCAGATGACTTTTACAATGTATATATCATTGAGAAAGCTCCAAATTATTTCCCTTTGGTGCAAAAATGCAGTTTTTGGGGTATTTGTTTCAAATAAGCTTTACTTAAACTAGACGTTGCAAAATTAAAGGGATTTCTTTAGTTAATTTTTTTTTTTTTAAATTTATTTACTACCTCTATTTCTCAGACTATTAGCCCCCTTAAAGGCATACGATACAGTTAAAGGGGAGGTTATAACGTTGCTAACGTAAAATGTTATTTTCGAAAACGTCAAACTGTAACATATCGGGAAAAGATGCATTTTTCGACTGATTTTTATCATTCAAACTGATTTAATTTGAAAACAAGTGCATGGACCTCTATTTTTTAAAACAACATTTTGTTTCATTTTGCAGGGAGATTATGTGGACCAAAGGAGTAGGTCCGGTAAGGACTGATTTTGGCCACAAATTTCAGGTTCATCTGACGAAAGATTTTGACCACTTTTTAAACACTTAAGTGTCTATTTTATTTGAATCAATTAGTTTATGTGAAAGATTTTAACTGATTTAGTCATTAAAAACGATCCGATTCAAGCACTAATATGAATAATCTACGAAATATGCAGAAAATGTCACTTTTCCAATGGTTTTTGTCAAAAATAAAAGTGGCCGCATCCGTGTTCATCCTCAAACTTTATGTTATGTATTATCATAAAATACAACTTACATTTCAATATTAAGGATGAACACGAAAAGCGGCCACTTTCGTTTAATACGAAATTGTATAAAATTTAACTAAAAAGCTGGAATTGTGAAGATTTCAGTAATTTAGCATGACTTAATGGTGCTAGTACCCGATATATGTGCATTGTATTGTCAAAAACAGTCCATATTTATGTAGCAGAAGCATTCTACTGTCCAATAAATAACTTAAAGTTTACATTTTAATAATTTTGTAAAACTGTTATATTTTGGGGCCAAAAAGAGGTCTTACTGGACCTACTCCTTTGATAAAACTGTAAATATATATATATAGTGCATTTTTTTTAGTTTTGATAAATATACAGTAAAAATGACATTTATTTCTCAATTCATTCATTACCATTTGATAAATTTATATGACTTATTTCTGAATAAAAAATGCATAAATTTTTATGATACTTATAAAATACAGAAATTACAATTTATTAAACAAAAACCAAAGTGTGTTTATCTTTTAAAACAAAAAAGTTATGGCTATCTTTCGAAAGGAAAAATACGGCCACAAATCTGAATTTTGAGCAAATATACAAAATTTGGACCTTATTTAGCTCAAAAAGTGGCGCGTGAAGGTATATTTTTCATTACATATGATTTAATCAAGCAAAAAATAGCCTATATATGGAAATTTTCATCAAACTGTATATCATGATCAAAACTGTATCGTATGCCCTTAAGCACAAATATTCATACCTACCTTAACCTATACTGTTTTACTAGTCAAATTAATTACGTCTCGAAAGGATATTTTATTTTTTATCTGTGATCCTTCCTGAAATGTCTCAGAAAAATATATAAAAATGGCCTTTTAAGACATCATATTTATTTGGACTACTGTTTTACATGAAAAGCAAGCCATGTTTATTTTATAAAGTTTATTATTTTCCAGGCTGTTTATCATTTTACTTAAAATGTCATTGTCCTTTTGGATTGTGTTCTCAACAATGGTAGATCAAGATGTCAGTACAAAACCTGGACCAATAATGGCAATAGCAAAGAATCACCACAGGTATAAACTTAATATCATTTATTTCCTTATTAAAAAGGTGAGATAATTGTGCAAGTGATTTTTGTTTTTTTGTGAATTATTTTTTTGTTTGATATATATATCTGCTTTGATTTCTAATTGAACACACTGTGATTTTAGTACACATTTGTATCAGCTTCTCCTAAACTGCTCAGAAAATAGTCTTAGTAGTATTACTATACATCATTTGTACATGTTAGATAAGTCGTATCAGCACATGTCATGACAAAAAGGTTACTGTTTAACAATCAGTTAGGGGTACTACTTGTACAAGTAATTTTTATTTACATATAGAAGTTAAAAAAAATTATACATATATAAGTTAATTATAGTGTTTGAATAAGTAAATTTTTTTACAATCCCACCAAGATTCTCAAGTTTGGAGATGTATCAAGTCTTCAATGATTTTTCCCACGTTAGCTCATAATTTTTTTTATTAAAGTTCAATGTTTCATCTCATTAATTCAACAAAGAAACTGATTATGTAAAGATCTTAAGTATTTGTGCAATTTTTTAGCCATCAAAAATTGCTCCTTTGGGGCTTGTAAATGACCAGTGTTCTGAAGATGATAGACAAATTGGATTTTCATTGTCCATGAAATTACACTTCAATGATTAGTAAAGACATCGACAATGGGCAGACACATTAAAATTCTATTAGAGCAAAGAAATCCTAAGAATTTAAGAAATAAAGATAAGATAACTTTTTTACTTATATAAGTAAAAAACTCTGAATGTCTAAGGGACATAACTAAGTCATTTTTTTTTTACCTATACAAAAAAATAGAATTCACTTGTATAAGTATCCTACAAATTTAGTTATATGAGTACATATTTTTTTACTTCTTCAAGTAAATGAAAATTACTTGTACAAGTAGTACCCCTGATTGACAAATTGTTTAAGTTTAAAAAATATAAACACTATATTTAACTTTCATGTGTTTATATAGCTCCTTTCTCAATTAACTTCCATCAGGACGGCTCAAGTCTAAACGTTTGAAAGCCAAGTGTTGGGGGTTGTGGTAATTAAATGTATGTAGAAATGTATAATAAGTAGCTATTTGACCACATGTGAAATCAGACTCAAATTAAACCTATAAAGATTAATAGCCAAATTGAAATAAGGCCAACTTTGCATGAGGGAGAAATCTATGTTTATTAATCATTTTTAATATGTTAACAGAATTTTAGAAAAATATGTTGTAAATGATGTCAGTACAGAAACACTGACTAACTTCCAGGTGTAAAAATCATACTTTATCCTGGCGGCTTTGCAGTGTTTACAAAATGGATGTCCAGGCGTCAACCAGGCTTAAACCAGGCGTAAACCAAGTGTAACTGAGGCGTAAACCAGGTGTAAAATTAGGCGTAATATTTAAATGAGTACGCCCAGTTCACAAAAAAATAGGCGTAATATGCAAATGAGTACGCCTGGTCAATAAATTAAACAGGCTTAATATCCTTACATAATACTACACTTATTTTTAGTTCAGTGTATTAACCAGGACTAAGCTGTGTACTTTTGTGTATTTGATACAAACTTCTGTACTGTTGCTTTTATTTCTTACTGTTTGACAAAAAACTTGAAATATTAACCATTGAAGAAGCTAATATAGAAATAAATATATTTTAGGCAGACACTGGCTCAAATAAGTTTAAGTTTAAATAAGAATTATGACAATTATTTTTTCTTGAAATTAAAGAAGCATTTTAACTAAGTTGTTTTTGAAAATTATTGTCTTTTGAACTAAAATATAAATGATAATACTGCAATTTAACTTAAAGTAAAAGATTTTAATGTTATTATCCAAGGATAAAGGTTTTGGGATTTCAAAATTTCTGATAGAACATAATACTTAATTATACTCACATTATTATTATTTACCATGTATTACTACTTTCCTTTTATTTCACAATTTTCATTAATTTATTTGATTCAGTATTTCTAATTTCAGATTCTTCCGAAAAGCACAAAACAAGCTAATTATCCCTGAATATATGAAGCTGCCATGTGCCCTACTCTTGCAAACTAAAACCAAAGAGCCAAATTTTGAAAAAATAATCCCATAATCCTTTAAACAAAGCATTATGGGTATTTTTCTATTTACGCCATACGAACAGTTTTACGCCTGTAAAAAAAATTACGCCTTGCTTTTTTCAATTTACGCCCGTAAGAAAACTTATGCCTTGCTTATTTCAATTTACGCAAGGTTTCCTGCTTTTTTCTACGCCCGTAAGGACTACAAATTTATGTTTCCTGCTCCCTTAAGCCTGGATCTAGACACGTAACTACCACTTACGCCTGGTTTAAGCCTTATTTCCAGGCGTAATACGCCTTATAATTTCGTACGGGTATCCCTGCAGGAATACATTCCACCAGCTATTGATTTGCCCAAGTGCAAGTAAATGAAAATATCACACCATAAATGTTAGATAAGTTGAAACCTTGGCTATGTCATGTATGTACAATACCAAATATATATCCTAAAAAAAGTTATGTGTCAGACATACAATTGTATGGTGCCTCATAGATCACAATCACACCGATCCTTTAACTGTTTGTAGCTAAACCTATCTACACGTATCATGTGTATATGTAGAGTTTTGGTAAATAGAAAATCATTCGTTATAAATAGATTGAAAATTAAATAAAAAAGGATGTGTTTTTAGATTTTATTTGAAATGAGTGTTGATTATAGATTTTTTTTTAAACATGTGAATCAGTAACAACAGAGCAACACAAGAGAATTTTCTAATTTAATTTATAGTATTCTTTTTTTTAAATATATATTTTTTGAAGAAAAATTGTGTTTGAATGAATCTCAATCATTTATTACAAGTATAATGTCAATTTAACATTTACCACAAGGACATTATTAATATTTATTTAATTTTATAAAAGCTGTTGAAGATGCCAGTTAAGAATCCAAATTAGTTCAACAGGTGAATTTTTGCTATTTTAGTATAAATGGAAGCTAGCTATGCAGTGACTTTGGCTTTATGATTTATAGCATTATGTTGGTCACTGGAATAACAAAACCATACTGGAAAATGCTTGTATTGGTTATTTGAAGCAGCTTTTAATGAGCATTTCTACCTGCACTTCTAAATAAGATTTGTAATAGCTCCAGATCTTACTGAATCTGATCATAAATTGCTCAGGCAGAAAAAAAATAGCATTTTTACACCGGTCACTTTTAAAGTATACACATAGCTTTGAAAAATATTTTCCTTTAATTGAAGGTCAAAGTTGTTGCTTTATTTTGTTAAACAAGAAGTACAAATCATAAAATTGTTTTCTTTGCATGACTTCTTTCATATGCTAAGTGTCACTAGGCTTAATTATTTTTTTTTGTTTACAGCAGTTATATACATTTGCTTTAAAAAGCTTTAATTTTGTTGACATGCAAGTATGCTCAGAGTAAGTGTTCATGTGATGTTGTTTATAGTTATATAGTGGTGCATGATCCTTACTCTGTTTTAGAAACCAGCCTTTTATCTTGTTTATAGTAATTGTTTACCAATCTCTGTCCAGATGCTACTAACACTTCACTGTTTATCTCAATAGTTTATTGGAAGATTATGGTGTGGGATTCTGTGACAATCAGTATTCTTAATACTGTAAACCATCTAATTTTGCCAGTAGAAAATTAGGCAAATACAAATCGTCACGAAAACTTAAAACTTGGATCTTCTTTTATCGTACTTCATCAAGTGAATTAGAAAAATTGCGAAATTAAATTGCTGTGATGGGCTAAGAAAGAACTACATGGGAAATAAAGTATCCCTGAAAATATGTTGGTGTACAGTTTATCTATATAACTACCTTAAGGTAGATGGGGTGTCTAAATTATAATCCATAGAATCTTTTAATAATTTGCCAAAATGTAGTTCATATCCTGCTTGTTTAAAAACATTAATAAAAAGAATGGGTCACCGGACTTATTTTCACACTACAGGTTGTGCAAAATTGTCAAGATTTTGTATAGATTATGCATGGAAAACCCAATTTTCCGCCATAAAACTCCAACTGCACCATAGAATTTTGAGATAAAATATGAGAAGATAGCTCCAATATTATGCTTTCAGATAAGAAAAAGAAAAAATGGGGTCACCGGACTCGTTTTCTTGCTACATGTAAAAATGGGTAAATTCCTAACACATTCTATTGTAAAAGTAACACTATCTGAATTATCTGCCCTTGCATTTGAGTTGCCTCCCTTTATTTTACAAAGTTGGAAAAAAATGAATCAAAAAAAAAAAATCTTTTTTTTGTAAAATACAATCATAAATATGATCAAACATGGCATTTTCTATATTATCATGAAAATTCTTACACATGAATTACCTACTACTCTAAAAACTTGCACGTTTCATTAAAGATCTAGACCTTGTTTTCTAGTATTTCAAAATCCAAGATGGAGGAAGACACCCTATCTACCTTAATAACAAATGGATGGAACTTTTGTCCTTCAAATTCTAATATATTTTGATTGAATAAGTATCTTTTAAACGTTTATTATAATTAAAATGGCAGAAGGATACTTTTTTTTATAGAAAACTGTTCAGTTTCACAGAAATTTTAAGATAACTACTTTGGTGAAATATATTAATTTAATTCCTTCCATCTTATGGAACTGATGGACAAAGACCCTAAAATCTTTCAAACCAATATTTTCATGCATCAGAAACCACACGCTTATCATTGAATATCATGAATATAGCATGAAGTCATACCTTAGGATATATTTTGAATTTAGTTCTTTTACATTTAACATTTTTAATTTCCTGTTTGTGAAAAATTATAAATGATGAACTTTAAGAAGAGATGAATATTTATTTTACGATTAGAGGTTGTTAATGCACTTAAATATACCCAATTTTTCTTATCTTCCATTTTTCTCAAAAACACATTAAGTTAACGTTTGTGTTTATCCTTTATATATATATAAATAGTGTATTGTAATGGTTTTCATATTCACACTCCTATCAACCCCAGACACCAATAGAATCCTAAGTGTCCAGTAACCGCTTTCAATTTACTTGTATTTACTACTAAGCTTAAGTATATGATAAATATTTTCTTACACCCTTTAGTGTTGTCATACATATCTGTAATGTTCTGTGTTTGGTAATTATTGTCGAGCCTGCAACTTTTGTTGCAGAAAGCTCGACATAGGGATAGTGATCCGGCGGCGGCGGCGGCTACGGCGGCGGCGTTAGCTAACTTCTTAAAAGCTTTATATTTTAGAAGGTGGAAGACCTGGATGCTTCATACTTTGTATATAGATGCCTCATGTTACGAAGTTTCCGTCAGTCACATGTCCAATGTCCTTGACCTCATTTTCATGGTTCAGTGACCACTTGAAAAAAAAGTTCAAATTTTTTGTAATGTTGAATTCTCTCTTATTATAAGTAATAGGATAACTATATTTGATATGTGCGTACCTTGCAAGGTTCTCATGTCTGTCAGACAGTTTTCACTTGACCTCGACCTCATTTCATGGATCAGTGAACAAGGTTAAGTTTTGGTGGTCAAGTCCCTATCTCAGATACTATAAGCAATAGGGCTAGTATATTCAGTGTATGGAAGGACTGTAAGGTGTACATGTCCAACTGGCAGGTGTCATCTGACCTTGACCTCATTTTCATGGTTCAGTGGTTATAGTTAAATTTTTGTGTTTTGGTCTGTTTTTCTCATACTATATGCAATAGGTCTACTATATTTGTTGTATGGAACGATTGTAAGGTGTACATGTCTAGCGGGCAGATGTCATGTGACCTTGACCTCATTTTCGTGGTTCAGTGGTCAAAGTTAAATTTTTGTGTTTTGGTCTGTTTTTCTCATACTGTATGCAATAGGTCTACTATATTTGTTGTATGGAACGATTGTAAGGTGTACATGTCTAGCGGGCAGATGTCATGTGACCTTGACCTCATTTTCATGGTTCAGTGGTCAAAGTTAAATTTTTGTGTTTTGGTCTGTTTTTCTCATACTATATGCAATAGGTCTACTATATTTGTTGTATGGAACTATTGTAAGGTGTACATGTCTAGCGGGCAGATGTCATGTGACCTTGACCTCATTTTCATGGTTCAGTGGTCAAAGTTAAGTTTTTGAGTTTTGGTCTTTTTATCTAATACTATATGCCATAGGTCAACTATATTTGGTGTATGGAAATATTTTATGATCTTTATGTCAGTCGCACAGGTTTTATTTGATCGTGACCTCATTTTCACGGTTCATTGCACAGTGTTAAGTTTTTGTGTTTTGGTCTATTTTTCTTAAACTTTAAGTAATAAGTCAACTATATATGTTGTATAGAAGCATTGTTAGCTGTACATGTCTGCCTGGCATGGTTCATCTGACCCTGACCTCATTTTCAAGGTTCATTGGTCTATGTTTAGTTATCTTGGTTAATGTTAAGTTTATGTGACAGTTGTTATAAAGCTTAGCTTTATACTAAGGACTATCAACATAATATCAATGATTAGTATAGAAGGCGAGACATTTCAGCGTGTGCACTCTTGTCTTAGATAATTTTATAATGTTGCTTTTAATATTGTTAAATGTTATACAACTATTTTTTTGTAGAAATTGTATTTTATATTGAGAAAGTACATAGCACCCCACATGCAGTTTTTAATGCATAGGATATCTATTTGTCTCCACAATATGGTATTGTTTCATGGTCATTTTATTATTTAAACAGATTAGATAACAAATTTGAGATTCTTATAACTTGTATAAATACACAGAAAAGTAGAATGTAGTTCATTTCTGTTTTATTTGAGTATGAGTATAAAACTTAAGAATTTATTTTGAGCAAGCCCCTTCATACATAAATATTCCATGTATTCATTATATTCTTGGAGTTTTTGAATGCAACTCCCCAAATATAGAATTGGTATTGGTTCTTGAGACACCTTTTTATTCTAAAGGTCTATTATTGTTATCATTATATATATTGTATAGCAGAAATAAATTACTAAAATAAGTTTCAATAGTTGGTTTGTGATAAAGTCATGACATTTCTTTTCTTTATTTTTAGGTTATACAGCAAAGATGAGCATGAGAAAAATAACCCTATTTCTAAAATTGCTACTACTTCAACATGTTCAAGCAAACCTGAACAGCATTGTAGTAAGTTAGCTAACTAGTTGTAGCTGTAAAATAAATAGTTATTACAAGATCATAAATCAGTCATCACGGTCATTTAAACACTTATTTTTTAGTTCATCTGACAAAATAACAAATCAAACAAAAATCATGTTTAGCTTTTCTCTTTCATGTCATGATCGTGTACTGTATTCATATACCTGTATGTATACCTCTGTTCAGCATTTGTTTTGTTATGACACTTGTTTGAACTTTTATCTCATCTGGTCCTAAGTTCAAAGTTACTTTTCTAATCAATTATCATCATTCGTAGTCAATCTACTTCTCTGAAACTATCTCCTCAGAAACTACTGAGCAAAATTTAAACAAACTTAGCCACAATCATCATTAAGGTATTTAGTTTACCAAATGTGTCCCATGACCACACCTGCCAACCAAGATGACTGATGGCTTAAAATACAGCATAGGGATAACATGGAAGTTTTGTCTGTTATATTAAAACCGTTATTATATTTTTGACTAGGTAAAAAATGTTCAGAATTTTGAGCTTAGCAGTTGTCCATAAACATCAAACCTGTCACACAATTACTCATAGGAGTTATTGCACTTAAAGGACAATTTTTAACTCTTTTTTTCATTTTATCAATTATGCCCCACCTACGATAGTAGAGGGGCATTATGTTTTCTGGTCTGTGCGTCCGTCCCTTTGTTTTTCCGTCCTTTTGTTTGTCTGTCCTTCTGTTCATCCATCTGTCCTGCTTCAGGTTAAAGTTTTTGGTCAAGTTAGTTTATGATGAACATGATGAAGTTGAAGTCCAATCAACTTGAAACTTAGTACACATGTTTCTTATGCTATGATCTTTCTAATTTTAAAACCAAATTAGTTTTTATGCCCCACCTACGATAGTAGAGGGGCATTATGTTTTCTGGTCTGTGCGTCCGTTAGTTCGTCCGTTCGTTCGTCCGTCTGTCCGTCTGTCCCGCCTCAGGTTAAAGTTTTTGGTCAAGGTAGTTTTTGATGAAGTTGAAGTCCAATCGACTTCAAACTTGGTACACATGTTCCCTGTGATATGATCTTTCTAATTTTAATGCCAAATTAGAGATTTTACTCCAATTTCACGGCCCAATGAACATAGAAAATGATAGTGCGAGTGGGGCATTCATGTACTGAGGACACATTCTTGTTTTATCCAATTTCACGGTCCATTGAACTTGGAAAATGATAGTGGGAGTGGGGCATCCATGTACTTTGGACACATTCTAGTTGCCTATTATCTTGAAAAATATGATAGAGAGAAACTTTTAGATGCAGATTTATCAGCATTACTAGTTCAGCAAAAAAGTCAAGCATAGTTGAAATCATAAATTGATTCCTGAGGAGTGTTATTGCTCTTAGATGACTATTATTTCCATTTTTTTGCATATATTGCCTTATATCTTAGAAATTTTACCCATCCAGTGCCCACTCCCACTGTGGACAGGTGGACAAAGCAAAATCCACCTGAGCTGTAGTGTAATTAGAGGAAATTGTTGGCTTCTCCTTATTGCCCTTTAAAACTTTTTACCATGATTTTGTTTGCTTTATATAGAAATATTAGAATAGATGAATAAACTCTGTCAATCAGAAAACTGTTCAGCAAGGCAAGATCTGCTAACAAGTAAAATTTTGCTAATATAGTAAGTAGACTGTCACTCTTTATATGAGTGATTGCCCTTAAATAAGGATTTTCCAGCTGATCTTTGTTCACTGGATTATTGTGCACCTGAGTCCAGGTCTTTTTTATTACAGTTTTACCTATATGTATATTTTGACAATGTTTTATTCTTATTTTTGTAGTTCTAAGTGATGTTGTTCAAAAACAAGACGAAAAAGAAGAGGAAGATAAAAAAGTAAGTTTTTCGGTAAGACTAAATTATCCGCACGGTAACACCAGAAACAGAAATTAACAAAATCTGTTTAAAAAAAAATATGATTTACAAGGCAATATCTACAAAAACGTCAATATAGATAAATTAGTTAACTCCTTAAAAACTGAAATGCTACCAAAGGTCAGTGGTTCTCTTGGCGTACTCAGGCTTCCTTGACTGATTAAAAACCCACTGTCTAAAAATAGACAAAATTGTTGAAAGCGGAGTTAACTTAAATGTTAATCAATCCGTCAATAGAATGAAATGACAAATTTTGCTGTTGTTGTTTTAGTGGGGATATTTTATTTTGCTATAATTTTGAAACAATTAAAATTATGAAAAAACTTTCCTCATGTTCCTGTAAAAATCAGCAATTTCTGTAAAGAAGTCTATTTAGCAGATATTTTTAAGAAAAATCTTAAAGGAAAACTTGCCCTGAAATAAAAATGTTAACCCATTTTTGTGTTTGTGATTTTTTTTTTGAAGATCTAAAATGAACAGATGAATAGACAGAAACCAAAAGAATGAAATTCAAAACAATACATCAATTCACAAATGATCCAGGCACATGGGTCAACTATATGTTGGACCATTTTTCAAAGGAGTAGGTCCAGTAAGACCCCTTTTTGGCCCCAAAATATAGCAGTTTTACAAAATTTTTGAAATGTAAACTTTAAGATATTCATTGGACAGTAGAATACAGTTACATAAATTTGGGCTGATTTTGACAATACAATGCACATATATTGGGTACTAGCACCATTAAGTCATGCTAAATTATTAAAATCTTCACAATTCTAGCATTTTAGTTAAATTTTAGACGATTTTCGTGTAAAACAAAAGTGGCCGCATTCGTGTTCATCCTTAATATTGAAATGTAAGTTGTATTTTTTTATAATAAATAACATATATAAAGGTTGAGGATGAACAGGGATGTGGCCACTTTCATTTTTGACAAAAACCATCTGAAAAATGATTTTTTTCGGCATATTTGGTAGATTTTTCATATTCCAGCTTGAATAGGTGCGTTTTTCATGACTAAATCAGTTAAAATCTTTCACATAAACTAATTGATTCAAATAAAATAGACACTTATTAATAAGTGTTTAAAAAGTAGTCAAAATCTTTCGTCAGATGAACATGAAATTTGAGGCCAAAATCGGTCCTTACTGGACCTACTCCTTGATTTTCTTGAATTAGTTGCTCTTTGCATTTTTCTTAGTAACTTATAATCTAATTGGTTTATTACAATTCAATTGCTAGGTCTAGACAAATTTAGAAAAACAAAAGGTTTCTGGACATCATTTCTGTCATGACTATCTGTTTTCAACTATAAATGCTTTATACTTACTAATTCCTTCTTCAGGTAATTTTCTCCAGTGTGCAGCTTACAAATAGCAGGCTTTGTTTTTGAAAGGGTAACAAATAAAATCATATTCCCTATTAATGAATCCATCACAGCTGAACATGCACAAATATGAACACATGCATGTACATACTGTAAACATGTCAGTAGCACAGTATTTCTTCTTGAGCAATGTTGAGCACACAATGTTTGTGGTTTTTTGGTGGAAGAAGACGTCAAGTCTTCTGAAGACCTATGGGACCGACTTTAAACTCATTGAGCCTCCGTATGCCGCATTCGTTTCTGTGTATTACAATTTCATAACAACTTAAGATTCCTGACACCGATTTTTACACATGATTAAGCATCTGAATCATTAATTTTTAATTTGTAAATTAGGATTGAAAAACAATCACTATCGTAAATATGATCTTTTTATTTATGTAAATTAATAGATTTGACATCTCATCCACATGAAATCCATGAACGTTATTTGTTTACTTGTAACCGGATGTTTTTACTGTAGATATTTGTAGTACGCATGCGTGGATTTGGTATCGGGACAACTCGCCCTGTTTACAAGTTCGCCCTTGAAGTTACGAATTTGAAATCTTGCAGAGAAGAAGATTTTGTTTTTAATAAATAAAAAGGATCTATTTCTTATTAAATTGGTTTCTTTATTCATTATTTTCCTTGTCATGTGAATTAGATGCCTTTCTACTTCAAATGGTTTGAATCTATTTATAAAATTATTCAAGACTCAGTTGACAAGAGCAGTACGTTACTGTTGGGAGAATTTGACTAAACTCTAAATGCTCATAGAATAAGAAATATAATTGAAACTGAATGTACCTCCTTCTGAATAATTTATTGTAATATAAATATAAATCCCTTTTGACAAGAGAAATCTGACTTTTGTCAGAAATATTTTTTTCACATGTGCAAAGGTAATCACGTGCTGCGGCCATATTGGTTTGTTTACAAATATGTGAAGAAGCCTGTAGAACCATGACCTAAACATAAATAGTCTCTGAAAGCATAAACTTTATGCAATACTATTTTATCAATCATGATTGTTTTCATAAATTTAAATTTGATTATTTAAAGAAATAAAATTATAACAATTACGATTTTAGATAAGAGATTCTACTCAGACATGCTGTGATCTATTTATAGCCAAATTAGTTTACCTGTGTGAAAATGTAAATAATTTGTTTACTAAACAAGTAAAGACAAACTATGGATGGAAGATAATAATTTACATAAATATTTCAGGACATTTGATTGATTTTAATAAATATAGGATTAAAAAACTGCAAGTGGAAACAAATTTAATCATTAGCTACATAATCAGCTGATAATTTTTCTCGCAAACATCGTGGTGATGTAACTGATAAAAATCACTCCATCAATCCTCCAGCCCTTTTACATATTAAGCAATAGATCTACTTATTATTGTAGAATATTCATTGAATATACATTCATCGTCTAATTGAATATATCGGGTAATCGGATATTTTTAGCTGAAATTTTGGGTATCCGATTGTCCGGAGTCTACTGAGTGAGTGAGTGTACTACCATAAACATGATAAAGATAGTAAATAGTATTTTTTTTCACTAATTTATTGACATGATACTGGTTGTAACATATTTTATTTTTGTATTCAGGTTGGGACCCCCCCCCCCCCCCCCCACATTAAGAGTGGTGTCCCTTAAATAAGGGACTGTTCCTAAAACAAGGGGTCATTTTACTGTTGAAAAAAAAGAAAAAAAATTTTTAAGATTTTTATTAAACTCAAAAGTGGGAAAATTCTTATATTTGGAACAACTTTTCTAAATGAGGGGTCAATTTAATAAAGAAGATATAAGTTTAGAAACAACAGAAAATTCTTTTGACATATTTTGACCATTTAGTACTTAATAGATGCATAGTTCTTGGGGGAAAGTTTCATCAAATAATGTGAATAAAAATGTGCTCATTTTTTACAGTGGGTTGTAATGTTCTTCCAATAAGGTTACCCCTCATTTGGAGTGTTGTTCCCAACCTGTTAAATATCCATCTTTGTGTGCATAATTCAAAATTGGAAATTTCAACAAGCATCTAATATTCTTACGCAAGAAAATAAACACTGATCTGCTAGCTTTATCTCTTCTACCGATTTAATAACTAGAATCATGCAAACAGACTTAAGAAAAAGGCATGTAAGTTCATCATACAAATATGACACTTTTTCTAGACATTCCAGATCGTGCAAAATACTTCGCTTAAAATTGTAACCTTGAAATTGTTGTTGTGCACTAAAAACCCCTATGGGAACTTTCAAAAGTTGGCGGGTATGTAACAAGCCTTATTATTTTTATGCTCCATTTATATGGGCATTATGTTTTCTGGTCTCTCCGTTCGTCCTGCTTCTGGTCGAGATAGTTTTTGATGAAGTTGAAATCCAATCAACTTGAAACTTAGTGCACATGTGTTCCTTATGATATGATCTTCTTAATTTTACTGCCAATTTAAAGATTTTACCTAATTTTCACAGTCCACTGAACATAGAAAATGATTGTACGGATGGGAAATCCATGTACTTATGACCTTTTCTTGTTTGAAGAAAAAAAAATACATCCTAACGATAATGGATCAAAGCAGCTTTTGTAGTAATTCAGGTTACCTTTTATTCACCTTCTTCCACCTCAGAGCTATCAGCTCTTTGATTAACATCCCTTGTTGTCACTATAACATGTATATATAACTTGTAACACTAAACAGGACTTGTCTCACTGCTTTATATCAAAGTAAGACAGGAAGTAGGGTACTACAATGTACTATAAACGTTTTGATGATGGAACATACTTTTAAACTATGTAGTAGTTGCTGTTATAATTAAAATCTATAAGTGACAGAGGGTATGCATAATCTTTACTATATCTCACTCTGCTATTGCTCTATTTATTATATATATAAGCTGCTATGATGAAATGAACTTGTAAGGAAATGTTAAATATTGACAGGCATACTCATTATGATATATATCAACACTTTCTTTTTAAAAAGTAGAAATTAGGGGTAAACAAGTGGGAAATATTCATCAAAGATTTCAAATAAATTCAGTATTCAGATAGTTCAATATCATTAATTAATTATACATTAAGATCTAGCTTCATACATGTAGAAAAAATCAGTATGTAAATTAATTTTATTTTATTATAGGTTTGTTACTCGAGGAGAGAGTTTGTTACTGGAGAGGCAAAGCAATGTATTAAATGTTCCTTTCTTTATGACCAATTTTACCGGCCAAGTAACCATAGTTACAGATCATTTCAAACATTCCCAGCCATACCAATTAGGGAAAATGAAGAGCTGAATCAAGAAATACCTTATTTTAGACTTGGGAATACTCGAGCTGTCCTTGATGGCAACCCAGCAGAAAGTGGCTATGCACATAACCAAACTATTAATTTAAGTAACCATCGTAGGAGAAATTTAGAACGCATAGGATCAGAAACAAATGATGGTTTTAATTCTTTGATGGCCAGTACCCCATCTAGTGGTTTTAACTCCTTGACAGTATATGATCCTGGCGCATTGGTAACATCAAATCGTAGAAATGATTTTCAGCTCATGTCAACAGTATCAAACAGAAGACCTACCATATCTTCTTCTGGTTATGAATCAGGAAGAGGAATAAGGCATGTTATATCAGGGTCATTTACCTTCTCCCTTGGACTTCAGGTGGAAAGAGACACAAACGAGGAACCAAATAACCAAGTAAACTATCCAATTCAACAAGATGAACCGGAACACTTGAGTGATCTAATGCCTTCTATTTCTGCAGGTGTTTCTGCGGAACTGAGCTGTATAGAAAGCGAACATGAAAACCCTGAGGGAAATGAGGCAGTTAATTACAACATCCAAATCAGTGAAATATGTCCATCTGTTGATCTATTTTTGCCTGAATCACCAAGACCAGTCCTAAGAACAGTACGTGATCATGATCTATTAGCATGTGCAAATCAGCAAGAGAATGAGAGCCAAACACTATTAGCCACAGTAGTATCATTACATAATATGACTGAATTAAAAGAAACAGAATCCAGTGGCAGTTCACAGTCTAGCATGCAAGCTTCTAGAAATATCAGTCTCCAAGCTGTTAGTCAGACTAGTGTATCACCTCATTATATACCGATATTAGATATAAACTTAGATTTGGAAAGTTCTAGACAGACTGGTGGAGAGAATGCAATTCATTTAATGATTCCTGTCTCTACAACTGATAATCAAGCAACTGGTAACACAAATGAGTCTACTGAAATTTCAGCATCACAAACCCAGTCAGCTATCCAGCCTGTTTCATCATCATCTGGGAGAATCAATGAGCATGCCCACAGGAATGGAAATTATTATGGGAGTTATAATCGACTACAGAATAACCAGTGCGGTGAGTATTTGATTAGTATAAATAGATACACATGCACTCATTAGCCATGAAAGCCAATATACATTATTTGGCCATGAAAGCTTTTCCTTGAATAGACAAGGGGTTTAGCCGTCTTTTACCTTGACTTCCTTTCAGCTCACAGGTCAGCGAAAATGTTAAGCTTACATTTACTCTTTATTTTAGTGAGGTTAGTACCTAGGCAGACTCAATATGAGACATTTGTGAATGCATATTACATATACTTAGTAACAGGAATAGTTGTATAACTTCCACAACTAACCTGTTTCCATGACAACTGCTCTAATACAACTGTAGGAATTTTTAAATAGCTATTTCTTATTACTTTTACTAAAATTTAGAAAATATTAGCACAATAAAATTAGTTCTATTTTACTTAAACTTCATCTTTTGTTTCAGTGGATGATGCTTTGTTTGGAGATGGTCAAGATACAAACAGTAAGTTTTGAAATGATCTTACTATAAAAAGCATGTAATTTTTTAAACACGTCTGTTACAGTCTTTTTAAAAAGTTTTAACCAATTGAAGTTTGTATCATACAATCAAACTGTTTTATAATAAACATTATTCATTTTGGAGATATGCCTTGAACATGATGCAGTCTTCAATATATATATGATGTAAGAAGTGTAATGGAAAGAATAATGCAGACACTTGCAAATCTTTTAGATATGAAATGCCTGTCTGTTTAATAATTTAAGATTTTCATGCAAAATGAAAACTGTATTAGTTGAAGTCAAAGTGACGGTCCATACCTGCCAATCTCCCCCCATTGAGCGAGAGACTCCCGCTCAAGTGGCAAAATTCTGGAAATCTCTGCTTGCCGGTACAATCCTTGAATGACCAGTCAACATTAATTACATTTTTTGTTCCTGAATTGATTAAACAATTTCTAGATTAAATACAAATTGAACAAAGAATCATAAAAGGATGGCAATTAAATGATTTTGTATGCCTTAGAACAAAAAAAGAAATTAACTTTTGAAAATCATTTAAAAGATCTATACTTCTATTCAAGGTTTGAATTGAAATTCATAACTACAGTTTATGAAATATGAATGTGCATAGAGTTATTGCACAATCTTTACAACAATGTAGAACATTTGAAACAGAGATATTATATTGAAAAGCTGTCCTGTTGGGATGCATATGTCAAAGATGATGAAAAAGAAAAGAATCAAACACACCTTAGGATGTAACCATATTTGAAGAAATAAAGTATATCTTTTAACTCAAATATGTGTTTTGTAGATGAATAAATAAAAAAGTCATATATTTCACTTGAAAATGTTGTTCGCGCAAAATCTCAGCTGAGGGGGAGATCTCCCTCTGAAGGTTTCAGAGGTTGGCAGGTATGTAGTGACCAGATTTAACTATACATTAAGTATTGATGGTTCAGGTAAAAATCCTTAGAAAAATCAAACACATATTTTATTTAATAACAAAAATATAAAGAAAACAAAACAAGTTTTATGTTAACAAATACATATCAGTATAAATACAAAGTCCTTGTAGATCAAAAAAAGTTATTTAGAGTTTTATTTTATCACCTTTTCCTAGTTTCTGCCTCAACTTACTTGTTGCCATGACCTTGATGATAATTTACACGAGTATTTTATGTCTTGCTGTACAGCATGGGTTTTTTTTTATTGATGAAGGCTGTGCAGTGACCTTTAGTTGCTGGCTTCTACAACATTTGGTTTCTAATTGAAGGGTTGTCACATTGGCAGTCATACCACATCTTCTCATTTCTATTTTACCAAAAGACAGTCATTATATCTTTTCAATATTTAAGTCAATACGTTCAATTTATAATAATTTCTTTTCCTTTTAATTATTTATAGAAGTTGTTATCAGTCCCTTTAATAAGGGTTTAAATGTCAAAGTTTGTGATTGGCTCATGTTGGAGGATTAATTTCTGGTAATCCGTACGAAAAACATGACACGTACTCCAGCTGGACAGTAGCCGTACTGAGAACCGTACCGTAATCATTTGGACTTTTCTTTGAATGTCTTATAATGGATAACCCGGCTGGACTTTCAGCGAAAGTAGCCGTAAACCGGCTCGAAATATTTAAATTAGCAGGAGTCCGGTTCAGAAAGTCCAGCTGGACTTTCATAAAAGTACGTCTGAAAAAATCCAGCCGGCATTTCTGGCAAAAATATGGCCTCGATAAAGTTCAGCTGGACTTTACAAAGTCCGGCTGAACATTAAGAAGTCCAGCTGAACTCATAAAAGTTCAGCTGGACTTCAAAAAGTTCTGTTTGACCTTTAAAGATGATCTCAGCAGGGGTTGATCCACAAAAAATTAGGGGGGGGGATTCCACCCCCTCAGAACCCTCCCTCTTGATTACTACTGCTTAGTTTTTCTTCAGATGGTGGATTCTTCTGATTTGATATGCATCCCTTGGTATAATCTGAAAATAAAAAAAAAAAACAGATGGCATTATGCATATACGTCGTACTGCTTATTTCTTCTTTTTTTTCTATTGTCTTGCTGACAAAATCAAGAAACAGGGAATTATGATGCTAAATGCTTACTCCTAAAAGTGTGTGGTTATAATTATCATGATTATATATTAAGACTAAATAAATTTAAAGTGCATATAAATGGAATAAAGTAAAGCTTTGAAAATCACTCAAACTGAAATATTTTGCATAATTAAGTATTTAATGTAGTTTTTTTAATTCTTTTTACTCTGACTTCAAAAATAAAAATTAAGCTATATATTTATAATGTTGTAATCATTTCATTAATATGTTGAAGAAAAAAGAGCATATCAGATTGTACTTACCAGAATATGCAATCCAAAATACATGCAAACAGCAATCTTCCTAAATTGAAATTGATGCCAGTCAGAAGGATCCATCTTCTCTAATATAATGTGAAAAGAACAAACATTTGCTTTACATCCAATGTAAAATTTCTCATTTTGTTTAAGAAAGAAGACACATCTTCTTGTTTATTCCAAATTCAAATTTTGTTGTATTGCAATACATGAGGTTGTTTGAGGAGCTGTGAAAAAATGTCTTCTTAATATGACTTCTTGCTTATGTCTTAATTTTGAATATGTGATATATTAAAAAAAAGAAAATCAATTATTAATTGGTTCAATTATGAAATGTTTAATAAAAGTGATAGTTATTGCAGATATATTTATTTAGAAATGTGTTATCCTTCAAATGGCCCCATGATCAACCTCTGTGTAGATGCTACTTCCTGTGACCTGTCCAGACTGAGGTTAATTGAAAACAGATGGCACTCTCTACAAGACTATAATACTGCTATTAAATCACTGTTATGGCTCAAGTTTCTACTTGATATTAATTTAAAGAATGATGATAATTATTTATTTTATGCATTCATCTAATTAAATATAAATATACTAGAAAATGTATAAATTTAACCTATTAATAGATGTAATTTTGCTAGGGGTTTTATTTCATGAAAAAGTAAAAATGTTAAATAATTGTTGAAAACATATTAACTGGGATATAATTCAATCAAAATTATATCACCTATATTAAAGGAGTAGGTCCGGTAAGACCCCTTTTTGGCCCCAAAATATAGCAGTTTTACAAAATTGTTAAAATGTAAACTTTTAAATATATATTGGACAGTAGAATGCTTCTGCTACATAAATATTGGTTGATTTTGGCAATACAATGCACATATATCGAGTACTAGCACCATTAAGTCACGCTAAATTACTAAAATCTTCACAATTCTATCATTTTAGCTAAATTTTAGACGGTTTTCGTGTAAAACGAAAGTGGCCGCATTCGTGTTCATCCTTTATATTGAAATGTAAGTTGTATTTTATGGTAATACATAACATATATAAAGATTTTGGATGAACACAGATGCGGCCACTTTCATTTTTGACAAAAACTATCTAAAAAGTGACATTTTTCGACATATTTGGTAGATTTTTCATATTTGAGCTTGAATCGGATCGTTTTCAATGACTAAATCAGTTAAAATCTTTCACATAAACTAATTGATTCAAATGAAATAGACACCTAAGTGTTCAAAAAGAGGTCAAATTCATTCGTCAGATGAACTTGAAATTTGAGGCCAAAATTGGTCCTTACCAGACCTACTCCTTTCAATTTTTCATTTACAGTCTATTTTAAATATTTTATAATGGAATTGAAAATTTTAGGGGAAAAGATCACATCTGATAGTTTGATCTTAAAGTATATTGTAAAAAAATATGATATCATTATTATAACTTGCAAATTTTCATTTATAACTCTTTTCCATTTTGAAAGAAATTGTTCCTTTCAAAGAACAGAATCCTAGTGACAAACTTTTTATTTCTGTAAGGGCAGATTTGGCTGATGAAAATTTTCTAAGTCTTAATTCCTGCTCATAAATGACTGTAAAATTTTCTAAGACAAAAATCCTGCTGATCATTGTACAGAAAGAATAATTTCCCTCAAAAGTCCAGCCGTATTTATTTTCTTGTCAGAATTACAAAAAGTGCGGTTGGACTTTTAAGAAAATACCGGCTGGCAAATAACCGAAGTATAAGAAAAAGTACGTGTACGGCTCAAGTCAGACTGGATTTTTCAAAGTCAGACTGGAATACGTCTCAAGTCCAGCTGAAGTCCAGTTGAACTCCTGTTGAAATTTTCGTACGGGTATAAATAAATAAGTCCATGGTATTTGGTATATAAACACGATAAAAGA
This sequence comes from Mytilus edulis, assembly GCF_963676685.1. Taxonomy (NCBI): domain Eukaryota; kingdom Metazoa; phylum Mollusca; class Bivalvia; order Mytilida; family Mytilidae; genus Mytilus; species Mytilus edulis. The sequence continues at coordinate 5,977,927 of NC_092353.1, read as the reverse complement.
GGGACGAAAGATACCAAAGGGACAGTCAAATTCATAAATCTAAAACAAACTGACAACGCCATGGCTAAAAATAAAAAAGACAAACAGAAAAACAATAGGACACACGACACAACATAGAAAACTAAAGAATAAACAACACGAACCCCACTAAAAACTAGGGGTGATCTCAGGTGCTCCGGAAGGGTAAGCAGATCCTGCTCCACATGTGGCACCCGTCGTGTTGCTTAAGTGATTACAAATCCGGTAAAAAGTCTAATTCGGTAGGTCATATTCATGAAAGGGAAGGGGATTGTAGTTACGACGTAAGGAACATATCCGATATCATTTGTGAAACGGTTATTCCATAACGGTCAACCAACTCGTGATGGCGTCCGTAAAATTTACGAAGGGATGATTTCAACTTCACCATTTGGAACTCTTGGTTTAATAGCTTCCTTGTGAGCAGCAAACCTCTATCAAGAAAATCATGATAGGAAATGCAAGCACGGGAATATCGTATCAATTGGGAGATATATACCCCGTATGCAGGTGCTGCTGGAATGTTGCTACTTAGAAATGGAAAGTTCACAATTAGAAAGCTGAAATCATCTCTTTTGTCGTAAAGTTTTGTTTTCAACCGACCCTCATTGTCAATTTCTAGATGTAAGTCAAGATATGAAGCCGACTTAACTGTATCTGTAGTATCCTTTATCTCTAGTTCGATTGGATAGATGCGTTCCACATAGTCACCAAATTTTGAATTGTTTAGTGAAAGAACATCATCTATATAGCGGAAAGTAGAGTTAAAGGATATTGCTAACTTCTTATCTTTCTTCCTAAGAAGTTCCTGCATGAAGTCAGCCTCATAATAATAAAGAAACAAGTCGGCGAGTAGAGGGGCACAGTTTGTTCCCATTGGAATGCCGACAGTCTGTTGAAAAACACGTCCTCCGAACGTAACAAATATGTTGTCAATCAAGAAATCAAGCATCTTGATAATATCAGTTTCAGAGAATTTTTTGTTTGAATCAGAGTGATTCTTTACAAAGTAGGATTTATCCCTCCCTAAGACAAGATACTTGTATCTACGTTGGCCATTCTTTTTTATGAAGCAAAGTAATATCAACTCTTTCAATTTGTCTTTTAGTTTGGAATGTGGAATACTTTTGTACAGGGTAGAAAAGTCAAATGTTTTAATACTGTTACAAGATGAAAGAGAGTTAGATTGTATGTACTCTAAAAGATCTTTTGAATTTTTAAGTATCCACATCTGATTCACGCCACCTCTAGAATAGGCAGTTTCACAATAACTTTGAAGCCCGTCTTTGATTGCTGATAAAATAGATGTTAATAATTTAGAAAGAGGTTTCGTGGAGCACTTGGAAGACCCAGCAATATACCATTGTTTGTAAGGACACTTATGTAGTTTAGGTATCCAATACAGTGATGGAAGATCCAGTTCTTCATCTTTGGTTGAAATTCCAAAGGAACATAGAACAGACCTATGATTATCCAGGATTTCCTCTTTGGTAAGTGTCGTGAGGGTATATGTTGAGTTACCAAGTGAATTGTCAATACCTAATTCGTTTATCAAGCAGTTGATGTAGTGACTTTTACACACAAAAACGATGTTATTTGGGGCTTTATCTGCAGGGACAACAACATATTTGTCATGGAGGTCGGATAGGTGTTTTGCAACATTTGGGTCTTTAAAGATTGACGTAGCATGGTTATTGATGGACCCATTCAGTTTCTTAATTTTGATTTGTATCAACGACCTCACTGCCTTAATCCATTCGGAAAGAGTGTCTACGTCTTCCTTCTCGCGCTTAGCCCATTGCCTGGCATAATCCTCGACTGAATCCATCAAAATTTTAAAGTTGTATTTCCAATTGATGGATTTAGGCTCACGATATTTGGGACCTTTCGATAACACATTTCGTAGAGAAGTGTTATTAACAATGTTAAGGTCACCGGTAATAAAGTTCTAGTTGTATCAGCATTTAAACATCATATACAGTACATATTTCTTTTTCTAAGTGGAGTTAATTTTTGACAATAATAGATCAACCATATTAATGTTTATAAAGCAATATTATTCTAAAAAAAAATTAAAAAATATAATTTCATTTTTTTGGGACAAGGATTTCTTCAAATATATATACCAGGAACTTTTAGTAATAAATTATATCTTAACTATAAAAGATACTTCATTACATTGAACAAGGTTTATAAAATGGAAAAAAATCAGCAAATACTATCACATGAGTGTTTATCAAAATGAAGTTAAATTTAGAATGGAAATGGGGTATGTGTCAAGGAGACTACAACCTGACCATAGAGCAGACAACAGCTGAAGTCCACCAACGGTTCTTCAATGAAGCGAGAAATTCCCGCATCCAGAGGCCTCCTTCAGATGGCCCCTAAACAAATATATATACTAGTTCAGTGATAATGAACTTCATACTAAACTTACAATTATACAAAAGAAACTAAAATTAAAAAAGTTACAAGACTAACAAAGGTCAGAGGCTCCTCACTTGGGATAGGTGCAAAGAAAAAGTGCATATTTGCAATATTAGTTATGTAAGATCAAATTATCAAGAAGGATAAACAGCTTACTGTTAAAAACAGAAGAACTAAATGATTACACAAAATAGATTCCTTCTATTCAGTGTGATGTTAAAGTAATGTAATGTCATTCTCATATCAACATGTACTCCCTATGAATGAAAGAGATTTATTACATATGTGTCTGTATCAGATCATTTGCTTATTGGTAGAAATAAGTGGACTGGAGCTGTGCCGGCGGGGATTATTTTCCCTGGTACCGCCACGGAAGCCAGATTGGTTCAGGCTAGATGAACGAAAAGCAAATGGGAACCCCCCTTTTTTATACATTGCTTTATTATTATTTTTTTTATACTTTATACTCGCTTGTATATTCTTTGGTTATCTTACAAAATTACTCTTTTTCTTGCGCCCACCAGAAGCGTTGAGTAATGGTCAATTTTGACAGATCAACGTAGAATGTAGATGTAGATGTATCTTATGAGGATGTTGGCATATAACTAGATGCTAAAAAAAATCTTTATCAAATAGTAGAGTAATTTTCATCATAGGATTGCCTATATGTATTTCATATGTATTGGAACTGAGGTAATCTATTTTTTATCAGTGTCTCTTTAAATTATTGTCAGTGTATAAGGCTGAAAATGTGTATAAATGTAAATAAGTTTGATTGGTAAATATCCAAATATTCACCAAAATTGAAAATGACAACTATTAACAAGTGTGAATTAGGATGTAAACAACTATATTTATATGGTATAGTAGGAGTAATCTGTATTAATTCTATGGTTATTATTTGTAGTTTCTAAAATAAGTTGATTATCTTATATTATACTTTCAGCTGATAAAGATACAGTTGACCACTGAGACGAATGTTCATATTGTGACTTATTAGTTTGACCTTCCACAACTTAACTGAAAGTTTTACAGCTGCTTAGTATTAAGGAAACAAAATGTACTTTCAATACTTTTATATGATTCAAATATACATGAAATATCTTGAGTTTTATTTTAACAACAAAATTATGATTTTGTAAGGACCTTTTTACATGATAGCGGTGTACTAACTTTCAACATTTAAAATAAGCTTGATGCATTAAATAAATTTGATTGAGAGGAAAAAATTGTTCACCAATGTATTTTTAGATTTCTCATGCATATTTCTTATCTTGGTTAACACATAATAATAATTAAGTAGGTTAATAGTTACTTTAAAACATTATGTAACCATTCTTAAACCAATCAAAACACACTTTTTAAAATTGTAAGTATAAAAAACTTTTGGTCTGATTTGACTATGACCTGATAAAGGTGATAAAGATTTTTCTGTTTTGGTATTTCTAGTAAAAAAGGTCAATTTCAAGAATATTTTGAAAATTTTAAAACATCTTCTAAATCCAAAACAGTATTTTGCCTGTAAATAATTAAACACAGAACATGATTCTTGTTTTGATATAAAAAAAGGAAATATGTTATGATTGCCAATGAGACAACTCTCCACAAGAGACAAAATTAACAATTATAGATTATTGTACGGACTTCAACAAAGATTTAAGCCCACACTACATAGTCAGCTATATAAAAAGCCCAGAAAAGACAAATGTAAAACAATTCAAATGAGAAACTAATTGCCTAAATTATGTACAAAAAATTATATTTATTTTACCTTTTATAATTTTTCAACGTTTGCATGACAAATAATTAGATTGTATACGTAATTGTTTAGATTTTATAGAATATAATGTCATTTAATGGCTTTATGTTATTGATAATCAAAAAGAATAACTCAATCCAAGTCTGCAATATTTTATTAAAAGATTTGACTCCTATATCTGAATATCATTTCTTTTCTACAATGTTGTACAACAATTGTGAATATTTTCCTTGATGAGTGTTCAATATTTCTATATTTATAGGAAGTGGTATAACCATGCTGAGCCTGGCTTACATTTTTCTAATGCAACTATATATTTTGAGTTTTGTTTTCATCAGCTTGTCATTTTAAAGTTTTTAAAGTGATCAGGTATCAAAATTGGTTTGTGTAGATGTATGAAAAGATGTTTAGTCCTAACTATTTTGTTAGTATTACACTGTAATAGGTTTTACAATTTTAATGTGAAACATTGCTATTAATAAAATCATGTACTTTTAATTCTAATACTGTTTTATATCAGTAAATTTATTTATTTTTAAATTGTCCTTTTTTCACCTTTATAGAAAATAGATAACAGGGATTAATAAGAGACTTTTTTTTTGTTATTGATATCATTATTTTTTTTAGATTACTTTGACATGCACTTTATCTCTATTTATTCAAATCCAGTTAAGTTCTATTATTACATGACTTTTTAACCCAGTTGCAGCTATCTAGGGCCCTGTTTGAACAATTTATTATGTAAAAAACTTCTGAAAGAGAAATCTTTTTACCTTGGACTCAAACAAAGCATTTTTATTATATTGATATGTGATTTAAAAGATCATTATCTATCAATTTTCAAAGTGTTTGCTCTTCTAATCCTTTTCTTTCCTTTGCCTGTTACTGATGACCTTTTAATTTGTTTGTACAAGACCTGACCTTAATCATAATAAAACGAATGTTTTTCTCCAATTTGGCTAGACACTGATTAGTGTATTTATCAATGTGACTGAATTGTATTGAAATATGTATAATTATCTCTATACCTTTGGAATTTGGGTTGTGAGAATAAAGATATATAACGTGACAGTACCCAAATTGCACCTATATTGACAGTTTATTCACCTACATTTTTTTATAATAAAGACAAAAAATTCCATTCTGTGTTATTTTGTAGCCGTATCCTTCTTTATTATATAGGTACACCAATTTGATTTTTAATCCCTATTGAGTTATAGAAAAATGGGTTTAAATCGACCTCCAAACTATCCATAATTCTGTAATGAGGAATACCCAAATTGCTTCCATGCTTAAATCCGTATCGACAAAAGTCGAATAACAGAGCTTTCGTTTCGAACAATTGGATATTAGCCCATGCTTACTCTTCATTTTTTAAGAAATGGATGCTTGTAACATACTGTATTTGCTAATTTTAAAAAGATGACGTTTTGATGACGTCGCATGGCGACGTTTTTGTACAGTTTACCTTTTCAGAAAACACTTCATCTGTAGATAAATACTGTGAACGTTTTGTGTAAATCTAAATATATTTACCTATGTTGAAAGACGTGCATAGTATCAAATCATAAAATTACAAATTGTTTAGTCTCTAGGAAATCTTACAAGATTTCCACTGCTATTTTTACTAAAAAGATGCAATCGTGGTTCTTTGTGCAATTTGCACTTGGGTACTGTGAGTGAGTGAGTGTTACGTTATAATGATATTTTGTATTTGTTGATATAATTGTTATTTTTTTTTTACAATTTTAAAGTATTTTTGTACATATCTTCAGCAGACATATTACATTGTACATATTTTCTACTTTCATATATTAATAACTCGACTTTTCTTATTCTATATTTAATTTGAATACATAAGTTTTGATCAATTGTTCAAATAATCAAGTTCGAACTTATAATGCACATGCTGAAAATATTTTTTAACTAAAACATTTGGATATATTACATATGTGTTTTCATCAAATTTTCACAAAGTTGCAGTTAAAAAAAATCTTGAAAGGGTCAAAATTATGATATAGTGAACTCCTTTGTGTGTGTCTCTTATAATGTTTATTTCATTTAACCCACTGATTTTTTGTTAAAACATTTTTTTTTATTACAAGAAAAAGCTTTGTCAGTTTTAATTTGTATAGTTGAAGAATTGTGTGCTTGATATATGGGTTCATCTTGAAGCTGTTTATTAGTTGCCTGCAACATATTTCAGATGACTGTTTAAAAAAATTGTTTTTTAATATCTAAAGTTCTATTAGAACAAGTTCTTTTCCCAACTGAATCTCTTAAAATTGATTCCTAAAGAATGTCTTTGGCAGTGTTGTTCATTACCAATTTACCAATGTCTCACTAGGACAGTCATTATTGCAAAGCAGTCTTCTTTGGGTTTTTTTTCGTATAAATTTGTTTTCTGATGAAAACATGTTTAAATGTTTACTGCATCAATAATTTCACATCTTACAGTGAATGATAAAAATGGCTTAAAACAAACATTTGGTCATGAGATATTTATCAAAGAAAAATATATTTTATTTAGATTTCCCACCTTTATAAGAGGATATGTCTGCTTTATGTTTTAAGGTCAAACAGTTTCAGATGAGATTACAACAAACACTTTTTGTTTCACATTCCCAAAGTATGAAGTATTATATGACTAGTCTTATCGACTGTGATAATACATGTACAGATGCAAATCTGTTATAGAATGTTTATAAATGATAATGAATGAAATAAAAGAATATAAATACATTTATCAGTTTTTATGAAATGTGTTTCAACTATGTTTTGTCCAATACGTTTGAGTCTTTGACATTTTTATGTTTAAAAACGAATGTTGAAGGTGAGCATGTTGTCAAGTTGTTTTGAAGATTAAAGAAATTGTATTCATTGTTGCTAATTATAATATTGAGCATTCTGTGAGTTCATTTATTATCATGGGTTCATTTTGGTTGGTACCACAGGTGATATAGTATTTATCAGTTTAGTAGTCAGTGATCCAGTTCTGACATAATTTTTAACATACTTCTACTAAAATTCTCTATTTAAATACTAAGGTTTCACCTCATTAATGCAAAATTGATCTTAGATGAATTTCAGAAATTCAAATTCAGAAAACACTTTGAAGCACGAAATTTCTAAAGTATTATTTTTGTTTTGCACCATTTATCATGGATTGGAGACGAGTTTTATTTTTGGAGATACTTGATTTTAGTGTCACATTATTTATATAAGAATATAGGATATATATCCATAAAAAGGACCCAATAGATAATTATGAATCCACAGCATATTCCATGTGCATATAGGTGAATGACATCAGTTTACATTACATACAAAATGTTGCAATATGTCATTTAACATTAAAAACTGCATGAGGTTTTCATATGACTGTTAAATATTTGTGGTTGTAAAAATATATGACGTTGTCATCAATGTCATTGTTTTCCGAAGTCATTTGGTAATAAGACAATAACTGGAGCACAGTAAAATTGTATGACAAGGTTCCATACCATAATAAGGTAAGGTTGTGATTGATTTATGGGGTTTATGGCCCAAACCTTTAAGGAATTATGGGGGGGGGTGTCCTTACAATAATGATGGTATAAGTCTATGGATCTTTATGACATTGTACAAACTTCCATACCATTCATGGCCATAATACAAGTCCTGTCTTAGGGAGGGATGATTCCTCCTTTCTAAAAAATCACTCTGATTCAAACCAAAAGCATCTCTGAAACTGACATTATCGAGACAAAATTGAGAATGGAAATAGGGAATGTGTCCAACAGTCAACAACCCGACCAAAGAGCAGAAAACAGCCGACGGCCACCAATGGATCTACAATACAACAGTCATATCGCGCACCCGGAGGCGTGCTTCAGTTGGGCCCTAAACACAAATGTCTACTAGGGCAGTGATTATGGACATCATACTTGACTCCGAAATATATGAATGAACTAAAATTAAAAATCATACATAACTAACAACTGACAGAGGCTCCTGACTTGGGACAGACGAATAAATGCAGCGGGGTTAAACCTTTTTTTTAGATCACATCCCTCCCTCTATACCTCTAGCAAATATAAAAAAAAAACCACAAATACCCACCGTAAAACTCCGTTTTAAAGAAGTCCGAGTCTGGTGTCAGAATAAGTAACAAAACAAAAACAAACAAAACGACAATAATACATAAATTAACAAAGAACTACTAGCAGATACTGATATACCAACTAAAGACCTCAATTAAACTGATTGAAAGATAATGTCTTCATCATATGAATATCAATATAAAAAAGAAGATGTGGTATGATTGCCAATGAGACAACTATCCACAAAAGACCAAAATGACACAGACATTAACAACTATAGGTCACTGTACGGCCTTCAACAATGAGCAAAGCCCATACCGCATAGTCAGCTATAAAAGGTCCCTCCCGTTAGGAGTTTAGTATCGTACTATCATTAAATATTAAAGAGCAGAACCAACATCATGCCAACAACTGGTTTCAGAATAAATGTGTTTGCAAAGACCCTATAAGTGAATAAATATTAAAGCCAAAATATGCCATCTTTAATGACATTAAAGCAGTATCGTAACAATATCCCTTCTTAATAAGTCTGTTAAAACTTTAAAAGGTTTGGTTAGCTTTTGAGGTAAATGCCGACATATTACCAGCCAACTAGTCAGTACTTCAGTACTGGCATGGAAATACGGATTGTTTTGTGTTATTAAAATTTGCTGTTACTAAATGTTAGAAATTATTATAAATTGAGGAATGTTTCTCCCTCATGCAAAGCTCTGATTCCTTTCACGGATTTGGCTATGCTTTTTGGACCTTTTGGATTAATGCTCTTCATCTTTTATATAAGCTTTGGATTTCAAATATTTTGGCCACGAGCATCACTGAAGAGACATGTTTTGTCGAAATGCGCATCTGGTGCAGGAAAATTGGTACCGTTAATGTTATAACAATAAAACATAGGATGTGAAATACCTACACGTATACGATGTCACCATGTTAATTTATATTTACGAATAATGTCATTGTACCGATGGTAAATTCAGTAAATGTTTTGACTAGTTTGTGTATCGAGAAGCCTGGTGTAATGATTTTTCAGTAATACATGGATTTCCTTTCGCTAAAATCTAATACGTTGTTACATACACGAGCGAATCGTTAAGTTTGAGATATATATAAACACCATAAGATTGTAACAATGGAACGTCATCATCTAAAAATGGATAACTAACAAAAGGAAATGAAAAATCATGTCTTTTATCAAAACTTTTGCTATTAAGCTTCCCGTTAATGATACAGATATTAAGATCCAAGCTTAAGAAAGGGCAGTGTTCATTGTTAGTATTAGCTTTATTTTAAAGTTAGTTCAACAGAATACATATCTTTAGTGTACATGTACACTCTGGCGTCGTCATAATTGAGAGCCAATATATCATCCAAATATATAAAGGTATTATTTATTTTTGTATCAGATGTTGTTTCGATTTTAGTCATACATTGTAACTCATAACAATACAGAAACAGGTCTGCAACAAGTGGTGCGCAGTAAGTCTCTATTTGAATTCCGATAACCTGACATTCTACGGAATCTTCGAAATTGTTATCTAGTAAAAATCAAGGTCAGTATCACAGCATCATGTACAATTATCATAGAAGATGCTTGGTTTATTGATTGACAATTTATATGTTACGTTTGGAGGACGTGTTTGTCAACAAACAATTCGCATTCCCACGGGAACCAACTTTGTTCTTCATCTTAAGAAGAACGATAAGATGTTACATGTAGCAGTAACTTTTAACTTAATTTTCCACTAAACGAATAAATGTAAAAGTTGGTTAATATGATGCATCTATACTATCGAACTTGAGACAAAGAATACAATAGATTAAGTCTGCCTCATATCTAGACTTGTATCTAGAAATTGACAATGATAGTCGTTAGAAGAAAAAAGAATTATGACAAAATTCCAAACTGTTCACTTTCCATTTCTTTGTAACAATATTCAAGCAGCGGCTGCAAACGGATTATATATATCCTAGTTAAGAGAATATTCCAGGGCTTGTATTTCGTATCAAAATTTCCTTTACAGAAGGTATCTGCTTACAATGTAGCTATGAAGCCATAGTTCCAAGTTTGTACAAACATGAGCAATACGACTAGTGCCACAAGTGGAGCAGAATCTGCATACCCTTCCGGAGCACCTGAGTTCCTTCCATTTTTTGGTGGAGATCGTGTTGCTCAGTCTTTAGTTTTCTATGTTGTGAACTGTGCTGTCTATTTCTTTTTCGACTTGTGAGTTTGATTATCTCTTTCACATCTTTCGTCTCTCCTTTTTGTTTTAAATGTAATGTGATATTCCGTTTGAAAATTATCGTCAAACTTCCAAAATAGATAGAGTACACATATCCAGGCTTGGGGCATTACATTACAATTACTTTGTGATTCGTCCATTACAATTACAATTACTATTACATTTTTTCTCACATGTAATGCATTACATTACACATTACTAATTCAATATAAAAACTAGATACAATTCAAAAACAGATTTTATAAGAATTTGATACAGTGTTTATATGGTTTACTTTTATAAATTGTGACCTTGATGGAGAGTTGTCTAATTGGCACTCATGTCACATCTCCCTATGTCTATTAAGTGACATAGACTTCAAATACTGGTCAATTAACATTGCACTTTATCATCATAAGTGTTTCAAACGTTCTGTCATTAAGATAACAACGATCAGGTATGTACACCTTTCCGGCAAAACTTAAAAGCCTTTCTACAGGAACTGATGTAGAGGAAATGGCTAAATACTTAATGATAGCTGTATTGGCCAAAGAAAAAAGGCGCACTGAATTTGATTTCCAGTGGATTAATTGATATTTCTTTACATGGCTCAGACAAGTAAATGTCAACATCATGTACTGCACCAGACCTGTGTCTACTCTTTGATGGGGTAGTGAGTGGCATAAAACTAAAAAAGTCATTAAAGGTTTATCTTGTTAAATGCCTAAAGGCTCTGTGAGGACATACGAAAGTTGAGAAGATTTGATTGCAATAAAACATTTTGATATTAATTAGGTGAAATCACATTACAGACAGGACCTAAACCGCAGTTTGGTTTAACTGCAATATTTTAGAGGATGAAAAACATGTACTCTTAAATTGTCCGTTGTATGAAGATTTAAGACATGCTCTTTTTATTGATATATTGTGTCATAATGATATGTTTTTAAACTTGTCTTATGAAGAAAAATTTATCTATATGTTTAAAAATATCAATATTTGTAATATTGTTGCCAAAACCTGCAATAACATTTTAACAAGAAGAAACAGTATTTCATATCATTAACTACTATATTTGTAGTATTTTATAAAATGAATAAGTATTATATGTATTTTAATAGTCTCATAATTCTTTTAAGAATGGCACATACATATATTTAATTGTTTTTAACTATGTTTACTGTATAATTAATTTTATAATTGTATCTTGTTTTAATCATGTTGTATATACATCTTCATATTTTTTCCATTCATCTTTACTTTTGTTTAACAATTTTTTGTTGAAGATTTTTCATTGACAATCAAACAACCAAACACCAAACTATTCCCAAATATCATTTTATACTAATATCAGAAACCAAGATCAAGACTTGATCATTTTCATCATTTAATATTTCTTACCTTAAGATGTGTTTTAAAATTTGATGCAATTTATATAATACAGTAACTAACTGTGACAATCATTTTTTTTCAATATTTTCTTTTGTTTTTGACAATATTTCATTTTCATTTTACAATTTTTTTCAATTTTCTGTATTTTACCAATTTGTAATGAAAAGTAATGCACAGTAATGGAGGCATTACATTGATTTTAACTAAAGAAATCATTACATTACATGTAATTGTAATGTAGAAAATGTGCATTACAAATTACTTAGCATTACATCAAAAAGATGTAATATTACAATGCATTACAAATACAAATTACCATTACCCCAGGCTTGCACATATATCTTCGTACCTTTGATAACTATCAACTATATCCGTATCTTTTTTTTTCCATTCATACTATTACAATCTCGTACTACGTCAACTTGTACCACTAAAAGTCAACTTTTACCAACGTCAACTACCAACTAGAACAAATTCAATAATTGCGAACTTGTAACACTGCAGACTCACCATTAAAGTATATACATATATATGCATTGCCTTGAAAACATTAACAAAATATCAATTAATTTTCCCTAATCAATTCATTAAAAAACATACATGAACAATATACGAATGTTTAAAGTTTGTTCTTTCAAATCTTTAAAACAACAATTGCATGCAGCAACACTACCACAGTTTTTATAATTACATTTGCCGTAAAAATTGGTTTTTGGTTAACTGCCATAACGCTTATAGTGCTTTGATTTGATTTGTCAATATCTCTGAATACAAATGGTGGCACCAATGGTTTTTTTTTTTTTATTTCTCTTGATGATTCATTCTTTTGGAGACAGCATACATCTGTAAAAATATCAAACATATTATTACATACATTCATACATTTTAAAGTGAAATAATTGTCTGTTAGTTAGTCTACATCAACGGATTTGCTTACGTCACCATTACCTAAAATGAGAAGTCTTGCTCTGCTCCCATTTTTTCTGCTCTGCTTGAGGCATTACATTCCATTCGTTAATCCTAGCTTCCATTGCATTTCTTTTGTTTTTTTGTTTTATTATGCTAGATATTCGCTTCCTAGTCGTTGCACATAAGGGCGAATAGTCCATTTTCATATTACCGCCCTTATACTCCGGAATTAATATTTTTTGACAGGATACCTTCTCTTTGGTAGGGCATTCTGGTACTTGGTCAGACAAGGGCAACGTAAATAAGTAAATTCAAGATTTTAATCTGTACAATTTGAGGAAAAGTTAACTGTTTAAATGCTTTCTAAACATGACTAAATCCTCGGAAAACAGTAAATATCCCACCAAATTGCACCGATCATATATATGATTGTGCTATATTTGGTTGCTTGTTATTGACAGAATGCAAGGGTGTCCATCTCTGGTAACCAGACCTGAGTTTTAACTAAAATGGGTACTTTAGAGGCTCCGGTTGGCCAAAGATGCTCCCGACTTTGATATCAATCTGCTAAAATCTTTTTGATTTTTCTGTGTCCGCCGAGCAGCCGGGTGGTTCTCTCCGAGTACTCCAGCTTCCTCCACACTTATAACAGATTCTGCCCGACGTCCTAACACTTCCTGGTGTTGTAGTGGGAATTTGTATATATTGAACATTATAAAAACGTTAGTGACACATCTCCATTAATCCCTATAGGGAGTGTACATTTATTCCACTGTACCCTTGTAGCTCTCGATGGATTCTTAGGATAAATAAGGAATTTACCAGTACATACATATCTACCTTCCATAGAGTAGGTAACCTGTCGAATAATCGTCAAAAGTCGGTAATATGAAAATGTTCTATTCATTATGCGCACAGGCTCTGACGGCCTAGAAATACTGGGGAAAAAATGTCATGTTTCGTCTATTTTTTAATGATCGTCTTGAAAATTCACGATAAATTTGTTACTTGACGTTAAACAACTAACAATTATTCATCTATGTGATTGCCTTTTTACTTTTGTTGCAGTGTACGTTCTGTCTGAATTTCTGTATGATAGTAATATAAAGAGTAATAACCTTTGATATGGGCCTTCATGACAAAAACGTCTTCAATCTTTTCTTTATCCTTGTATCACAAATTGGACAGAAGTCCATAAGGTCAGCACACTCCTCACATGTCTGTCGATGGCCACAGTTTACAAACAGCATACAAATATCATTGGTTCTACATCGGATACATTTCATTTTGTCTTTCAATTGTTTATTTATTTCCTTAAGTTTTTGAGGATCTATCGAAAACAAATATTATTACAAATAATTTTATAAACTAATAACAGTGCAGACTAATCACAGTTATATTAATGTTAAAATACAAGACCAAACATACAATTTACACCTTACATGATTTAAAAGATAGCTAGAAGTGCAAACATGTCGGATATTAACACAATCATTAGATTAAATAATTTTGTGAAAATGATTAAATAATTTCGTGAAAATTATTTTGTTCTTAAATTGTATTTTTTTCATAATTCTTAAGAATTGTATATGTAACCGAAAGAAGAACAGTCATATAATTCATCCTAGTATGCGGTTTATCATTACACACTTTTAACTCAAATCGTTTCCTTTGCAAACTGATTACTAAACCGGACAAAAATGGACTACTACGCATTCAAGCCAGTGCATTTCTAAAGAGTTGAAAGTTATAATTAGCGGTACTTTAACCAATTTTTACACACAAAAAAATCACGAAAATTTGAACTCATGTGAATTTCGCCTGAAATGAGCTTGATGTCAGTTTATGCGAGGATCAGGTGAAACGCACAAGAATGTTACGTGAAACTCACTTGAATTTTGAAAATATAGTATTTGAAATAAAATTTCAATTTTTAAATATATTTGAAATCAAAAACAACACCTATTTCTTTTATTTTTTAAGTTCACGTGAGTTTCATGTATAAGCTCGTTTGAGATGAATTGAAATTAAATTCCCATTTGAGTTTCATGTGAAATTTACGTGAGCTAAATTTGCCTGTGGAATGAAAAATGATTATTGATATCAAAAGTTTTAAGCTTGACCAAAAAATAAATGTAATTAAAAGATTTTAAAATCTAAAGGATTACACTGATTATGCACATAATTCATTTTCTCTTTCCTTCTTCTTCTGATATACAGTTTCAGCTTGATTTAAATTGAAGATTACTAACAGTTGAATGCGCGGAGTGTGTAAATAAAATTATAGTAGAACAAAAAAATATTGTTTTAATTTGTAGATTACTTTAAAAATGGTGATATTTTCATCATAGAAAAGACTACAAGTGATACAAAATATGTGCACATTGATATTTATGTTGTGGAGAACAGATGGTACCAACTATTCTCTTAAGGTTTCAATTGTCTGACATGCTATCACAACTTGTGGCAAAATGTTCCATTGGATTATTGTTTGTGGAAAAATGACTATTTGTAACTGTCTTTTGAGGTGGATATTTGTCGAAATGATCGAGTATGTAATTTGCTTGTTCTAGTATCTGTACATGTACAAGGAGTTAGTCTAGCGATGGAATTGCAATGAGTCCATGGATGACTCTGTAGAACATAATTAGTACAGCTGTTTAATGTCACTGAAAATGTTTGCTAGCTTTTTAATTGCTTTTCATACTAACAGAAACAACTCGTACATTTAGAGCTTAATGAAAAGAGATAATAAAGAAACTTGTCGTAGAATAGAATTTCAGCGTTAAAAAACCCTTATTTTATAACAAAATGATTAAATTACCTTTCTCTTCAGGCTTTTTTATTGAAGTAAATTGTGTTGCTGTGAAAATATAAAAGAAAACACATATTGCTACGGTTTTGATACTAAGTGGAAATTGCCAACAATATTTTATTAAGCGAGTACAAATTTTCATTGTATTAGGACTTCAATTCAAAAACAGGATGAATAACAAACATGAAAGCACATTGAAACTTGGGTTCCCATAATACTATCTTCCTTGTAGACACATGCTCGGTATTGACATACTTTAAGTGGTACGTTTTGGTTTTATACACTAGATCATTGGCTTTCGTGCATTTGATTTTCGTGCATTTGATTTTTGGGGTCCCCGTTGTCAGAAAATTGACAGATAAATGCGTATTCGGATGCATACACCTCATTGAGTGTTGCACCATTTTACAGTTCATTAATTATGTTACTGTACAAAAACAAGGACGGACACATTTTTCATGTAGAGTTGTATTACTCTTTTAAAGACTTTTTCTTAAATGAATATCCTACTTTCTTATTAAGTTCCCCTTATTTATCAAGTGTACAGCACAAGGAAATCGGTATTATACGATATTGTCCTATAAAAGTTTTACATCTGTCACTTCGGGGCTGATAAGCTGATTATGCGGTATATTTTTTTTCCCATTGTTGAAGGCCGTAAATTGACATATGGTAAATGATTTCTGTGTATTTTGGTTTGATTTTCAGAATGTTAAGTCCGAATAATCATCATGATTATCAAAAGAAACAAAATGGAATGCTTGTTTAAGGTAAATTTTGGTTTTGATTTGTAAGATAAATACCTGGCAAGTCTAAGCTTCTGTTGTTACTGATCTCTGCTTGATTTCCCGAGCGCTGTCTCTCCTTAGAAGTATTTACAGATTTTATTTTACAAAGATATAAAGAGGAAAGTATAATAATATTCCTTTACAAGCATTAACTAAAGGTAACTGCCATTAAAATAAAGACTGATTGATTAAGAACATTCTATTTTAAGTTTTTTAATTGGTGCTACATTTTGTACATGTACATACTTAGGACATGGTTATATCTCTTTCGGAATGTATTCAGTTTTCATAAAGCGTTATATTTGTATCTGAATTATATAAAATCGGACACCGTCATTTATCATGTTACCTTTGTACATTAATATTATTTGTAATTGTATCGTTCGCTTCCCAAACGTTACAAATGCTTGTCGGTCTTGTCCTGCAAACAAAAGGTGTGATTATGAACCAAACAAAAGTTAAAATAATGACAGCGAAAACCAGTTAATGCGCCTAAAGACACAAATGGTGTTGAAAATACACTCACCTCATATTTAGCTCTTATTTCCTCTATATACTCTCGCCCTTTCATTTTGATAACAAATTTACAGAATGGAAACCAGCGCGCATGTTCCTCCCATGGAACGTCTCCTGGTTCCCAGTTACGTAGTCCTCCATCACAATAATGACAGCGGACAACATCGTCCTCGCCTACAAAAAAAAGTCGTAGTTTCAAACATAAACAGGAACTCTTCCGTGTGAAGAGTGTAAGTCTGTATTTATTCTCCAAAATTTTAAAAGAACATTTTGGTATGCGTTTATAATATTAACAATAATAATATTTAAACAGTTACAGCGAGTAATCTTGAATCAATACTGTGCCTTCAGTCTTTTGGGGAATATTTTTGTTATGTACATATCTTAAGAGTCTAGCCTTTTTAAACTGATTTTACAAATTGTACCGTTGCAACATCTCCTCCCAACGTTACGGGATAATTGGGTGCTCAAGACAATTCTAACAAATTATGTATGTGCATTGATTTCAGGGGTTTGTTCAATGTCTCGTCTCCAATCATCAAATGTTGCTATACGCGATTCCTTATCGTCAAAAGCGGCATGTTTTGGGTTATATATCTGTAAAATAAAATTTTTAAATACTTACAAGTTTACCAAATCAAATGAAAAAGTTCATATTTGGTGAGTATCCCATCAGCCGATACAGTAAATTGATATTTAAGAAAAGGGTCTCACTAAAAACTCGTCCGTATCGGTGTTGCTTCGAAACATGTCTCAAATAAATAATAAATGTTTTTGCGACGTCGTGACAATTAACAGAATTATAATTGCAAATTGAAAAAAAGAGATTACTTTGCATCAGACAGACAGGGCAAACCGAATTAACAGTGATAATTGCATCTTCTAATGCCATTCTTTTAGATTCATAATTTCATTTGACAAATATTTTTCATGGTTAGATTTCACATCCTACTAGTCTTTAACCGTGGTAACAAAGGAAAGCCACATTTTTTGTGTATGTAATGTTTCAAAATGAAACTAAAAAGACACATTTTGTGCCATAAATTTTTTCTTTTGTCGATATCTTAACCACTCAGAAGTGTACGAAAAGTATAAAAACGTCTACGCGTTAAACTCAATTTAAATTTAAATAATAAGCTTCGCTGAGAGCAGCCTGATACGACCGCAGAGTTTGAATCCTGAACAGTTGGGGCAAATGTGGACACAATATTCAAGCTTGATACTGTCTGAATTTGGATTGTGAACACATTTTTGACATAATATAGGTTTCTGACACAAAATAAATTTGGTCAAAGATGTCACAAATCTATTGTGCAAATACTTTGCAATTGAAGATTTCTTCTTGAAACTTTTAAAAAATTAAAATTTTTAAAAAATTTACAAAAAATATGAATCCGCTAAAAAGATTTGACAAAATTATCCCCCACCCAACCTTTTTGAAACCCCCTTTTATGCAATAACCCTAAAACCCAATCCTAGTCGTTCCTTTGTAGTATGGAACCTTGTAGTACAATTTCAGAGATATCCATTCACTTAAACAAAAGTTATTGTCTGGAAATTAGAAAAATGTTTAATTTGGCCTTTTTTGGCTCCCGAATTCCTAAACTGTTAGCCCCCATAACCCCTAAAATAATTCACAAACTTCTTCTTGTGGTATTAAACATTGTGGTACAATTGTAGAGCAATCAAAATACTTAAAAACAAGTTATTATCCTGAAACTAGACAAATGCTTCTTTTAGGCCACTTTTGGGCTCCTAATTCCTCAACGGTTGGAACAATCATCCCCAAAATCAATCGAAACCTTCCTCTGGTGGTATTGACCCTTCTTAAAAAATTTCATACAGATCCATTCTCTTAAACTAAAGTAATTGTCCGGAAACCAAAGTGTTTTCGGACGACGACGCAGACGACGACGACAACGCAGACGACATCATACCATATTGTACGATCACAAAAACATTTTTGCGGTCGTATAAAAACTATCCTGGTTTACTAAGGCCAAGTGTGAAATACAATACAGTTAACCCCTAATTGATTTAAAAGTAATATTGAAGTTAATTGGGTAAACATTAAGGAGAGTTTTCTTCTAGTGGTTTCCAAAATACCCGCTTTCAATTTGTATATCTTTTTCTTAAGACAATTGAATGAAAAGATCTGTAGACTGAAATGAGCTGATTTAATCCTGTTGTTCATCAGATTACACCATTACACTATTGTTTTCTTAACATAGCCGTTTAAAGATGAAATATGTCAATTATAAAAAAAAATTGAAATAAAGTCAGGTCGAGGCGGGGGTGTAAGGGCCATACCACCCTTTATTTATTGAAAGTTTGCTTTTTTTCTCTGTTTACATTGTCGGCATTAACAAATCACTATCACTACAAACCATTAAAGTCTGAAATGGCCTATATCTGTACTCGACTGTACTGATTTTTACTCGACCAGTCTGAATTGGTCTGATTTTTACTTGACATTACTCGACCCCAGTCTGAACCATACTTGACTGTACTGAATCGTACTTGACCCTTTGGGGTTTTGCCGTTGAAAATAGTCTGAACTATTACTCGACCAGTCTAAAACAGTCTTAACCCATTCTCGACATGTACTCGACCTATTTTTTCAGTCTAAACCATACTTAACCAAAGGTCTGAACAATACTCGACCAGTCTGAACCATACTAGACCAAAAAAACCTTTACTTTTTTAACTGTTAAAATAAATTTCTTTTTAACTGACATATATAACAACAGCCAACAAAATTTATAAAAGATGTTAACCTTATAAAAAAAATATATCTCTGATTATATTTAGAATAAAAAAAATATATTACATGTATATATAATTTATATCAAAAAGGGATAAAATTAAATAGATAAATAAAATTGTTTTTCTGATAAGTGGTGAAATATAAAGTATAACCTCTGCTTGGGGAAAAACTCATAAATAAGACCACACCTGGTCAGAGGTATTAAATTCTAAATAACAGCAACATAGATTCAAAATTGCAACATCCTGTTTAAATTAAATAACAAGGCCTTTCGAATATACATGTATGTACTAGATAAGTAATACACGAATTTAAGAAATAGGGCTTTCTTTTTACCTGTAAAACACACATGTACTGAGGTAATTAGAACATATTAAAGTGCTTTATGTATGCCAGATTAATTTGACAAAAAATATTAAATTAATTGAAAATGTTTGTTACTGTTACTTTGGAATACATTTCCTTTTTTAAAAAGGTTATCAATGATTGCTATGGAAATTCTATTATAATGATTATATATTAAATTATTGGTTTAATAAAACAAAACAATTAAGATCTCGTTTTTTTTTAATTTATTAGTTGTTTTATATACTATTTTATATATATCTTTATAAAAAACATTCACTGCATTATTACCTGAACTCAACTGACACCATAAATCTATACTAGGCTTAAGTTAATGGTGAAATTAGTCCAGTTACCATACAATACTTCCGAAATATTCATAAAATTTTGAATAATATTAAAAATATTTTTTTAGATTATTTGATCAGCTTGTTTTATTTATATTTTAAAAGTTGATATATATTATTATGTAAGTGTTGATTAATATTGAGTTGAAGTTATATTATGATTGATTATTGTGAAATTTTAATTTCAATACTGTACATTTTTAATTTCAAGTTGTTGTTCAAATTTCATTTTTATCAAAAGAAAATCTAAATTGATAAAATTCAGTTGATAGATACAAAGAATAGGTCTAGTTTGGTTAAGACTTGGTCGAGTATGGTTCAGACTAGGTCGAGTACGGTTCAGACTAGTATAAAACGGTTAAGAACTGGTCAAGTACACATTCAGACTGTTAAGTATGGTTCAGACTACAGTCAAGTATTATCAAGTAAATCTCAGACGAATTCAGACTGGTCGAGTAAAAATCAGTAAAGTCAAGTACAGATATAGGCCATTTCAGACTTTTAATGGTTTGTAGTGTATTTTGACCTAACTTTATCCTCCACTCTTGGTTATGCACTCATGCAAATGCAAATGTGATATCACTTTCCTAATGATGTAAATTTGTTTGATTATTCATTCTAATAGAGATGCGTGTATTCATTCATTTTGATACAAATTGCACATATATCGTATTTTTTTACAAATCAATAGCATTCTACACAACCAAGGAATATATTGAACGTTTTCAGTCAAACAGATGTGTCAGGAACACTGACTATCTAACTGTTTTAAACAACAATAGTTCACATGCTTGTTTTACAACTGATACAATTAACATTTTTGAAGAATCATGACAAGAAGGTCAGGGCAGATAATTTCTCTCAGACAGACATTATATTGAGCCTGTTGTTCCGGGGTGGTCGTTTGTTGGTGTGGTTTAGAGTGATTTTCTTTTTTTTTTAATATCATAAGACCGTTGGATTTCCTTTTTGAAGGGTTTTACACTAGTCATTTTGGGATCCTTTATAGCTTGCTGTATGGTGTGAACCAAGGCCTCGTGCTGAATACCGAATTATATTAACCTATAATTGTTTACTTTTTACACCTTGCGACTTCGACGGAGAGTTGTCGCATGGGCACTCATACCACATCTTCTTGTTTATGTGTACACAAAACTCACATTGACCAAATCAACCATGCAATGAGATAGTCATATGGTACATGCTACACTTTACAATCATTCAAACCAAATAAAATTGACCTAGTTAATATAATTATTAAAAACCGACTGAAACACATCAACTTAACATTAACCATTTAATTAATAATGAAGACAAGGGTCAAGGCAAGATGAAACTTGCCTGACTAATATGTTCGCCTTAAAATTATTCCATACACCATATATTGTTGACCTACCGCGTACAGTTTCTGTGAATTTGACCTTGATCCATGAATTAAGGCCAAGGTCATGTGAACTCTGTCTGTCAGACATGTAACCATTGCAAGAAACCAATATTCCACATATAGTTATCCGAATACTCTTAACAAATGAAAAATTCATATCAAAACCATTTTTTTTAAAGCAGTCGCTAAACCCTGAAATAAGGTCAAGGACAAAGGACAATGGACGTTTGTCATACAGTGCGCAAGTGGTGACCTAATCTTTATATGCGGTGTTAGTTTTGCACACATATAATAAATGTTACAATTACTTAGAGACAAAAATCATTAGAATATGTAACTTCGAATGGGTTATTTGTTTACTGTTTACAGCACTTTATACTATTTCATGTGTTTGTTTATAGCCGTATGAACTGAATACAAACCTTTCGCCAGTCTTTCTGGATATCATCAATGAATTGTTTTCCTTTTTCCGTTAACAAAAATATACATCTAGGATTGTGACGTGCGTGTTCAGTCCATGGGTTATCCTTTGGATCCCATTCTGCTAACCCCAGGTCACAACAAAAACATCGAACAATGTCATTTTCACCTAGGGTTCAAAATAAGCAGTACACAATAATTAAACGATACAAAAAAGAATATTAACACAGAATGGACCCATGTAAAAATAATGCGTATATCTATATATAATTGTGATATTTACAAAATAGCATACTAAGTATTGCATATGTCTTAATTTGCAGACGTAAAACCAAAATGACTTTTTTTTTCTAGATCTGCAACATTTAATCCATCATATCAAATCTATGTCAGTTCTAATCTAAACTATAAATGTTAACTTCAGGTGCAAATCCAAAATTTTGGAAAAAATAGGTGTCCTCTAGCAAACGAACCGAATTTTTTTTGTGTCGATTTAGATTGAAACTTTGTCCTTTTTTTACATAAACATTCATAGCTAAGACCTCCATAAGAAACTATTTGATCACACATTTCGATCAAACTAACTTCTTAGTAACTAACAAACTACAAGATTAATAATCTAATGTAAATGGTAAATTACAATTCAATATGTTTCATTACACTATACTCCCAATTGTCATCTTCTAAATAAACTCATCAGATACCAGGATTAAATTTTTATATTTACACCAGACGCGCGTTTCGTTTACAAAAAAAAATCATTAGTCTTAAGAGAGACTGATTAATGTTAGATCTTTATGTTTTTGAATCCTTGTATTTCTATTGTTTTTTTTTATAATTGTAATCCGTCGTTCTGTGTACCTAGTGAATAGTGGACATAAGGCGCAAAAATTGGTCAACAAAAACGTACGGAATGTAAACAATCATTTTCAAGTACAATCTGTAGTGTAAAAGTATTAAGATAAACTTACCTGTGTAAAAATACCCGGCTTCTGATAAACTATGAGCTGTTTGTTTGTGTGGGAACGGCCAATTTCCATAAGATTGATATCTTGACGAGTATGTATGATATTGAGGATACCTATATTCTGGCTCTTCTGGTGCCTGAATTCTAGATTGAAAACCGTCAATTGTGAGTTGACTATTCATAGCATCTATAGTCGGTTGGATTGAATGTTCCGTATAACTTGGATTGTTTGCAGAATCACAAACAGTAGACGTCGCTGTTTTAATGTCACTTGGTGATTGTATGTTTGAATTATCTGAATGAATCCCTCCTCTATGAAATGCATTATCATCATTTGAAAGCAATGGTTTTACAAGGGCCCTTGTCTGCATTACATTCGTGTTTTGATGAGGAACAACGACATACTCAGGTGTGAAATTGCCATTTTGTTCGGATATACTGTGTTTCATATTAAAGTTATCTTTGTGATTTATTGGACGATCACAACTACTTATTTGTTCTGGACTTTTAGGTTTATCCGATCGTGCAGATTGCTTGTACAATTTTACAAATGCACATTTTGGACTAATTCGTGCATGAGCTTCCTTTGGTGTTTCATTTGGAAGCCAGTTTGTAGGGTTTGTTCGGAATCTGCACTGAAAACATTCCAAGTCGGTGTGATTGTAATAAAACCCAGCATCAGATAACATTCTAGGCCACCACTTACAACTAGAAATCGACCAATTTGTGAAAGTATTTAGTCTTTCACCCGATGAAATTAATGGATTTACATCTGAACTAGCCTGTTTGCTGCTGTCCCACATGAGAACACCATGTTTATTTCTTTTACGACTTCCTCTGTTCCTGATGTGATTCGAAGGCAAAACTTTTAAACATCTATTAGTGATCATTGTATAAACATCCCCCCATATGTCATTGATGAATCCCTTTTCGGATTTCGTAAATGTTTCAAAATTTCTATTTTTTAGTTTCCAAATTAATGAAAGAGGAATGAACTCATTATTTCCATGAATGTCAATTGCTTGCCTACTACTCGAATTCAATTCATTCCTTTTCATGGTGTTAATAGATTTCGCCTGATGATATTTCTCAACGTTCTTTAACATGTCTCAATGTCGAAATTTTGTTTAAACCCAGGTGTGGATTAATGGTTTAACAGAACAAATATAAATTCAAAATTACAGTTATCCGGGCTTATTCCGACAACTTGAAATACCAGTAATGATTCTTCTGAAATAAAAAAAAAACCGTGTTTTTGTTTGTTTTGTTATTCATATATAAGTATATTTTAATAAGTAATAAAACAATTCAACGAGAAACTCAATAAAAACGAAGATCATATGAAATTGTCGTTCAAATCTATCTTCTTACCGTTAACCTTTAACAATAAACAGGTTTCATAGATTTCAATTCTAAACAAATGAAAAATGCAAAATAAATACTGCACTACCCTATTGTAGCATTGTTAACACTGTAATTTGACATTAGAATAACTAATATAAAAAGTTTGAGCTAACACGATTTCTAACAACAAATTTGACCAATTTTGATTTTCATTGGTATAATTCCTACAAATTGAATCTAGTTAGTTAGGAATCTTCCCCGCAGTTTAGTATTTTTGCCCTTTTACTTTTTTATATACTTTTCTGTAATCTGAATATCATTACTTATCCATAGTGTCATTATTACTTATGTAACATTCCTCAATTGTAGGCATTTTTTGCTACTTTGTCTATTGTTTAGATAAAGTGACACCCAATTCTATGTTTAACTTCTAGTATACCTAATCCGGGCTTACACGTTGCACTTTGTAAATACAGCTGTTTCTCAAAGCACGTACATCTACTTTTGGGGAGATATGTAATATTTATAGACAATTAATTTTGTTTACGTACTGGTTCCCAGTGATGATCTCTATGTTTCATCTCATAGAGACTATATTTTGACCTTTGAAAAAAATAGGAGTGCATATAAACTTTCCATTCTTGATATATATCTTTTTTCAAAACTTTACATAAAATTGGTAGTTTTAGCCGTAATAGAAGGAGTTCTTATGGAAAATTGCATTGTCAATATTTACAGGAATGCAACCTATTTAGGTAGAAAAAAGAGAACATACAAAAGTTTTAATGAAATTAACTCATATAGAAAGTGTTTTTCCTTTCGACAACCCACAAGTAAACCGTAACACCTAAATGTGATATTTTGTCACCGCGACATAAAAAGAAATACAAAAATACCACAATAAAAAATACAATAGTGTGTTCTATCCTAAATATGTACTTGATATTGCTAGAAACGACAGAATAATTAAGAAAATTTCAGGCCCCAGGGACAAAAAAGACAGAGAAAAATGCCTACCTCCTGGTTCGTAAAACTAATAATTTAACTTGTTATTGCTATAATTTCATTATTTTAAAGACTTTTGGTAAAGAAAACAATAACTGTGCTTGTAAGTTATAAAAAATCAGATGTGAGTAGCCATTTCTATAAAACTTTTAGTGAATTCACACATCAAATTCTTATCTGCATACATACAACTATTGCAAAAATGTCTTTGTTTTAACACTTCTAGTTCATATATTTGCCTAACTATGTGGTGGTTATGAACTTTCCGATTAAATTTTCCTCTAAGTTCAGTATTTTGTGATTTTACCTTTTAGACCTGATTCTCTTGTGACAAGATTTCCAAACTTACCATTTGAGGCAGAAATTGTAAATTTTCTTTGAGAAATAGGCAAACAGTAATATGTGGACTAGAGACAAAGGTAAGATTGGATACTTTATATAATCTTGAATGTGTTAAATGATTGACTGATTGATAAACATTACATTTATAGTATTCTGAAATGCTTTCAATTTGTTATCAGAATAGTTTTAAACAGCTTCTAGGTATTTCATGTCAGAAAACATGAACACAGGGTAAGCTGGCAATAAATAAAGTCTTGTTTTCAAGTTCGTAAAGAAACTGCATCAGGGATGGGTGTATAAAATGTACTGTAAAAGGAAAACTTTTTTTCACTTTTAAGCACCGTTATTTCGTGGCGGCCAGTGTTTATTGGTGGAGGAAGCCGGAGTGCCCGGAGAAAACTACCGACCTACGACAGAAAAACTGACAATCCTAGTCAATTAAGATTGGAGTCGAGTGGGGTTCGAACTCACAACCTCAGTGTTGACTGACTAGTGAGTACAATAGTAACTACTAAGACCACTCGGCCACCGAGGCCCCTTTTCTATTTAAATAAATGTTTGTATAGGTTGCACTTTGTAAATACAGGTGTTTCTCAAACCACGCCTCTTTTTGTGAGATATATTATACATGTATTCACATACATTTAATTTTGTTTACGTACTGGTTCCCAGTTATGATCTCTATGTTTCATCGCATAGAGACATAACTTGGGAATGTTACCAGGAAATATACAAATGCATATTGGTGATATGGAAATCTGTGGTAGTCTAAAGTCAAGCCTGAAGGTAGGGGTAGTTAAGAAATTTAGAGTTAGTGTTTCTTAGAAGTTCGGCTAATATGAATTGAAAATATGCCGCACAGACCTATATTGTGACCTTTGAAAAAAATAGTAATGCAGAAAAAGTTTCCATTCTAGGTAATTTATTCAAAACTTCATAGTTAAAACGGTACAGGTTTAACTGTAAAAGGAGTTGAACATTGCATTGTCAATGTTTACAGAAATGCAACCAACACTGAAAAAAAATAACGAATACATAGTTAACGCGAGGGTACCCAAATTGCACCTATTTTGACAGTTTTTAACCTACGTTTATTTATGCTTCAGACAAAAGTTTTCATTATGTGTTTATTTTGTAGATGTATCATTATTCCTATATGGTTTCACAAATTTAATTTTGAATCCATGTGGAATCATAGAAAAATTGGTCTGAAGTGACCTCCAAACCATCAATGATTCTTTAATGAGTAGTACCCAAATTGCATCCATGCTTAAATTCGCATCGTCAAAAGTGAAATAACAGAGCTTTTGTTTAATTTCTTCAAATATTTTGAACAATAATACCGTGTTCACACTATGAAATCTAAACCGGGTCGAACCCAGGTTAGTTAATCCGAATTAATTACACCGGTTCACACTTGAAAAAGAATTACCCCACTTTGGGTTTTTCCCTTCAACAAAAATAGACACGCATGCGCAACATCTTGTAAACAGCGTCTGTGACAACAAACGAAATGGAAACCGCCACGGTACTGTTCTTCTTTCTTTTGTCACTGATACGGAAAAATCGGCGGAAGATTACAAATTTAAAGCGAAAAAATAGGTTTGCTAGGTTGAGAAGAATGAGGATGTATTTGATGGCAAGAAACAACTTATTACTGATGAATAGACGCTCAAATTTACAACCGGCAGAAAGGAGGATATGGAGCAAACCCCGTTCACGGAATTGGTGGGACTGTATAGTTCCAGGTTTTACTGATGAAGAATGGATCCAAAACTTCAGAATCAACAAAGAAACATTTGATTTTTTAAAAGAAAATTTACATGATACGTTAGTTAAATATGATACTCCGTTTAGAAAAGCTTTGACAGTGGACTTCAAAATTGCAAGTACCCTATGGAAGTTGGCAACAAATTGTGAATACAGGACTGTTGCTCATTTGTTTGGGATTGCTAGAAGTACGGCTTGTTCTGTCTTCCATGATGTGGTTACAAGCATTGATGAGACATTAGCACCACGATTCATTAGAAACCCAACCACAGAAAAGTTTAAAGATATTATTGACGGATTTCAAAACAAATGGGGATTTCCAAACACTATAGGTAAGTTTATGAAATATGTATACTAAAATTGTATATCTAGCAAGAAACACGTATATAGGTCTCCGATATAACCAAATTTTACAACATTTGCGAAGATTTTTGTGACCAACCTAACATTGTATATATTCTCCTTACCATACACCAGAGACATATATACACATGTGTATTATATATGTCTCTGCATACACTAATCAGTTTTCGACAACAGAAATGTAACACAGATATACTTTTTCAAGAGCCCTGATATAAAAGAAAATATGAGACAGCGCAAAAAAATATACAGAAATTCTCTAACAAAGAAACACACATTTCTGAAATTAAAATGAGATTACACTTTGTGTAGTCTAATTCAGAAAATCTGATGGAACACTTTGTGTAAAGTCTAATTCAGAATATCTGATTAATTAAGTTTGTTCTTTTTTTTATTTCAGGGGCCATAGATGGCACACACATTCCAATTCTGGCTCCTAAAGAAGTACCAGCTGACTATCACAACAGAAAGGGCTTTTATTCAATTATTTTACAGGCAGTTGTTGACTCCTCATATAAGTTTTGGAATATAAATGTTGGCTGGGCAGGTCGTGTTCACGACGCACGAGTTTTTGCAAATTCATCCATATATGCACAATTTCAGGGAGGCAATGTTGTTGGAAAGGAACTAGACAAAAGATTCAATAACACAACAATTACTCCGTTTATTATTGGGGATGCTGCATACCCATTAATGCCATGGTTAATAAAACCATTCAGGGACAATGGAGCATTAAGTGCAGAAAAGAGATATTTTAATTATAAGTTGTCAAGGGCAAGGATGGTGGTGGAGAATGCATTTGGCAGATTGAAAGGAAGATGGAGATGTTTAATGAAAAGAAATGATTTATCTACACTTTTTGTACCTGATGTTGCAGAGTGCTGTTGTACATTGCATAATATATGTGAAACTTTTTTGAATGAATTCCCTGAAGAATGGCTAGAACAAGAGGAAATGAATAATGCCCCAAATGATTGCCAGGCAGCAACACAAACTGGAGAGCGAGTCAGGGATACATTAATTAACTACCTTTTACAAGAAAGGGAACAGTAGTTCAAATATAAAATGATCTACAGTATTAAATTATTATTATTAGTTTAATTCTTATTGTGATGACATCCTGCTTGTTATTAAAACATATCAGTAATTTACAGTAAAGTATGATTGCTAATGAGACTGAATGAGTATGCCATTAACTAAGATGAACAATGTAACCAACTAGTTCAATATATATGAACTTCAACAATGAGAAAATCTTGCACTGTAAATTAAGCAGTTTATCCTCTGAAATGCTTTAAATTGGTCAATAATTAGCTTACTATGTATTGAAAGCCAAGATTCTGCATTCAAGGATGTAGTAACCTTATAATGCTAGGCGACTGTCAAGTGAGAGATTTAGCTACCTCTAAAACCAGGTCTAATCCACAATTTCTTTAACTAAGAAAATGCCTGTAACAATTCAGGAATATGACAGTTGTTTTCCATTCATTATATGTGATTGAGCTTATCGATAAGCCATTTGATTACAGACTTTCCTTTAGAATTTCCCCTTGAGTTTGTTTTTTGTGTAATTTTACTTTTTGCTGACATCAATGACGTTTGGTCTTAAATGGAGAGTTGTTTCATTGGTAATCGTACAAAATTTTCTTATTTCTATATATATTTTTAGCATAATTGAATATGCTGAAATTTATTGCCGGCTTTCCTGGGGAAAAAATAATTTCAACAAGTCCAAAGACCATCCCTGAAAACAATCATCAGACCAGAACACAATTCACATCTGAAATTTGTCATGGTTTAACTATAAGCCAAATTTCAAGTCAATATCTTTAAGCAAAAAAAAAGTGGAAAACCAATTATTTGAGTGGATTTTCCAAGTTCAAGCATAACTCTGCCAAAATTAATCAGACTGGAACAAATAGTAGAACTTGATCTGTAACTTGTCATGGTTATACTATATACCAAATACATGTATCAAACCAATATCTTGAAGCATGACAAAAAAAATATGGAAAGCTGATTTACATGACAGACCAACAGACAGAGTGCAAACATAAAGTCCCCTTCAATTTTCTTGGTAGGGGGCTAATAAAAACTAAATGATATGCTATACTGAAGCTTCAAATTAAGCTACAATAGTTCATCCATATACAAGATATGATAATATTGTTATCAATTTTAAAATATTAAGATTTATAGGATAAACATCCCTATTTTTCTGCATTCTGTGAATGAAGTGAGAAATACAGATTCTTTTTTTTTGTTCAGTCTACAGAGATGACGGCATTGTTTCTGTATTCACATTTAACACTTATCAAGCAAACCTGATACTGAAAATTTAACTTTACAAATGTTTCAAGGTAAGATGATACAAGATAGACATGTACATCTTACAATCATTTCACAGACCAAATATAGAATACCTATTCATTATAGTAATGTATCTAAGAAAGAGACTGAACAAGAAAAATTGAACATTGACAAACGAACCATGAAAATGAGAATAAAGTCAGATGATTCATGTACACCTTAGAACAACAGTTCCTGGTATTTCCAAACACCAAATATAATTGACAGCTGCTTATTGTATCTGAGATAAAACTGCACATACCAAATATAGTTATCCTATTTGTTAAAGAAAAAGAGAAATTAATATTATAACAAAGAATCTTAACTTTCTTTTAAAGAAATCGCTGAACCATGAAAATTAGGTCAAGGACAATAGCCATATGACCCAAGGAACAGTCATAACATCAGATATCTATATGCAAAGTATAAAGCATCATATCTTTTACCTTTTGAAATATTAAGATTTAAGGTCAAGGGCAAATAACCTTGTCATCTAAGAGGTTGCAGGGGAGACAGCATTAATAAAGAGGAAAAAACGATAAGTTTTAATTAGGACATATCCTTCTATTTTCAATTTTTACACAGAAATTTAAAGGAACAACAATATTTCTTTTCACAAACATAAATAAATGTTCTTTCATCTAGATCTTAAAATTTAAAGTTAAAATTAAAATATATTGATTGAAAAAAAAACATAAACTTGGTATAAATTAAAATTAACAGCTAAAAACAGTCTTCATTATTTAGCATCCTCAAGAAGCTCATATTACTGCATGATGCTTCTGGAAGAAAAGAAGCATGATTAACATTTGAGGTTGGTCTGTGGTATGTTGATGATGTTGATGATGTTGATGCAGAATGTAATGGTGAAGCCTGGAATGTTGAATCCTGGAATGATGAAGAAGGGAATGACGATACTGATGATGCATGACCTGATGTAATTTGGGATGATGGCTGTCCTTTAATAATTGTAGCAAACATAGAAAATAGTTTCAGCTCATGTTCCTTGTCCTCTTTTCTCATTCTCTCCTCTCGAGCCTTTTCTTCCTCCCATCTCTTTGATTCATTGGATAAAAACTCATTTTGCTGTTCTTTTAACATAGCCATAAGGCTCTCATCACTTTTTCTGATTTTCCCAGAGGCTATAAAATTATAAATGTTACTATTAAAAATCAAATTGAAAATTTCATATTTTAGAACTAATCCATGAATTTAATAGCATATTGAAAATTTTCTGCATGTTACCAAAACAACAGGCAATTGCGAACATGTATGTTTTTCTTTCACAAATTTAATATTTTTTAAGTATTTTTAATTCTTTAATTAAAAAGAGGGCACACGCTGAAATGTCTCGCCTGTTTTACTAACCATGATTGATTTTATGTTGATAGTCCTAAAGATAAAAGTTTTACTACAAGTATCACATAAACTTAAAATTATCAATGATCAATGAAAAAGAGGTCCTGGTCAGATAAACCAGGCCAGACAGACATGTACACCTTACAATCATTCCATACACCAAATATAGCTGACCTTATTGCTTATAGTATTAGAAGAACAGACCAAAACACAAAAACTTAACATTGACCAATGAACCATGAAAATGAGGTCAAGGATAAATGACACCTGCCAGACAGACATGTACACCTTACAATCATTCCATACACCAAATATAGTTGACCTTATTGCTTAAAGTATTAGAAAAACAGACCAAAACACAAAAACTTAACATTGACCAATGAACCATGAAAATGAGGTCAAGGATAAATGACAACTGCCAGACAGACATGTACACCTTACAATCATTCCATACACAAAATATTGTTGACCTATTGCATACGGTATAAGAAAAACAGACCAAAACACAAAAACTTAACTATAACCACTGATCCATGAAAATGAGGTCAAGGTCAGATGACACCTGCCAGTTGAACATGTACACCTACAGTCCTTCCATACAACAAATATACTAGACCTATTGCTTATAGTATCTGAGATATGGACTTGACCACCAAAACTTAACCTTGTTCACTGATCCATGAAATGAGGTTGAGGTCAAGTGAAAACTGTCTGACGGGCATTATGACCTTGCAAGGTAGGCACATACCAAATATAGTTATCCTATTACTTAAAATAAGAGAGAATTTAACATTACAAAAAACCTTAACTTTTTTTTTTAAGTAGTCACTGAACCATGAAAATGAGGTCAAGGACATTGGACATGTGACTGACGGAAACTTCGTAACATGAGTCATCCATTTACAAAGAATGAAGCATCCAGGTCTTCCACCTTCTAAAATATAAAGCTTTTAAAAAGTTAGCCAACGCCGCCGCCACCGTCGGATCACTACACCTATGTCAAGCTTTCTGAGACAAAAGTCGCAGGCTCGACAATAAAAAAAATCAACATGAAATTCAAGAAATAACATTTGACAATGAACCATAACAATGATGTCAAGGTCACTATCTTGCTATATGTGTGTTTATTCAGCTTTTAAAATAACATTTGTATCAGATTTTGGATTTTACAATTATTTGGTCTCAAGCATTTTAATGATGAGATCTAATTTGCACATCTCCAGTAGCACTGAGGTTATGTTTATGTTATAAGTCATACCACATTTTCTTATTTTCTTAAAAAAAAAAAAATTTTTGTGTACTGGAACCTGTTTCTGAGTCTAAATATGAGTCTTCATTTCTTGTTTTCAACTATATAAATGGTACTATCAATGGTAAACTACATGGACTAAGCATACATTGACCTATAATGGTTTACTTTTATAAATTGTTATTTGGATGGAGAGTTGTCTCATTGGCACTCATACCACATTTTCCTATATGTATATTCATTGTACGTAATAGTATTTAAAGGGCCTGTTTGCTTTATACTTACTTCCCTGTTTTTTTCTACATTCAGGGTCATTCTGGTCTTTTCTCTTTCTTTCATCTGTTTTCTGAAATAAAAAGTAACCGTTCAATCTACTTGTAGGTAAACTGTTTTTTATTGGATGCCTCTTGCTTTTTTACCTATATATTTAAAATTTGTTTTTTTATTAATTGGTTTGTAGAAATGGTTATTTGTTTTCTGGTCTAAATTGCTGTACAATGGTCATTTCATAACCCTTTTCCCCCATTTTAATGGTTTTACACTAGTAATTTTGGGGCCTTTATAGCTTGTTCGGTGTGAGCCAAGGCTCTGAGTTAAATGCCATACATTGACCTATAATGGTTTACTTTTATAAATTATTTTTTGGATGGAGAGTTAACCCATTGGCACTCATACCGCATCTTCCTGTATATATCTATTTGGTCTTGGATTGATAGTTGTCCAATTGGCAATCTTACCACATTTTTTTAATACATACGAGTATATTTATATGTACAATGTATAAAAAAAATCATGATTATAGCCAATGCTAAATGATCAAGAATACAAGGTGATGAATCATATAATTATGATTCAGTACAATACAAAATGTAATATGGCTTATGCAGGATTAAAACATGTAATAGTGTACATTACAATAAAAAAATAGCAAAATTATGAACAAATTAGTTATTGGTTATCTGAAATATTCAATCTTTATTCAAGATTTTACTATTTTTTTGTGGTGTTGACATTTTCATACTTGCATTTGATATCTATTATAAACACATACAATGCAGTTCACTTGAAAAAGGCAGAAATACATATATATCATAGATTATTGGGAAAGGAATCATAGGGACAGTTACTCCTTGATCACTTTGACGTTTGTTAAGCATAAATATATGATTATAGAATTTTCCACCATTGCAAGTATATTACATGTATGTAATAAAAGTGAAACTTTCATTGAATAGGTTTTTTTAAACAAATCATAAGTTTTGGAGATTTTTTTAGAAGGGAATGTCTTGTTAAGCATGAAATTTAGATCAAGTATTACTAAATCAATTAACATGATCAATATACCTTTCTTTCTGCTCTTGATATGTGAGTCATCTGTGGTAAAGAGGCGTCTTTCTCAATCTGGGACTACAAATATAAATAAATGTTACAGTAACCCTGAGAAGTTTTATCATGTTTATAGCATCCTTATTTTTATATGATTTGCATATTATACTGATAAATATTGAGTGAATTTATGCAAACCTTTATTCATTTTCATTTCTTAACAACATAAGCAGAAAAATGTATGTTGTAGCTTTTTTATGCTAGTGTTGACCTGTCAAATGGTCACCCCATATTCATATGCCTGTATATAACTGATTAGAGACACCCATTTTATTTTGTAAACCAGTTCAGCCATACACATTCAGAGTTCTTGAAACTGTTTTTGTACTTGACATTTGGACTGCCACTATATTCTCAAATCTGGTCAGCTAAAGCACACTTCTATAAGCATAACTTTTAACAATTTTTTAAAGAAATTATCAGACACAAAAAGTGTTAAACATTTCAAATCAGCCACACTGAATGTTTTAAATATCTCTGAACATTTCTTGACTTAAACCTTTATGTTCATGATGATATGTCCTTAAAGCTATACAGCTGAATTATTGAAAAGTAAGCTAGCATGCATGTAATGATGTAGATTAAGGTTCATGTGGACCCTATGGCTAAAATGGCCGTATTTTCACCTCTAAATTTACTCTGAGCACAGGCAAACCTATGCATCTGGAAAAGTTTTAAGGCATAGCATGCTCTAGATAAATAGAATTCAAATGCATTGTATGATTTAGAAAATTCATAACTTAACTGGATTTTGCCGTACACTTTTTTTCGTCCCTGCAGAAGATGATAAAATTAACAAACAGTTGAGTTTACCTTGATATGGTCCACTCAGGTACACAGTTTAATTAACCAATTATTGTCAGGTATCTATTGTCCATCTATTGTCCATGTCATTTAATACAGCTCACTTCAATTATTACCTGTGGGGAAGTTCTCAAACCTGTTTCCCAACTTAGTTTATTTTGGCACCTTCTGGAGGAATGAAAAAAAGTGCACG
This sequence comes from Mytilus edulis, assembly GCF_963676685.1. Lineage (NCBI taxonomy): Eukaryota > Metazoa > Mollusca > Bivalvia > Mytilida > Mytilidae > Mytilus > Mytilus edulis. The sequence continues at coordinate 5,942,605 of NC_092353.1, read as the reverse complement.
GCAAAATTCTGGTAAGTTTTTATTTTTCTAAAACATAAAACATGTTTGCAATTTATTTATCTAGGGCATGCTATGCTTTAAAATTTTTATAGATGCGCAGGTTTGTCTGTACTCAGAGTAAATTTTGAGGTGAAAATACAGCCATTTTAGCCATAGGGTCCACATGAACCTTAATGTAAAGAAAAATGCAAAAATCATAGCCAAAATGTTGATCACTGTGTGGTATTGATTCGTGTTTCTGGTCCATATCAAACATAAAGATTTCTATGGACATATTTGATTGGTGTACTTTTCCTGTATTGAAGTTTGACTCGGTTGTATCAGGAACATAGATATACTGTTCCCAGGTTGTATAATGCTAAATACTAAAAGATGTTAAAAAACTGAGGTTGTAGAAAAAGGTAGAGGAAATGTAACATGTAAAAGTAAGAATGAAATCGGTGATGAAAGGAACAAATTCGACTTAGATGCGGATAGTGTAATTTCCATCATACTGATCTATTATACTGAGCATTTCTTATAAAAAAACTGTGACTAAGCTAAACTCATTCATTCGCTATATATTTGTTCTGAACAAACGCACGAATACTGTACGCTTCCTTAATTAATTTTCGGTGTGTTACATGCAGATTAATGGGAATAAAATATCAGTGGAATATATACTACATGTACAACCTTATCATTGTTTTATAATACTTACGTCTGCAATCAGTTTAACGGTTGCTGGTACCATTGTCACGGAACATGCAGAAGAACTGCTAGTGGATGGCTGTTGAAAAATGTCCATATCTCCATCTTCATCTTCTGGCTCACTGCATTCAACAGAAGAGTTTTTTCTAGAGCTGTGGTTTTCCGAAGAGTCCTTAACTTTCGGTGGGGTTACTGCCGGGTGCCCTCCTAAAATTGTCCAATTCTGATTGAATTTTTTCTTCTCCCCACGTTGAAAGTAAAGCCTTCGTCTCCTGGTCACTCCAGGTTAGACCTCTCTTTTTTGAAGAATTTTGTTCGGCATCCATGTCTATACTCTGTATTGGAAATGACAGACGGCAGAAAACGTCACGTAACGCTATGGCAACAACCCCACATTAACTCCACTTTGCGTTCACACTAGAATGTGGGGTAACTAATCCGGGTTCGCCCCACATTAACTCCACCTCAGATGAGGGGTAATTTTAACCCGGGTTCGCCCCAGTTTAACGTGTTCACACTATTGGAATTTAATCCGGATTAATTAATTCGGGTCGAACCCGGTTTAAAAATGCATAGTGTGAACGGGGTATTAGATATTAGTCCATGCTTACTCTTCATTTTTTAAGAAATGGATACTTGTAACATATTGTATTTGCTAATTTTAAAAAGATGACGTTTTGATGACGTCGCATGGCGACGTTTCCGTACATTTTGCTTTTTCAGTAAACACTTCATCTGTTGATAAATACTGTGAACGTTTTGTGTATATCTAAATAGTTTTACCTATGTTGAAAGACGTGCATAGTATCAAATCATAAAATTACAAATTGTTTAGTCTCTAGGAAATCTTGTAAGGTTTCCGCTGCTTATTTTGCTAAATAGGTGCAATTTGGGAACTCGGTGCAATTTGGGTACCGTGATGTTAGTTGCATACAAAAGCATACTAGCTCCTAGAGGTTTGGTATGAAAAACAGGTACTTCCAATTAGAGAATCGCCTTTATATGCCCTTTATCAATATATTCACAAGAAACATTCTACATTCGTTATTTATTCTATGTCATGTTGTATTCATTTAATACTAATGTTACCGTAATGTTTTACTTTTTTGAAAAGTAACATGTCGGATTAATTTTTTGTATTAACTATTTATGTATTGTAACAGACAAATAAACATATCAAACTGTTTTTGTAAATCATCAAGTCCAGTAGTATATGAAGTTTGTGAAATCAAAGAAGAAATCCTAAAATTTGAGATGCAGAAAAAAATATATCAAATTATTAACAAATATAAATACATAATCATTATGTTCTCCTCGTCTCCTCGGTTTTTCTTTTTATGTTTTGAATGTTCATACGTTGATTACATTAGTATGACTTAGATAAATATGTTTTGTGTATTTGTTCTCTTGTGAATACAAAGATGTCTCATTTGCAATATCATCACATCTTTCTTATTTATATTTCCTCTTGTTAAGCCTATCTAGCTTGCATGATGCAGCAGTAATGTAGCTTATAAATTTGATCATTCCGTTTTGTCATTTGAAAATCAAATTTTAAAATTATCAATTTTCAGTTTTGTACAGTTCATACGTATACAGTTCTCAGCTTTCGATTTTGAACATTCAGATTTATAAATATTCCTACATTTGTTCATTCGCCGTTTGTTTTGTACTGATGACACCTTTCATGAAAGGATATAATTGTCATTGTGTAACTATATCACTACAACCAGATGCGGATCCACTATAATTATGAAAAGGGGTGGGGATGGGTTGGAGAGGTCGTGGGCACACAAACTAGACAAAATGTGTAGCGGGACCGGTTGAAAGTCTTGATTTACCATACATAAAGCTTCATAGTGGCCCCAATTTCAATTTTCATTATCATATAGATAATATCATTGTTGGAATAAAAGATTGAGTTATTATTTGATAAACTGTTCTTCTTTACAGACTGTTCCCTTGGAATTGATTTAGTTCATAAACAAACACATATATTAATGAATAAAGATTGTTTTTGATACATTAACAATACAAGCCAATTAGTGTTTACCATTAACATACTTACCTTCAAGTCAGAATATACGTCATTACAAACAGAGTCATATTATATTTATAATCATTGGGTAACCATCATCATTAATCATGGCGGACAAGGAAGTAATTTCTCAAAAGTTTATTTTAGATTCAAATAATAATGACAAATTTACATATATCCTTAACAAAAGATCACACTTTTATGAAGAAAAGCTTGGATTCTTTTTCAAACAGTCTTTAGAATTGAGGTTAGAGTACTTTTAAAATATTTACTTTCACTTTTTATATAACATTATACATTTTAAATGATCTTGTTGATAATATTTGTTGATAGTACTTTGTAACGTTTTGTCATATGCTATAAATGTATGGTTTTATGCATGGTAATACAGATTTGATTTGAATCTGAATTGGTATTCATTAAAAAATATTAAAAAAATCAATGTTTTAGTTAAAATAAGAAATGAAGATAATTTTATCCCGCGACTTTCTGTATGAGACTGTACCAAATCAAAAGCATGAACTCCAGTGTTTATCAATGGTTGTTGATAATCCTGCTTGTTATTATTTTTTGTTTTGTACTAACATCAGACCTTTGGGTTTTCTCTTTAAACTATTTTACATTGTAAAACGAATATAAAAAGCTATTAACTTCCTCGTTTTTCAGGTCAGATTTTCTGAATCATGTGTATGTGACATCATCGCATGTACACTAACAACTATACCTGTATTATGTATACGTTTGTTGTATTTATAAATGACATACGCATTGGTGATATGTTCATGGAGATGATGTTCAATGTTATGTAAAACAATATAACGTAAGTTATGTATATATTTGTGAGTTTACTATTATTATTGTTTACGATAAAGGATGACGTATAAATAGATATTTAAAATTACCACTTGCAATATTTGATATTACACATTATCATTGATTATTGCGCAACACTCTTTTCATCAGGACAAAATGTTACAAGAGTCCTTCTTGTAGCTAGGTACATGTGTTAAACATTTGAAACTCATAGAGACGGCCATATTCACTATTTTACTATGCAATATTTTTCCATTGATCATGACTTGCTCCCATTTATGAAAAATAACGATGTTAGATGTTATCCCATTTGAAGGAAGCTGTATTTATCAACCCTTTTAAAACTTTTTTTCTCTGTACAACTCGTGTCTGGAAACTAAAAATATAAAACTCCACTTTAACCAAGAGCCGTTCTATAACTTTTCTTTGCCAGCCAAGGTATCGATGCCAGTTACTTGGGCTATATCCCTTTAAAATATAATCATAAATTGTTTTACTCGAAAATACCTCTTTTAAAGATCATTATGTGCCTATCTTTGTTTATGCCTATACCAAACCAATTGCAACTACAATATTTAACTACAAGTCACATGTTGCTGGATCTCAATATTGACAAGTTCAAGTCTTAATCTCTCATCGTAGGGCACAAACCCTAATTGTGAATAAAATCATACAACTTAAATGCACAACAAACGGGCTCAACTGGAAATGTCTTCTCTTTTTTTTTGCAGACTTTGTGGAAGTGTTTGTGGTTGCAGATTTTCGTTATATATGAGGAATAGACAATATCGGCAAATATTTTTTTTTGGTACAATCATCAGACCACTGAAGGTTTCGATATCGAATTTAAACATTATATATATCCTGAACCTTTATAAAGTCGTACGTCCTTTTCTAACGTAAAACCTTTTTTATATCTTGGTCGTGCATATTTTACTAGCTGTTATCATCAATTGTTTATTATATAGCGAAAATACTTTCGTTTACTGTGCAATATATCAAAATGTTAAAAACATGTAAAAGTAACTATAGTCTTAGCAATTTCGAATTAAAAATTTGCTACATATAGTAAAAACAATTAATTGCAACATGTAAATACAAGCAAATTATTGAATTTCTTATAATTGATAGATGATCTTTAAAATGTATTTTGTATTTTTCAATGATTAAAGTTATGAAATTTTTTTGAAATTTGATACCGATAAAAAATGAAAATATATTCTTTTGTTACTTCTATTAAAGTATATCATTATACAGACGGATTGCCCTTTTCTTGCCCTTTTTATCGACAAAATACGTTTCGAAATTGGCCTCTTGAAAGTCAATATCCAAGAAAATATTTATTAGAAGCAGGATTTTATTTTTGTGGTGGGAAGACTGGTATTCATATTATACGATGTTTTGTGTGTGGAATTTCTACAATACCCACTACATGGAAAACTAATGAAACACCCGTTGAGGCTCATAAACGGCTATCAAAATGTTGCAGTTTTATAACTAACTGGTGTAATGATTCAAGATGTGACTTTTCATATTCTACAAATATTTCAACATATTCAACACTAACACAGATCTATGTTCATAAAGATTATGCTGAATTGAAGAAGAGAATGGATTCTTTTAAGAATTGTTCCTACAAAGAAATGTTAAAACAGTTTAAACATGCTGCAAGAACTGGGCTATTTTATTCGGGTTAGTAAGCATAGTACAATTATAAGCGAGTTGTCAGTATGTGTGTCTAGGTGAGAGCGAGAGCGAGAGTTGTAATATCCTTTATATTCATTTGCATTCTTCAGGTGAATACACCAATGATGTGGTCGCCCCTGCCATAACAAATGTTCTTGGGAGTAGCTCACTATTTAAATTAAAAAAAACTAATTTGGATTCCAAATCAATTGAGGTACATGTATATGAAAAAACGTTCACTGTCATTAATTCCTTCATGATATAACTAGAGTCCCGAGAGTTTGCCTTCTTTTGTTAAGATACAGCTTCACATTTGATAATTTATTGTCTACAATGCACTATTAAAAAGTTAATTTATATAATTTTCATGGTCCCTTACGATGCTTAACGTTATTCCATGCTGAAGACCTTCTTTAGTTCTGATTTGAAACATACTTTTAAAATAAACAAATAAATATTGTTTACAATTCATTCAACAACTTCGAATAAATACATGTATAAGTGTTGTCTCTATAGCGAAGCTCACTCTAGTCTTTTCTTATAAACGTAGAAAATAAACACTCCACCTAATACAGGTTGGATGTGAATACTTCGGTCATTTCGATTGCATATCGATTATGTTAAGCACTTGTTTTGAACATTTTCTTGTGATACACTCATTTCTTTCAGTAGTTTATAAAAGTCTGCAGACTCATTGATGAAACTATCATCGCGTTGTATACATGCACTAGAAGCATTAACTTTATGTACGGTATTTGGTACTGCAACGGTTGTGGTAGCTCTTATGGCAACAACATGTTCTGCCGAAGTAGACATGTTATTGATAGTTCTTATATTGTATTGTTCTCTATAGAAGTTCTTATATTGTATTGTTCTCTATAGAATGTACTTTTGTTTTAATTTCTGACCTGATCCGAGGCTTTGGAAAGTTCTCTCAGTCCTTCCCTGCCTCATAGGCAGCAAAAGAGTAAATCATGAAAAACGTATGAATTATGTGTATGAGCGGATAGACAAAACACAACTGGCAGCCAATCAGAAGACGTGTTACATCTAAAATTGAATTATTATGCGATAACAAATTAGAAAAGTTGTCAATTAGATTGTTTTGTCAATACGTGTGTGTTACACTGTGTATAAGTCAACGTAAACTTTCTACCATAAAAATCAAAATTGATAAAACAAGATAATGGATAAAATATTGAACGTAGAAATTTTAGTTAACTCACGACTATAGCTACGAAACAACATGTTATTTGAATATATTTGTGATAGACTCTTTTAAATTCCTAAATTTGTAGCTTAAACATTCCGTCAATAGAAATCAGAAATGAAATAATTAAAAAACACGAAGAAAACAATAAAACGCTTATTATGAAAAATACGTATAATGAATACATGCACATGTAGGACGAAACGACGCAATAATTTAAATCTTTTCTCCTGCAATCAATAAGTCATTCTAGGAGAATGTTTACGAGGTAAAAAAAAAAACTCAAGTAATATCAACATATCAAAAGCCTAAATTATTGCTGTTCTTTATCGTTACCGTTGGTTAATTCGCTGATGAATTAGAAGGCTAGGTCAGCTACACATATTTCATAATAATCTCATTTAACTTTTTAGAAGAATAACTAATGGGAATGTCTGGGAATGGAAAAACTAAAAAACTAAAATGCGCTACGTGACATGTTATAAAATAAAATACACACATTTATTAAAATGTTATCATCAGAGCTCAATTTTTGTAAAATATACTATTGTATTGGCCATTTTAAATCTATTTTAAGTTTCGCAACTTTAACAATTGTATTACATATTTAGGAAATCGTATCAAATCCAAGCGGAACATGATTGGCTTGATACAATCACAATTTTGGCACCAAATCTCAGTTTCTATTATAATAATTATTGTTTATCCTTTGTAATACAATACATTTTATATCATTATTTTATATCGAATGCTGGTCGACAAGTATTACATATGCATTTTAATTTTGTAGACGATTCCTTGATTTGTTGCTGTTGTAACTTCAAGCTGTACTTTTCTGATTCTGAGGATGTCATGTGGCAGAGGCATGTGTTGTTTAGTCCAGACTGCTTTTATTTACGAGAAACCAAAGGAGTTGATTTTGTGAAAAATTCACAGAAGAAATGGAGAAAGGTTTGTATATTGTTTGTTATGGTAACTATTTGTTCCAGTAGTGTGTAGTCTTTCATAGGTAGATGTGACGTTACCAGTATGTTGAGTTTTACAAAAGAAGCTTATATTTTCTTTTTTAAAGTTGCATTTTTATTTTATACTACCCGTATAATAAGATGTTTTGACGTCATTTTGACTTTAATAAATCGAGACACAAATCATTATCGTATAAATAGATACAAATATATTTATTAAAACACTATCTACACGCTTAGAGTTTAACAATTGTTATCATATACCCAAGTAAAGCTTCATTACAAAATGAGAATTATGTATATAATTCAGGTTTATACAAGAGACGATTTGCCCCTTGCCGTTCCTCATTGCATTATCTACATTCAATTATTTTTAGCACGTGAAAACTATTTATAAATTTTCTTTGTTTACGTTGAAGGCATCGCCATTCTTTTTGTTAACCACCTTCCTCCCCTCCACCACCGATAGATTTTACTGTTACACATTATTAGCATGTCATATGGTTTATTTAGTGTATTTTTATATATAGATATATTGGCGTACGGCTGTCTCAGCAATTTAGCGTGCATGGTCACTTTATCCGAATTTTTTGAAAAACAAATAGAAATAGTGTAGTTGTAGGCAAACTGCGGTTTGCTTGCAAACATAACTTTAAAGTAGTCAGATCGGCTGGTTAGTGCCCAGTGTCTAATCTAGTTTAAAGCTACTACAGAAACACTATATTATGCACAATCCGCTCTCCTGGTTCCAAAGCATGTGATTGATAAGCATCTGAACTGTGATTCAGATAAGTAGCCAAAGATATAGTAGAAAGCCAGAGAGAGCCGATCTGCGAAACAATTAGCATAAGCCTTTGTCTGAGCTTTCTAGCCAGAAAATATTGGCAAGACTTATGCTAAAGTTAGGATGTAAGTGACCACTGAATACCCCGTAAATTTGTGATTTGAGTGAAAACTCGAAATGACCCCAAAAACAGATGTTGAATATTTTGATAAGGCCAAATTGAAGGGAGTATGAAAAATAAGATTATGGTAACTATGAAATGAAGTTTCCAGCACTTCCGATTAAAGTGAGAAGTTCTTTGACTGTTCAAGAAATTGTTCTCGATGTTGTCAGTAATTTCATATTCATAATATTCAGTTTTTAAGTAGAAAATTATAACTCATTAAGGGTAATAACTAGTCTTAACACGAAGTATAGTTTAAAAATAAAAGCATATGACTTTGACAATCTGAAGTATATACATGATCATACTACACTATCATGATGCTCAAAATAGAATATATTCAAATCATATCCGGAAAAGTACACCACTTTTAGTTGAATTTTTAATTGAAATTTCATTATATTGAATTGTAGAAAACACTCATTCTAAACAGTGGATTATTATGCCACTATAGAATCGCGCACATATTTTCCATGAACTCTACAAAGAAAACAGTTGAATAGTAATAAAATTGAGAAAGGAAATGGTGAATATGTCAAAGCGACAACCACCCGACCATAGAGCAAACAACAGCCGAAGGCAACCAATGGGTCTTCAATGTAGCGAGAATTCCCGCACCCGTAGGTGTCCTTCAGCTGGCCCCTAAAATATGCATAATAGTACAGTGATAATGGACGTCATACTAAACTCCGAATTATACACAAGAAACTAAAATTTAAAATCATACAAGACTAACAAAGGCCAGAGGCTCCTGACTTGGGACAGGCGCAAAATTGCGGCGGGGTTAAACATGTTTATGAGATCTCAACCCTCCCCCTATACCTCTAGCCAATGTAGAAAAGTAAAACAATAACAATACGCACATTAAAATTCAGTTCAAGAGAAGTCCGAGTCTGATGTCAAAAGATGTAACAAAAGAAAATAAATAAAATGACAATAATACATAAATAACAACAGACTACTAGCAGTTAACTGACATGCCAGCTCCAGACCTCAATTAAACTGATTGAAAGATTATGTCTTCATCATATGAATATCAGGTACAATCCCTCCCGTTAGGGGTTTAGTATCATACTATCATAAAATATATGAGAAGAACATAACCCGTGTCATGCCAACAACTGTTTTTTTAGAAATAAATGTGTTTAGTTCCGATGCAAAGACCCTATCAGTGAATCAATGTTAAAGCCAAAATATGCAATCTTTAATGACCTGACAACAGTATCGTAACTATATCCCCTTTTAATAAGTCTATTTAAAGGTTTTGTTAGTTTCTGAGGAGAATACTGACATTTTTGTGCTTTATAAAGAATATTTCCATAAAATTTTGGATGTGAAATACCTGAACGTATAAGATGTCTGCATGTTGAGTTATATTTACGAATTATTTCCTTATACCGGTGATAAAATTTAGTAAATGTTTTGACCAGTTTGTGATATCGAAAACCCTGGTGTAATAATTTTTCAGTAATACATAAATTTCTCTCGCTAAAATCTAATACATTGTTACATACACGAGCGATTCGTACAAGTTGACATATATAAACACCGTAAGATGGTGACAAGGGAACGTCACCATCTAAAAATGGATAATTAACAATAGGAAATGAAAAATCATCTCTTTTATCATAAATTTTTGTATTAAGCTTCCCGTTTATGATATAGATATCAAGATCGAGGAAAGGGCAGTGGTCATTGTTATCATTAGCTTTATTTAAAGTAAGTTCTACAGGATAAATTTCTTTAGTATACATACTGAAGTCGTCATTATTTAGAGCCAATATATCATCCAAATATCTAAAAGTATTGTTAAATTTTTGTATCAAATGTTGTTTTGATGGGTCTTTGCTAATTTTAGTCATAAATTGTAACTCATAACAATACAAAAACAGGTCCGCAATAAGTGGTGCACAGTTAGTCCCCATTGGAATTCCAATAACTTGACGATATACGGAATCTCCAAAGCGAACAAAAATGTTATCAAGTAAAAATTCAAGTGCATAAATAGTATCAAAGCATGTCCAATTGACATAGTTCTTTTGTTTATTGCTACTAAAAAATGATCTAAAAGAGTTTGAACATATGTACTCGCATTCCGACTTTTTAAATGCCCAGTTAATTAGGGATGTGAATTTTTTCTTAATAAGAATATGAGGCAAAGTGGTATATAGGGTAGAAAAATCAAAACTTTGAACAGATTCAAAATCACCAATATATGCATGCAATTTATCAAGTACTTCCAACGAGTTTTTGACACTCCAAAAGTAATTAATTCCACTATTTTCAAAGGCCTTATTTGAACAATTTATTATCAGGTTTTTTATTGTACCAAGTGTACTAGTAAGTAAAACAGACAATTTAGTAGTTGAACAATGGCTGGAAGATGAAATAAATCTATATTTGTAAGGTTTTTTGTGCAGCTTCGGAAGCCAGTACATAGTTGGGACTTTCATTGTGTTTGGTTCTGCTTGTAAAGAAGTAGCTAAAAGTTTATGTTTGTTACAGATGTCGTTTTCTGAAAATGAAGTCAGTTGGAATGTTGGTGAATTCGTGATTTCCTTTTGCAGAACCTCTATATAAAATTTACGTCAAACAATAATGATATTATTAGCAGCTTTATCAGCCGGGACAAAAACAAATTCCTTGGCTAGTTCTGTTAGTTTATTTTTGATACGCGAAATAGGGTTTTTATAGTTTTTGTTGAGGGTAAAATGTTCTTTAAAATGTTGTATTCGAATATCAACTATCTTCATTACTGAATTAAAAAAAGAGTCCAAAGATTTTTTGTCAGCTTTTTCCCGTTTTACCCATTTCAAACAGTAGGCGCGGAGTGAGTCGTTGATGATATTACGACACTCATTCCAGTTAACAGTTGACGGGGGACGATATTTAGGTCCTTTACTGAGGAATGATTTTAACTCTCGGTCGCGAACGATGTTAAGGTCTCCTGTTATAACATGGGAAATTGGTCCATAGGTGTATTCTGAATTACTGCAATTACACGACATAGCTGTATTTTCAGTGATATTTACATCTTTACACACTTGGCTATAATTAAACACATATTTTCGGGTAGATTTCTTGTAAATATAACAAATGAGAGGGAGTTCAGTATTATCAAAATATCCAGGAATTTGGTCTTTAACAGAATGGTCGTTAAAAATACCGGCAATATTTACAAAATCAAAACCTTTATTGACATACTTTATTTTAATAAAATGTTTTTTATGATCTTCAGGGCGATCAATTTTTGGAAACAGTTTAGAATAACAATATGCCATTATAATTTGGACAATTTCATACTTAGGACTGTAATATGAAATTGTGTTGCAATCCTCTAAAATTTTATTTAATTTATTTATAGGTAAAGAACAAAGCTTGGTTAACAGATAATGTCTGCCGTTGTTTTTTGAAATGGAAATTAGGTCCGAAATATTTGTATGGTTGGTCCGAAATTTTCTTTGATTGCGATTTTTTCTGCGTCCATGAGAACGATTTTTACGAACAGTTTTAGAAACTATATCCAAAATGTTAACAGAATCGGTTCTTGATATATTGCCAATTCCCATGATATTATCATTAAGACCGAGAGGGTAGACTGTCTGTAATTTTTTAATCCAATTTAATTCATTTATTTTTCGTGATCGTACAAACTTGGAATGAGATTCATCAGGCTGCTTATTTACTACTTCTAAAGGTTGAACTGTTAAATATTTAATAGGATGACTGTGCTTCTTAAGATGTTGATAAATGATACTTTTGAATTTATTGGGTCTTTTAAAACGATACAGGTGTTCTTGCGTGCGTTTAGATAAATATCGCCCAGTTTCACCTACGTACTGAATACCGCATCCCGGTTTGTTTCATGTGAGTAAATAAATAATACTGTTTGTTTTTCAAGTAATATCAGTTTCAAAATTTAGAGAAAATGTGCGACCATTAAATGTGGACCTTACTGTATTGTTGGTGGAAAGACGGGGACACGTAAGTCATTTTTTGGCATGACACTTATCGATAGAAGGGTAACCACGATTTTTATTGTTAAAAACGTTAGCTATTGTAGTATTTTTAGATAAGCGATTCTGAAGATTGAGACGTGTAGATACCCTTTGAACGAGTTTAGTATTTAATATTTTTCCATTTCTAAGCTTCATATTTGTTTTTTGGTATGTAGATTTATTACAAAGGAGCAAAGACTGGCGTCCAGAATATGAACCATCACACAGTAGATTAAATTGTGTAAAAATGATAAAACTGTTCGGCTCAAGACGTCAAATGCTTATTGTCATAAGTTACCCGACAAATTTAACAAAAGATAGGGTATATCAAGGTAGCGACTGACGTCTGACTAAATAGATGAATGGGGCTGAATATTAAAATACTACTTTTTGATAGATATTCCTAAAGTAATGAACATAGAGAAGTTCTCGCTCGGACACACACTCCAGACTAATCGGATATCAAAGCTAGCTGGGCTTGCTTAATCGTTGATTTTGGAGTATGAATATATCTGGTATAGCATTCGGAACTCCAACGACCTAAAATCTTGATTAGGTGATCTTCAATTTTTGATGCAACCGATGTTGCCGCTCCTATTCGGAAGCTGTGTCCGTTGTAATTAGATGGGTTGAGTCCGATACTTTCCAAGATGGATCGAACATGATTGATGAAAAACGTACGTGTTAGAGCCTCCCCATTTTCCATAACAAATAGCGGACTAGAGTTGCAAGCTATGCTGAATCTAGATCTTCTAACATCGAGGTATCTAATCAGCGATTTGACCGGGCACACAGAAGTATTGTTTTTGAAAAGATAAATATTTACTCAACTTCTGAAAGGGTCTGTTTTAGACGTCTTTAAATGTAAGATTGCGTAATCCTCCTCGAAAGTGATGTCTTCTAAACATAGATTGCAAGATGCATCGAAGTCCGTGTTGACGGTTAATTCACCACAGCGGAGAAATCCGAAGTAAGCAACGACACAAGCTGCCTCAATAAGTGCAGTTACAAATGGCGAAAATATTCCCTTATGAAGCGTTGTTATCATATTTTTAATTATATCATAAGTTAGCGGTAATCTTTTTCGGGAACTCTTTACTTCTTGTTTTTTAATACCTCTGTAAATATTTTCTAACCTAAGCAGTTTTGAAGAGCAACAGTCAGTGAATAAACACTGTACTCCGGATTGAAGATATATGTATCTTAAACCGCAAATGTACATTTTTATTGTAGAACATTTTATCTTAAGATTTTCGTGACAATGTGTAGCGTAATGCATTAAAATATCTTCCGTTAGAGGTGGCATATCTGTTTTATCATCCCACTTAAAACCGGAGAGACACAAAAAGTTTTTGTATGATTTAAATCCATGTTCGTACTGCGAACGCGTACTGCTTGCGATGGAGTTGTGAATTAAATTTTTAACTTTTGCATTTAATTCCACATTACTTGCCAAGATTTCGGACACGGAGTGGGTACTGTCTCTGCTGCTGGTGCTGCTTTTTGGAAGGTCTGAAAATCAAAACGAGATAAAGAGTCAGCTATCACATTTTTAACTCCGGGAATATGTTGACATTGAATAGTAAAGTTTTGTTTAACGGATAGCCATGTTAGTGTTCTCATTAACTTCATAATGTCTAGCACTTTAGATCTTCCTTTGTTAACTATATTAACAACGGCTTCATTGTCGCAGTGGAACATGATACGTTTCTTATTCCATAAGTGCCCCCATAATAAAGATGCAACAACAATCGGGTACAGTTCTCTAAAAGCCATGGACATGTCTGAATCGAGTGAAGTTGATAGTTCAGAAGGCCAAGTACTACTAAACCATTTACCTTGAAAAAAACCTCCGAAACCAAAGTTAGAAGCCGCATCTGTGTACAGTTCAATGTCACTAGCTAAAGTTATATGTTCGTCATAAAAGAAAGTAACTCTATTCCAGCCTTTTAGGAAATCTCGCCACATGATTAAGTCTGTTCTACAGTCTTTTGATAATGATATATAGTGATGTAGTTTATCAACTTTTGTAGATAACTTAATGAGATAGCTGACAAACGATCTACCCGGACGAATAATTCTGGCCGCAAAATTAAAATGTCCTAACAGTTGTAATAATTCTCTTTTCGTTACCGATTTTTTATGCAGAAAACTGTCAATAAAATTTGAAATTCTTTCCACCTTTTCATTAGGTAATCTTGCTTCAAAACTTACAGTGTCTAGTATGATTCCTAGATACTCGATAGTACAAGTGGGACCTACAGTCTTTTTCTTAGAAATCGGAATATTTAGACGATTGAATATAAGCGTTATTAGCGCCATTGTTCTAAATCCGCAAGAGTCCGGTGGTTGAATAGTGAGAAAATCATCTAGGAGATGAAGTATAACTGGTATGCCGTAATTTTCCTTTGCTATCCAACAAATAGCCCGTGATAGATTGTCAAAGATGCAAGGCGAGCTGCGAGAACCAAAACAAAGTCTTACATAATAATAATAATTGTTTTTCCATTTCATGCAATATAAGTGATGCTGGTCTTTACGAATCCCTAGCTGTTTGAATGCATCGGTCATATCGGTTTTATTTAGAATTGTTTGCTTTCCGAAATGCTTGATGGCCCTTATTGCGTCATCTATTTTTACATAAGATAGCGAACATACCTCCTTATCTATAAGACTATTGATGCTTTCATGTTTTTCCTGTTCGTGTGGAGAAGATAGATCAAGGATAAGACGTTTTTTGCCAGAATATTTGCCTTCTGCAATCCCAATAGGACTAACACGGTAAGTTTCGAAAGGTGGACTACTAAACGGGCCTTTAACATATCCTTTATCTATTTCTTGTTTCAAAAGCATATCAACACTTTCGGGGTCTCTGATGGCAGAAAGTAAATTCTTACATTCAAACGTAGGTAAATCGAGTATAGATACTAATGTATCAAAACCGAAACGTATACCATTCAAAAGATACATAACAAAATGTTTTATCTGGGTGTTCTTTAAGTTCGTATTCAAGTCTGTTTACGTTTATAGGTGACATATCTAGTCAGATGTTTGCCTTTGGTATTTCTTTTTGTGAAGCTTTAGATAAGTTGGATAATTTATCTAATTTTGCAGTTTCATTGTTTGACCTTGGTTGTTTTGTCTGTTGTTTGGCTAAACTACAAGTTTTCATGCCATGCCCGCTTGACCCACATTGACTACATGCGTGCATGAATTTGCATTCCCTTCTATAGCAAGTGCCGTAATTGTAGTTATTGCAGAGTTCTGCCCCTGCAATACTAGAAACCGGTCTGCCCCTCTTATCTGTGTTACGAATATTTGTAGCCCCGTGGGATAAAGTTGGATTGCCGTGTTTTGCCTTTTCACAGAATTTTGATGTGTGGTCAAATTCCCCGCAGTGAGTACATGCTCTGCTTTGAACATTATGAGTAACAAGGTTCAACAATTTGTCATCGACCTTTGACCAGTTGATAACAATATTGTGTTCAACTATGGCAGCAGCTGCTTTAGCAGAAAACATCTTGTGATATGTATAGAAACATGGGCCGTAATTTTGTGATATTTCGTTTATGTCAGATTCATATTGTTCCAATTCAACTTTTCTCTGAGGGAAAGCTTTCCCCATAATATTACGGTATTTCCGGAAAGCCCTATTAAATTCTTCTATTGAAAGATTGTGGTCCAATCTTACGTCTTTCTTACTCGAAAGCTCAACGGTAAACCCCCTTGACTGCATAGTTTGGTTTTGAGGTATATCATATTTAGGTGCCAATAATGTAGCCAGGTTAATGTCCCTACCTTCTATTATCTGCTTTTTGATGGAAGGTGCAACGAAATCCATCTTTGGGAGATCTTCGGCGTAGTACACTTTTCCTGTCGATGTAGCCTCGGGAGCGGAATCTGTTGGTCGGCTATTAGAACATCTTATTGCAGATTCAAGTGTAGGTGTTGTTACTTCCTTTTCGGTAACATTTTCTGTATTTGAAGTTTTTAACAAGAGCTTAGCGATATTTGAAAGAGTTTCTGTTGCTGAAGTAAAGGCTGCCGCAGATTCCCTGAAGAGTACCTCACTGTTAAGATTAGGTGTGTTACCTGGCGTATGAATATGCGTATCATTAACGACAGGAAGCGTTGACGGGTGATATAATCCTACTTCTTGATCATTCAAATTCGTATTTGTAGAGTTTTGCAACTCATTAACGGGAGGCTGATTAGATGTTTCAGGAATTGTTATAGACGGAGTTTTTGTTTTATTAGCCAAATACAACTGGCGAAGCATTTCTACCTTCCACGTTGCATTGACCCCGATACCCATCTCTTTTAATTTTTCCAGATATGTTTCTTTTGGCCAATTTCTACTATTATCAATTTTTTGCTTACGTGGCCTCTTTCTACCACTCATATTGTTTTAGTTGATGTACTTACGTACGATTAAAAGAAATAGATGTGTAGAAATTTATCCTCTGTATCACGTTATAAATAACTATCTCAGGTTTCGAAAGTTCATCAATAGTTCATGAAATGTGTGTATTAAACTGTTTGTAATTAAAACAACACATTAATGTTCAGATAAATCCTTATTGATAAGGAATGTCACTTAGAATCGAATTTTATAATTGACGAAAGACACAGAAGCATCACATGTACAATGTAAGACCCGTTTGGGGGAAATCCTTTATTTTGACATTAGAATCCTTCTTCAAATTCATATGTATGTGCTACTTATGAATTTTGAGATGTACGAAGTAAAAATATAATGCAACCATTGGGTAGAAAATACAAACAAGCAAAATGTACTCTAAAATTAAACATGTTCTCAACCACTTCTTTTTCCAATAAAATAAATTACATAATTTCATTATTTAAAGTTAAATAATAAAAATATCATAGCAAACATGTTGACCCCCCCCCCCCCCCCCCCGAAACAAACGCAGAACATGCGATTTATAACTAGTAAATAAATAAATAAAACTAAAGACAAATATATATTGCTAACCTTTTTCCTAGTCTGTCATATGCACATGTAAGCTAGACACAGAGATTGATTAACACCGACAACCCCTTGATTTTCCTGTTTGTATTCAGTATAACTGGTTGCTTGTTTGAGGTTTTTGTTTTGAACATTTAAAGGTAGTTAATATATGTAGTGTTTCGATACTGAACTTCATTTGCAGTCATGATGATCAATGGTTCTTATGAACATCATTTGTGCTTTTATGGGCATCGTCACTTCTTTCCTATGTTGGGCGAGCGGTTAAAAATTATGATGTGTTGCACTTCTCATTTGGCAAATACTCATAATTAATAAACATGACTGCTGTCATCAAGGAATTGTGATTAAGTACACACTAAAATAACAATATTTTTAGTTTATCATGCATATAAAGGACGATAACGAAGACGTTTGATGAACTTTGGTAATGCTGGGATACAGTACAGGCGGTCGCCTTAATCAGGCAATGACGTCCATCATTTTTTCTGGCGTCTGTTTATTCACTGACGTACATATGTTGATCGAAATAAAATTGGCATTTATTTTTTACATTTATTATTATTTGTTTTTTTTAATTGAATGTTACATGTATATGAAAAAACAATTATTTGCATTTTTCATAAGATCTTCAAGCCATACAACAAAATGATGGTAGACGTAGAAAGTCGTATAGAAACATTTAAAACGAAATGGGCAACAACAGTCAGGCAAACACCAGAAATGCTGGCATATGCAGGATTTTACTATGTTGGTATGTAAATGTCAGCCTAGTATACTATCTAACCATTAAAGGCGAAATGTAAATGTTGGTAGTACTGAGATCAAACTTCAATTTAATTACGCTCTTCAATATCTTTCACTTACAAATTATCTCATTTTCATAATAGACGTCCTCCAATGCAAATATAACACCGCATCCCCGCACCATCAATACTTCAATATGTTACAGTACCTTAATTGCTTTGCTTTAGATCTACTAATTATCGACAAAAAATATCAGGAGAGGTTACAATGTGGATGTGAAAAAACGAACGCATATACAAATCAATTACATGAATTATGTATTATTGTATTTGTATTCTGAATCTCTAAATATCGGATAATTATTCAAGAGAACGGTAGATGTAACATTGTAGATGTTATCAAATTACAAACGTTCAAATAAACTATGTTACATATATGTGAAGCTCTAAATATCCGAGTCTAGAATAATTGAATGAATGTAACAAAGCTTATGAAATCATTATCATGAATGCAGTTTTTGTATTACGTGTCTTTTTTTCATAGCCTATTAAACGGTATGGTGTTGCATATTGTTGAAGGCGGAAGTGATCTATAACATAAAATTGTGCTTATATATACGTTCTAAGTTTATGCTCGATAGTTTTTAAAATGTATGGGTATTCTTAACAAATCTCTTTACAGTACTATGAAATACTACAAAATAAATATATAAACAGAAGCTTTTGCTTTGTTCTTATCTAAGGGCAAGCAAATAAAAATGTATCTTTATTTCCAAAACAAAAACTATAGAATGGCTGTTTAAGGGTCTTTTTAACACGCATAAATAAAATAGTATTGGAATCAATTTAATTCAATTATTCCATTAAAACTTGATTGAACATATCGAAGACAGAGAAATAGAACTGTGTAGAGCAAAATAACGGAGAATATACACACCTCTTATCTTCTAACATGGGTAGCTACATGTATGTTTGTTGATATATAAACATTTGCTATTTTGTACCTTCACATTACAATAATGATATTGCAGGGTACATAGTATGAGGAAAACCAATCTGTATCATTTCATAAGGTGTAAAACAAAACCTGACAGTCATCAACAAATTATTTTGCACTAAACCAAGCAACACAAGTAATTAATCATTGTAAAAAAAATGCAAAAAAAGAACCCCCCCAAAAAAAAACCAATACCATGATCATTTATTTTTCGATAGGGGAAGAAGAAGGGGATACTGATTGTGTTAGATGTTTTTACTGTGACAAAGGACTAAAACGTTGGGAACCGTCTGACGAACCTTGGACAGAACATATTTTTAAATCTAAAGAATGCAAATTCGTAGAACTAATGAGAGGAAATTCGTATATAAAGCATGTTTGCGAAAATTACAAGGTAAATACAACATATAATTAGTTTAATAAGTAACAATGTAGATCGATTGATTACAAATAGACATTTTCATTCTATTCTATACCGACGCTGACATTTATAACTCTGGCTTTGTGTATTTCTTTTGAATTTTGCCAAAAAAAAACTTGTTTTGCAAAATTTCGTTTAAGGTGGCTCGGGACTATTCGACTGCGCATAATTTCACGCATGAATTACAAAAGTATTTGTCGTAATTTTTTTTCATATTTTGATTGATTAGAAATATTAAATCATTGTAGTTATGTGACTAATAGAATATTTTCGTTATTATCGGTATTTTTTAAAGGGTCAAAATGACATTTCACCCATTTTTACCATTTTCCCGCCAAAATTTGGGTTGTAAGGCAAAATATTTTTTTTCCTTATCGGTGACCTATGTTTTTTATTGGCTCATTCTTCTTATCGGTGACCTATGTTTTTTATTGGCTCATTCTTTGATGCTGTATTCCAGCTTTTCATATTACAGATTTGGAACAATTGTCATAGAACGTTTTTTTGATATTCCGAAAAAAATATGTCAAAACCTCTATTTCCCCTATCATTTCATTGAAAAGTGGTCCCTTTTACATACCTGTTTAAAAGTAAAATTTTGAGCTTAAATGAATGGTCCGTGAACACCTATTTTTTTTTCGACCAATTTGATTCATTTTCTTTAAAGAATAAAATAACCAAAAATACGGCACTTCTGATAGAAACTTCGAATACGCCCGAGCCACCTTAATAAACTTTTTGCATCTTTTTTTTTTTTTTTTTTTTAATTTTCGCACTTTTTGTGTGGAATATTACACCTTAACCATTTTAGTTTTGAAAATGACATTTTCTACTGGAGTGTCCGAAACATCCATAACAAATAATGAAAGTTGTTGATTAACACACATTTGATATATTGCTCTTGATTTATCAGAAATAAGATACTTAATTTAGGAGATCAGTTGACGTAGACGAAATACAATATGTCTCTACAGTGTTCCGAGTACTATCTAGCAATGTATTCACCAATTGGATTTTCTATGGTAAGGTGTTACAGTAAGTAAGTAAGTAAGTACGTAAATTATTTATTAAAGTGACATGTGTAAATATGTACAGATCATAAACATACAATATATGATAAATATTATTATCCCCGGCTTAGTGTATTTCTAGGATTTTGATTGGCTAACGCACGTCGTTACAAAACCCATAGCCCCTGAGTGTTGCTAACCGATATCCCCGGATGTTGCTACCCATTACATCGGGATAAATTCACGAGCGTTTTCCTTAGTTCCATGGTTGTTCCTTATGAAATATCAAATTCTGTAGATTATGAATGATGTCTGTATAATTAGATACTTAATCCATTAACGAGTTTATCTTATTATGTCCATTATTTGCACTCATTTTAGTAAATGCATCACTATTCTGCCACATTGTCAATGAATGGGACTACTGACCTAGCTATGCAAATGACCCATGTTGACGTAACACCGTCTTTGATGTAACTCTGACAACTTTATGCGCCAAATTTGACCCATTTCACTTTTGTTGATTAAAAACGTCTTATATTTGTCTTCCTGTAGGGTTACGTTCTACCAAAGGTAGTACCCTATACCCTGTTAAAATTATGTCAAAATCCCAAATTGCAATAGATGATATATAAAAAATGAAAAAAAAAACGTTACTTTCACGTTAAACTTTTGGTCGAATTTCTCTAAAAATCGCCAGATTTAGACTAAGACCGGGGATAAATTCATTATCTACGTTCATATCCGTAGATGTGTATATTTTAACACCCTTCAGTACCCTGTACACCCTTCGGCTGCGCCTCAAGGTGTACATGGATTCATCAGGGTGTTAAGTTATCCATACTTACGGATATGAACGTAGATAACTTATACTACACCTGGCCCAATGGACATATAAGTCACCTCAAATGATATTAAGTAATTATAAAACAATATATCACGTTTTTGGAAATAACAAATTATTCGTGATATTATCTTTTTGTTGACGAAAGTAATTTTAAAATAAAGATATATTGATATTAAGCTATTTGTAAACAGAATTGCGTCTTTTAGAATATGTCTGTTCAATGTATTTTGCTAGTTTTCGAGTATTGATAATATTAAAAAAAATAAGTTTTTCATTATTGTCCATAAATATAAAGGAAGTACTAAAGGAATGTAATAAAAGTTCTCCTAAAGGTTGCACTTTGTAAATACAGCTGTTTCTCAAAACACGCCTCTTTTGGGGAGTAATTGAATATTCATAGAAAATTCATTTTGTTTACATACTGGTTCCCAGTTATGCTCTCTGTGTTCCATATCGCAGAGACAGAACTTGGGAATGTTACCAGTAAATAAACACGTGCATATTGTTTACATTGAAATCTGTGGTAACCTTTCATTCGAGGTAGGGGTAGTTAAGAAAATTAGTGTAAGTTTAAACTCTGAGAAGTTCAGGGCATATAAACGTTGAAAATATGCCGCACAGCCCTATATTTTGACCTTTGAAAAACATTGTGTTGCATATGAACTTTCAATTCTAGGATAAGATTTTTTTCAAAACTTCATAGTAAAAGTGGTACAGTTTTAGCCGTAAAAGGAGTTCCTATGGGAAATTGCATTGTCAATATTTACAGAAATGCAACCTATAACGTTTTCGTATATCAGAAAAGAATGTACAGTCTTTCAGTTTCGATCACGTCTGGATTGCAAAATTTGCAGAGGCCTTTGTTCTGGTCTTTCGCCTATATATCTTTCTGTTTCTATCCTCTGAGGTAATATGCCACACCTGAATTGTGCTAAATACGAGCGTTCGACTTTGGTTAAAGAGGTATGGCCAATTTCCCTTGAATTCTTTTCATTCATAAGAGAGATAAATCATGTTTTGAATAGCCCGATAGATGCTAATTATCTATTTTCATACCTTAAACTGGTATTCCTACAAAAATACAAGGCCAAGACTATTGATTTTTTATATTTATTTTATCTAATTGTTATAACACCCTTTATGCGCATAAGGTACCATACCACGTAACTTGTTAAGAAGCCAAATGATATCGAACAAATTCAAATGGGATGGTGTTTTTTTCATTCTGAATATATGTATATCTGTATTTGTCCTGGTCTTTGAGGTTTTTATCGTCTATAAGATAAGATAAGATCATATATATTTTAACCAGACGACAACATCTGACCTCCGTTGGTCATAGAACGCCTTGTGTTACAACCACACAACTCATATAACATGGCCTTATCTGGTATTTTAACAAATACAACAGATTCTTGATGTTTTACATACAATCACAATTTGTAGTGTAATTGTTCTGTTCTGTGGTGTTGTTTTATTTTCTGATGACTTAGGTACCGGTGCAGGGACAGTGGTAAACATTTCAGTACATGTATCTACACAGTTGGTGAATTGGCGACAACATTGCTGTTGACTGCATTTGTTACATATAATACCATGTTCAAAAATGTTTCCAAAAATTGTTTGAAACTTGTATACAATGGCCTTATTTAAAGTTATGTGTATATTACACTTGCAACATTTGAGCTTCATTGCTATATAATCAATTCTCGTATTATTGGTTATGTACAGACATCTACTTCAGTTTGACGGCAGTTGTTCCTAGCAAATATGTTATTAAGGTGGTACCTAACACTTTCACTAAAATCAATTTGGCTCGTTTAATTTTCATAAAATTTTGACAAAGTATTTACTTTGACCCTTTGACAAAAATATAAAAATTTCAAAAAATTTGAACAAACCATGTTATCAGAAAAATTACACTAGTTATATAGCAGTTTGACAAACACTAATTTTAATCATTAAGAAGCTTAATGTCCTCTTAACAACGCAACGTTATTAAAACGTTCAGCTGATTTTACAGAGTTATCCCCCTCTAGTGTTAGGTACCACCTTAATGTAAATACATAAAAAAGAAAGTAAGTCAAGAGTATGTACAGTCATAGGAATGCACACAACAAGCGATACATTATTTTTTTTTTCTTTGATAAAATGATATATAGTCAAAATGATCCAGAATGACTCTATGAATTAAGCAAACATCCGAAAAATATGATAAAAACATTAATATCTTATATTTCAACACAAAAAAATCAAAAATTCAAAAAATCGATGTGAGATTCGATCCCTTTTTTGATAATTATATTTCCTTTCAAGTTCTTGGCTCTTTTTTCTCTTTCTGAAATTGTATTCAAATATGTACAATAAGTTTATTCAAATGTGTACAATAAGTTCTGAGCCACGGTGGTGCATATACTTATCTTTAGTATTAATTAACTATATAGGTACAATTTAGCGGTGTTCCACTTTTTCTTTTAAAAGTGTTTTTTTTTATGAATTAAGCACACACCAAACCAATTTCATTTTTGAGGGAAAAAGTTGTAAAAATTACAACAATAACAAAACACATAATTTTTTTTTTTGGTTTGAAATGTCCTTCTTGGGGGGATTCCCTGTTTTCCAACCTGAAAACACCCTAAATTCCTATATTTGACTTTCATCCTTTTAGTGGGTTGAATTAACTATCTCCCACACATATCATGATATATAAAAATCGAGATAGTGATCAAAAAGCATTTTTATGTTTTGTTTTTAAAGTTAATTTATTCATTCACTTTTTGAAATTGGCCCTATTGTGAAAAAAAATTATGGGGAAATTTGCCCTACCTCTTTATTTTTACATACTGTTCCTGATTAAAGGCAGATTTGAAAGTTATATAAGCACGAAGTTTGGGTACTTGTTGCATATTGTCGTTCCATATGTTTGAATACGGGCGCTGAATAAAATTAAGTTGAATGTTCATTTCTACAGTTTTCAAATCAATAACTGTTTTTTTAATCAAAATAATGTTCTAAATTAAATTTACAGAAAATGTCCTTCAATTCGCTACACCAAATGTCGGTACAATGGTTATAGCCTGCATTAAAAGCGAGCTTCGTTATGTGATCATCTTCATACTTAAGTAGTCTGTTTCAATACCTCACCATGTTTGTCCATCTTCGAAACTGGCTTGGAATCCATCCAACATCACCATGTAGGGCGAGAGTAGGCACAAAACGATGAACACCAAGAACTTATCGTATTGTACGGTTTTGAATATTGTCTATTGTTGGAAATTGTCTGTATTCCCAGACACTTGGGGAGAAATTTAAGATAGGAACTTCACACGAGTAATAGTTTTTCGTAGGCATTGAATCCGAAGTCTTTATTGTTGTGAATTTTGTATATAATCGTCCTCAGTGCTCTTCCACCGCCCTTCGACAAATTCTCTTCATTGGTTTTGAAATTTCCGTTATGACTGAATGTAATCCCTAAATATTTGTAATTTTCAACCTTCTCTAATTTGTTTTTTTCCAACTGGATGAAGTGTATTCAACATACACTGAAGAATCTCAGCCGACCTTGCAACTAACGCTATATCATCCGCATACAATAATAATTATATCCTCGTTTCTTGAAAGTCTATCCCAAGGTTAAGGTCATTACTTTCTTGGACAAGATCGTTTATAAATATGGAGAAGAGTGTTGGCGATAAATTATCTCACTGTTTCACACCAGTTTTACAGCGAAACCACGATGTTAGTTTACCGTTTATACGAGCACATGCCTCAGAACTTTGGTATATACTTTTTACAGAGTTGTATAACTTCCCATCAATTTTATTCAGCAAAATTTTGCATAACATCATATCTCTGTCAATAAAATAAAACCATTTCTTAAGATCGATGAATGCAAAAAATACTGTTTTATTTTTCTAATAACACTATTCAAAGTAAATATATGGTCTTCATATGACCTTTTTTTCTAATAAAATTGAGAATGGAAATGGGGAATGTGCCAAAGAGACAACAACCCGACCATAGAAAAAAACAACAACAGAAGGTCACCAACAGGTCTTCAATGTAGCGAGAAATTCCCGCACCCGGAGGCGTCCTTCAACTGGCCCCTAAACAAATATATACTAGTTTAGTGATAATGAACGCCATACTAATTTCCAAATTGTACACAAGAACTAAAATTAAAATAATACAAGACTAACAAAGGCCAGAGGCTCCTGACTTGGGACAGGCGCAAAAATGCGACGGGGTTAAACATGTTTGTGAGATCTCAACCCTCCCCTTATACCTCTAGCCAATGTAGAAAAGTAAACGCATAACAATACGCACATTAAAATTCAGTTCAAGAGAAGACCGAGTCTGATGTCAGAAGATGTAACCAAAGAAAATAAACAAAATGACAATAATACATAAATAACAACAGACTACTAGCAGTTAACTGACATGCCAGCTCCAGACTTCAATTAAACTGACTGAAAGATTATGATTTCTTCATATGAACATCAGGCACAATCCTTCCCGTTAGGGGTTTAGTATCATACCATCATAACATATATGAGAAGAACATCACCCGTGTCATGCCAACAACTGGTTTTTGAATAAATGTGTTTAGTTCCTATGCAAAGACCCTATAAGTGAATCAATATTAACGCCAAAATATGCAATCTTTAATGACCTGACAACAGTCTCGTAACTATATCCCTTCTTAATAAGTCTATTCAAAGGTTTTGTTAGTTTTTGAGGTGAATACTGACACCTTTGTGCTTTATAAAGAATATTTCCATAAAAAATTGGATGTGAAATACCTGAACGTATAAGAAGTCTGCATAATCCATTTTGTTCGTCGGCAAGAATATCATTATTATCAAGATGACTGACGAGCCGTTGATTAATAAAAGAACTAATTTTCTAGTGTACGACAATAGACTTATGGGTGCTATTAATATTTTCGTACTGGTATTGTATCATGGATGATGTATACCCGTATCCTTTGTTTTTCTATTACACTTTAATTTATTTTTAGGCAGTTAAGCTGCCTTATGCGAGCACCCTAGATTTGTGTTCTACCCAATAAATGCTGAAACACGTGCCATTTTTATTATCTAGCTGGATATTATGTTATTTATAACTAATTGGACAGTTTTTTCATACTTTTAATTCTAGATTACAAAAAATATGACCAGAAAAACCTTAAATGATCGTCGAATCACCCAAAAGTTTTGGAGTTGCACATAGGAAGTAGAGCACATTAGGAATCCTTATGTAGTTTATTATCTACCCCCTGTGCTTTTGGCTAAGATGTCAAAGAACAAATGTATGAAATATTTAATCACCGAAAGTCTCTAAAGACAAGTAGTTTAGATTTCCCAAATGGCAAAAGTCGTAGGAATATTTTTTGTCGTCAATATTCTATTATATAAGTTCAACTGTTCAATGCTGTTGGTGGCAATTTCAAATCAGAAGACGAAATTTTCGTATCTTTTCAATTTGGAGACAGGGGTTCAAATAAGGGGTGGTCCGAGGTCTGTGACCTTCTTCTTTTGCAGTTGGACTTTCGAATTGGTTACTAGCTACGCCCGACATGCCCGA
The DNA here is from genome assembly GCF_963676685.1 of Mytilus edulis. Classification (NCBI taxonomy): domain Eukaryota; kingdom Metazoa; phylum Mollusca; class Bivalvia; order Mytilida; family Mytilidae; genus Mytilus; species Mytilus edulis. The sequence continues at coordinate 5,915,661 of NC_092353.1, read as the reverse complement.
CAGACATTCCACTTGAGAAGAAAATAAAAAAATAACTTTGCAAACCTTTTTACCAAAGTCTCCTAATGAACAATCTCAAGTTTCTTACTTTATTTTCACAAACAGTGCAACACGATTATATGATACCTGAATGTGAGCAAATCATATGATATATAGGTGGAATCCTTTGGGCCACTCTTTCCCCTCCTGTTTGATAACTTTGAAACGGATGAGATACCCACCCCTCAACCATATTCATTTATGTATGGGACTAGATAACTAATCAAATGAAATATAGCAGAAGTCCCTAGGGTCACACCACGCCCTCCTGTTTTTGAACTGGGAAAAAGTCGAGATCCCCACCCTATACCATATTTATTCATGTATAGGACACTATAACTAATCAAATGAAATACAGGGGGAGTCCCTGGGGTCACCCCACCCCTCCTGTTTGTGAACTTTGAAACAGTCGAGATCAGCCCCCCAAAACCATATATATTCATGTATGGGACAATATAATAAATCAAATGAAACATAGGGGGAGTCCCTGGGGGTCACCCCAACCCTCCGGTTTGAGAACTTTGAAACGGTTGAGATCCCCTACCCTAAACTATATATATATATTCATGTATGACACAATATAACAAATCATATGAAGTATAATAGGTGAAGTTCGTGGGGCCACTCTACCCCTACCTGTTTGAGAATTTGAAACGCTCGAGATCCCCACCTTTAAACCATATATATTCATGTATTGGACAATTTAACAAATCAAATGAATTATAGGGGGTCCCTGGCGGTCACCCACCACTCCGGTTTGAGAACTTTTAAACGGTCGAGATCCCCACCCCTAAACTATATATATTCATGTATGGGACAATATAACAAATCATATGAAATATAGGTGGAGTTCGTGGGGCCGCTCTACCCCTTCCTGTTTGAGAATTTGAAAACTGTCGATATCCCCACCCTTAAACCATATATATTCATGTATGGGACAATTTAACAAATCAAATGAATTATAGGGGGAGTCCCTGCGGTCACCCCACCCCTCCTGTTTGAGAACTTGGAAACAGTTGAGATTCCCACCTCTAAATTAAATGAAACATAGGGGGAGTCCCTGCGGTCACCTAAACCCCTCCTGTTTGAGAACTTGGACAATGTTGGAAACGGTTGAGATCCCCACCTTTAAATTAAACCATATATATATTCATGTATGGGACAAACGAACTAATTAAATGAAATATAGGGAGAGTCCTTAGTGTCACCCTACACCCTCCTATTTAATAACTAGATAACGGTCCAATCCCCACCTCTAAACGATATATATTCATGTATAGGACAATATAAAAATCTCAAATGAAATATAGGGGAAGTCACTGGGGTCACCAACTCCTAACCCATATTCATTCTTGTTTGTCCCTGTAGTAGTAAACATTTGTCGGACTTGTGTCTCATAAATTTTGTACTGTAGAACACAAACTCAGTTTTCCTTCCTGGGAGGCAAGTCCATTCATACTTTTACAAGCTCGTACTATTAAAAATCAACTTGAACTACTAACAGTCAACTAATGCCAACGTTAACTATCAATTAGAAGAACTGCAATCATTGCGAACTTGTATCATTGCAGACTCATGACCATGAAAAGAATATACTTGATATATGCATTGCTTTTGAAACCTTGATAAAATATGAATTATTTGCCTTAATCATTAAATGAACATAAATGTACAATATTTGAATGTTTAATGTTTGTTCTTTTAAATCTTAAAAAAAAATGTTGAAGCAACAATATCACAGTTTTCATAATTATGTTTGCCTTGGTTTTTGGTTAACTGGCTACAGCGCTTACAGTGCTTTGATTAAATGGTTTGCAAATGGAGACAATTCAGAAATAAACAGCTGCGCCATGAGCGCATGATACGCCCGACTTCTTATGTGGAAGTCTTATGCAATAATCATAAATAGTTTCTGAGAAAGTTTTAAGCAATAACCATATATTGTTTTAGAGACACGGCGGGACATGTGAAACCCCCCACCCTGTTTTTTTTTTTTTTATTACAAAAAACTAAATATTACCAAAATAAAATTTTGAATCAAAACCAAAAAGTATACAGATCTTTAGATTAATATAACAAAGAAGTGTGTAAAGTTTTAAGCAATAATCATAAATTATTTTTGAGATACGGCGCGACATGTAAAAAACCCTCCCCTGTTTTACAAAATACTCAATAACTCAATAATAAAATTTTGAATAATCACCAAAAAGTATACAGATCTATAGATTAATAGAACAAAGAAGTGTGAAAAGTTTTAAGCAATAATCATAAATCGTTTTTGAGATACGGCACAACATGTAAAAAAAAAACTACCCCTTTTTTACAAAATACTCAATAACTCAAAAATGAAATTTTGAGTCATCACCATAAAGTATACAGATCTTAAGATTATTTTAACAAAGACATGTGTAAAGTTTTAAGCAATAATCTTAAATAGTTTTTGAGATATGGCGCGACATTAAAAAAAACCCTCCCCCTTTTTTACAAAATACTCAATAATTCAAAAATGAAATTTTGAATCAACTCCAAAAAGTATACAGATATTGAGATTAATATAACTAAGAAGTGTTTAAAGTTTTAAGTCATAATCAAGAATCGTTTTTGAGATACAGTGCGACATGTGAAAAAAACACACCCTTGTTTTAGTTATAAAGTGCCGTAACTCAAAAAGTTTAAATCTTCTTTTCACCAAAAAGTATACAGATCATTTGACCATCATAAGAAACAACTATATTAAGTTTCATGAAATTTGGATAAGTCGTTCTCAAGTTACGGTGCGACATGATTACGCCGGACAGACGGTACGACAGACGGACGGACGGACGGACGGACGGACGGACGGACGGACGGACGGACGGACACCGGACATTTGTATACCATAATACGTCCCGTCAAAATTTTGACGGGCGTATAAAAATCGAAATCGTTACCTATAGTATTCCAAAATATATGAGAACATTTGGTGTAAATAAAAATATATTACAGAAATATGGTTAATTTTTGCAACCAAGCTTTACGATGAGGTCATTCAAATATGTTATTAACATTTTGATACGATCCCTCTATTTGTGTAATCGGTGTAATTATAACCCCGTGCAATTCCGGTATAGTCCGTGAACTTCGGCACGGGATACATTAAAGTCTGTAGGTCTATAATCGACACTATGGCTGCTTTAAACGCAAGACCGTATACAAATATATACAAATTTATTAACACAAGTTTACAGTTCAAAAGCTAGGGGAAGACTGCTCAAGCAACAGTTTACAAAACATAAATTAATTCAAAAATAAGGGTATTAAAACATTATAAAAGGTTCTCATGAAATAAATCTATCATTGTCTAATCTTATGTAATAATAAACGAATTATTGTCCTCCGGCTTAACTTAGCAAAATAGCGATAATTGCTTCTTTTGAAGTTGAGTGTAAGTTTAGCACTTTTGACAGCCATCGGATTAAGTTGTAAAATAGTAAATCTATAATCTCTTTGGCCGATGATATTTGAAATAAGAAACATTATATTTAAGAATAAAGAAACATTTAAAACAAGAAATATTCAACCATGTCAACTTAAAACTAAAACGAGAAATAATTAATTTAAAACGAAAGTTCATATAAATATTCAAAACGAGAGTTCATATAACTATTCAAAACAAGAGTTCATATACATATTCAATTCAAACGAGAGTTCCTATAAAGCACTTTGAAAATTATAGTAAAAGTTTCCAATGTCACTTTTCTTCCGGTTATATAGGTATCGTGGTCGGTGTTAGTTTCTGTGTTGACTTTTCGAACATGTCTTATATGCGTGTCTCTAGATCTGATACTGATAAGATTTTGCATTTTAATCTCATTTCATGAATGTATGATGTTATGGTTGATATTGACGATGAGGTATTCGTGTAATTCTACATGGAATAAAAACATTTACATAACGAGGACATACTATGCTTTTGTTACAATTTAAGGACAAAAAACATATAGTAAAAGTAACCCACATGATTCTGTTACCATTATGAAGGTGTATTTTATAATCTTCATTAGGTTCGCCATAGGTTATACTTTTACAATTGATGAATTCCTGGGTGTACATCACAATGCATAGCTTCAATGAATGATAATCCTTTCAATCTTTTGAATTTTTGTCCTGCATCATTAAAGCTAATAAGAAGATATGGCCAATGAGACAACAGTCTACAAGAGACAAAATAACGTAATTAATTTTTATATTGAAGCACCATGATTGCACGGTACATATGTATAACCATCACAGTCGCTATCTAAGTATTGGGTGGTTGCTTTGGTGGTATTCAAAATGTGCTTTTGGGAACCACCATTTAATTACAAAAAGGGTTGGGGGGGTAAGGTATGGGTTTGTTGTGATTTTTTCCTAAAAAAGCAAATCTGATCCGCAATTTGTTATAAAAATATCGTGGTCAAGCAAATGAAACAAAAAAATTATTCTGAAACCAGGTTTTCCTCATAACTTATAATAATTTAATTTTGGATGTAACGCGTCTTTTGATTGGCTGACGTTGTTAAGTTATCAGCCCATATACATAATTTAGTCCTGTGACCGTGACGTCATCAACGTTTATTCAAGGTTTCACCCGTTTAAAATGGATTTAGAATTAAATTATAAGAAATAATTGTACTATTTTATCTGTCTACTCGAAATAACATAAAAAATGTGGTGCACCTTTCCCCCACGTTAGTAGCAATATACCAACTTCACCTGCATATGGGATATATATTTTCCAACGTATTCGATATTCAAGAGCTTTCAGCTCCTACCCAGACTTTGAAAAACGTCATTAGTGTCTGAGTAGAAAGTTGATGAACCAGGGGTATGTCAAAGAACGTCTCGTCCTTTTTCTAAAAAAAAGTTCACCGGAAGGTACCAAGACCTTGTTTGTAAATATTCCGTATCAACTTCACAAATAATACATGATGGTCTTGATGTATAGATTATGCGTACTGATGTTGTTTATCATCTTAACAACGTGTTATATTGTTCTTTCATTTGTCTTTGTTCTATTATTAATATTACTTTTACTGTTGGATTCTTTTATGTGTTATCCATTTACCGTGGCTCGGTACTTACACATCCCGTCAATGTGTTTGTATTATCTTTCATTTTTTGCTGGTGTGTTTTGTATATGCGAATTTTTGTGTTTCTTTAGTTTGTGACTCTGTACTTTAAAAGATCACGTCAATATGATATTGTTCTATTATATGTAATTATGATATATTTCTATTATGAATTAGAAAATACGTTGAACCACAAACTTCCAAATTATTCAATCAGTAGTAAAATACACTATTTATGGATTCTTATAACTTCTATATAACTTTTGGAATATTTTAAATCTCGGTCTACTTCTGAAATTAATTCTTACATACTTGGACTTATTAACTATGTATGCTAACAGTACCCATGTGAAAATTTTAAATTGTTCGTATATACATTGATCGACAAATTTATGTGACGTATAAAATTTTCTGACGTCAGACACGCGAATCAATGAATGTGTTTGTAGATAGATTTTTTTTTGTGTTCTGTTAAATAGTTCCTTTTTAAATTGTTACACGATGATGACTGCTGTTCCCATATTTTGTCTATTTTATTTATTATGTCGGTTTAGTTCACTCATCATTGTTAATATAACGGAATTTGATGAGACTGTCATCAAAGTGAGAGGTTTAGCGCTTTAAATCCAGGTTTAATCCATCATTTTCTACATTTGAACACATGAGCTTATCACCTTTTTTAGTCGGAAACAAATTGTTTACAAATATTTATGTTTATATGTTGTGTTTTGCAAACTGTTTATTTTTTGGGGTTTTTTCGTCGATTATTTTTTTATTTGCAGTGGTTTCGTCGGATTCTCATCGGCTGAGATTGGATTGCTTTTACTTGATATAATCTGCCTCTTTTTTCTGATTAGTGAAGATCTGTCCTGAATTTAGTTTAGCGATCAACTTACATCATATTAAGTTTCGAATTTCCAACCTGTCACTGGATATATACGTGTATTTTAAATAACTATTTACACCACTGGGTCGATGCCACTGCTGGTGGACGTTTCGTCCCCGAGGGTATCACCAGCCCAGTAGTCAACACTTCGGTGTTGACATGAATATCAATAATGTGGTCATTTTTATAAATTTCCTGTTTACAAAAAATTTAATTTCGAAAAACTAAGGATTTACTTATCCCAGGCATAGATTACCTTAGCCGTATTTGGCACCACATTTTGGAATTTTGGATCCTCAATGATTTTCAACTTTGTACTTGTTTGGCTTTATAAATATTTTGATATGAGCGTCACTGATGAGTCTTATGTAGACGAAACGCGCGTATGGCGTACTAAATTATAATCCTGGTACCTTTGATAACTATTAAATACATGTATTGTTTTGATATTTTAGACAAAAAATGAAAATAAACAACCAAACAGGGAAAGCCAAGGTACGTTAGCCAGATACTCTTAGCTGAAAGCATGTAGCTCACATTCAGTTTTTATCGTTAAACAATCGGATATTTGACAAAGCTTACAATACATATACATTTCTTTTTATAAGGGTAACATCAAATACTAAGATAAACGAAATCATCGATGTTAGAAAAGTTATTCTTCGCATTAGAAAACATGAGTTACTATCAGATTCTTTAAGAAGACACCGTCTTAGGTCAAATATTTTGGAATGGAAAAGGGTTTTCACATTATATGTTGTACGGTCATATAATAATAAATAGCACAAATGTAGCGAAAACGTGCATTAACAGAGAAATAATAAATGAACCGTCATCAAAACTTTTCCTGTAGCTGCTCTATAATTAGTTGCTTTTGATATTTTCAACAAGTGTTAATGGTTATCCCTAGTTATTGATTTGCATTGCATAAACTGACAAAGATGTATTCTCTTTCAGAATACAATAACAAACTGACACTGTCTGAAATGGGATTCTCTGTGGATGATATCCAATATGCTATCAGCAAGTTTGCAGATAAGTCAGGTAAATAACTCATAAAATGATAGGGGTTCAGTCAGTGTAACAAGTTTACGCCTCTACAACATATTAAAGTAACAAACGCATTGAACATGGAAAATTAAACATAATTGTTTATTTATTCCTTATTTCAGTTCAGACACTTCTTTGGAAAACGAGGAACGGTTCATTAAATGTCCTTTTTTATATTAATATCATGCGCAGGTATGTTCATATTGTACTATAAATTCTGAATTTGAATACATTCTTGCCGTTATAACTAGTTGCATTCAAAGTCATGAACATGAGTAACATTAAAAAGAGATCACTTCTTGGTTTTAATTAGGTAAGAGGTGTATGACAGTTCGACAGCATATACAAATAGAAAAACATCACCAAGTTGATCATACAATATTCTAAAAACGACAAATACAATATATTAGAACACACCTGTGAAATCTCGGGGACAATGTTATACCAATTTTAGCGAGTTTTGTAACTATCTTGAAATATATAATACTAGGAGAAATACTGTTAAAGGATAGAAACAAGATCAGTATAACAAAATCAAGTGCTGAAAATTTACCAATAATGACCTTTTTTTTTGTTATTCAATGCCTCGAAATATCATGGGCATATATGTCACCGGTCGGCCTACAACAATTAGCAAAACTATACGGCAATACATATAGAAATAAGAAATTATAAGTTTTTAAATTACAACATGTTTCCTGATAAACAGGTTATCCAATATTCTTAGAATCATATTCCATCTTGTTTATAGTATATTACAAATGCATAGTCCGATAGCTGCGTTTACTTAACTATGTTGAAGGGTAGTACTAAATTATGTTCCTGTAATGAATGAGATGTTTTATATTATAGAAGGATGTTGCAACTATGACATAGAAGATCTTTTGAACATTTTAATTCAAAGACATGAATCAACAAGACACAATGATGATTAAAGACAAACTATGACATAGCACAAAATGGTTCAGTTCTAATTCTAGGATTCTAAAGTTTTGTTAATGTTTACCTATTTTAAAAAATAAAGTTAAAACACAATTATTATTACATTAGTTCCTATGGATGAATTGGATTCATAATAGTTATAACGATGCAATATATAGTTCAACAAGTTTAACATAATGTGGATCATATGAAAATTATCGGTTTAATAACAAGTGAGAATACATACGTGATATCAAACCGAGTTATTTAATTGTAATATGACGATAAACTAGTATTCGGTGAGCTTATTGTTACTATTTAAATAAAATAACAAAAACTGCCATTAAGCGATATTTGAAAGTGATCAAAATCCAAAAGGAATAGCCAGTGGAAACGTCGTTATATTGTCACATCATGCTGGATAAGCCAATCATATGCACGCAGATAATTGTTTAACTTGTTCGTATCACATTATGTTCAAGACATAGATAACAGGCTGCAACCATAACTGGAACATAAGGAGGAGATTATGCGTTTCATTTTGTATTGTTTTGCATATTATTCAAAAGACTTTTTTTACCACTGCAAGAAACCTGTATTATAAGCAAATAAAATTATGTCAGAGAAATTATAGTCGTCATCTATTCAGACACATAATATAATAAAAAGAAGTTATCGTTATGTCCTAATGATTTAAAATTTTGTGAGGAGATTCATGTATCACTGATAGTTAGAACATAATCACGGGTTAGACTATTTAGAAATGTGGAGAGACTAAAACTAATCAAAATGCAAATGACTCCTTTATCTGATTTGAGAGAACTAAGTTCTGGTCTTTATCAGTAAAGTAGGAGAAGTAAAACATGAAGTTTCGTATTGACTATATGATATGTTAATATAAAGAGATCAAATAGTTACGTTCTCAGTTAAACATATTTAGAAGTATTGACTGTACATAATTTAATAGTACTTTATGCCGCTGTTCATTCTATAAATATATGTTGTGTACAAGTTGTAATGTTGTACAGATTATAATGTGTACAAATTGTTTTTAAACGCAAATGGCTGATGCAAGCACAGAGAATTTAGTTTCGCATATGTCTGTCATATTACTGTCATACTAAATGCTACAGTCTTAAACTGAGCAGCTATACAAAAAACATGACAAGAACTCAACAAGACTTTTCATGGATATGATTTTGGTATAAGGAGAAAAATATAATTAGAATTTAAACCATTCAGTTATCTTCATTTTCAGTTTGAGGACAATGAGATTAGCAGTATATGTTAGGTTGATTTTATATAAATTTTAATTAAAATCATTAAACTGATAATTTTTAGAAGATGAACTTATATCACATGGTGAAAGAAGATATCTATCAAAAAACTTATAACTTGTGCAAAAACCCTGTACAAATTATAAGTTGTACAAATTTACACATTGTACACAACATATATATATATATATATATATATATATATTACTGTTTAATGCTGAATTTTGAAGAATAAAAGGATAATGAGTAAACAACCAAATTTAAAGCAAAGGTTCAGTATAACATATAAGTTTTGCCTTTGTTTATTTGCTTGTAGGTATTATTACCCTAATCTATTTATATTTCACGCCTCTTATCATCTACAGAAGGTTTGAACAAAAAAAAAGAGAAAAGAGAAAAGCACCAGTCAGGGAAAATAATTTCTATAAGGAGTTGATTGACATTTTCAGTCATGTTAACCTATTTGTATATGTTATTGTGCAGTGCATAATTTTGCTATTTGCTGTATGATTCTGCGAAATACGCAAAATTGGATAAAACCCATCTAATAAGGTCAATAACTGTTACTCGTGGTCGCTTGTCGATTTCGGCAGTTTTTACCGATTTGCAGATCTTATGTTGCGTAACAATTGTAATTGCTGTTTTTGATTAGGTACTTTTTCCCCAGTATCTGATTTTCTACGCAGGCGGTTGTTTATTCTATTGGTCTTTTATTTACAGTTCGTTTTTGACATTTGCATGTTACTATACCTTTGACATATTTTACCTTTTTTCCATCCGTTTTTATTTTGTGTCAATTTTCGAGTTAAAACATTTCAGCAAAAAAAATGTCTTTGGAAGGGTTATAACTTTGTAACTCTGCAAAACTATACATCAGACTCGGAAATCTCTTGAACTGAATTTTAATGTACGTATTGTTATGCGTTTACTTTTCTACATTGGCTAGAGGTATAGGGGGAGGGTTGAGATCTCACAAACATGTTTAACCCCGCCGCATTTTTGCGCCTGTCCCAAGTCAGGAGCGTCTGGCCTTTGTTAGTCTTGTATTATTTTAATTTTAGTTTCTTGTGTACAATTTGGAAATTAGTATGGCGTTCATTATCACTGAACTAGTATATATTTGTTTAGGGGCCAGTTGAAGGACGCCTCCGGGTGCGGGAATTTCTCGCTACATTGAAGACCTGTTGGTGACCTTCTGCTGTTGTTTTTTTCTATGGTCGGGTTGTTGTCTCTTTGGCACATTCCCCATTTCCATTCTCAATTTTATACATTGTCAAATTGATCAGTAATTCCTATTTGTAGAAATTTAAAACAATAGATAGCTTACGCGTCATAACAATGGTCATCTTTACGGTACATAACATTTATTCAGTATGCGAACGAACAACCGAATCTCCCTCTTTTATCATGTTTATGTGCGGCATAAGTATATCTCCTTGGGAAACCAGAACTAAAAGTGAATTCTGCTTTGCATACATTAGTTATTATCAAGGGAACGAGTTGATTCTACGGTTAAATTATAGGTCTGCTGAATCGGCATTTGAAATACGAAGTATAGAATTCAAAAATAATTTATTGATTTCACTTTGAAATTTTGTAAATGCGTAATGGTTCACACTTGCATTGTTAATTACCGTGTTTACCAGTCGACCATTAACATTGTTAATTATATCTGATATATTTAAAGTCGACAAGACGCAGCTATATATGGCTAACAAAAGGATGCAAATATATGTTAGTCAAAAATCTGATTCACGAGACACTAATGGTGCAGTACAGGTGTTGATTTGAACATATTCGTTTTTAGGACGCTTTCCAAATAAGTTAAGTTCATGTGTTGCTGATGACTGATGAAGTTTCATTTTTTTCCTCTCAAAAACGGACATTCTTTTGGGGTTCTCCGATGAATAGTTATTGCATAATCGTCATCATCATCAGACCAGTCTTCAGTGTTTGTTTCAAAACCACAGTTGTCACATACAACATTACTTTGAACACCGGCATAACTGAAACCTGCATTAACCAGAGGTTCTGGACGGACAATACAATAATCGGGCCATACCTTTTCGTTGATATTTCTCCCAAGTAAAAACGTTTGTAAGCGTTCCATGTATGCATTACTGTACATACTAAGAACAAAAAATCTAATTTTATATTGTAACATAGCATGGCCCAGTGGCCAACTAACAGAAGGAGGTAATCCATATTGCTGCTGAAGCAGTCCAGTAGCTTTCGTTTGTTCTAATCCAATCTCAAAATAGTTTCGAATATCTTCTTCATGTAGTAATCTACTTGTGAATCTTCTTGGAAACGATTGTATGTCTCTAGATTGAATCTTCTCCCTGGTAGCAAGTCTTTGTCTTTCAACATTTTGCAATTTAGCAAACAATTTTTCACTGAATGTGTCTTCATTCTTGTAGTTATTATCATACACATTTTCACTTCCCTCACTATTTTGTTCAGGTTTCGTTTTCAATATTTGTTCTATATGAGCATAATAATCACTGATATTCTTGTAATTCGTATGTTCAAACCGTTGTGAACTTCGTATCGATTCATGTGGTATTAGTTTGTAAATGTAATTCAACATAGCATACATTTCTATCGATTGCTTTTCACCAACACGAACATATCCTGAGCACAGTAGTTTAGAGAGCATGTTGCCATCGTCGTATAATTTGCTCATGATTATAATATTATTGTCAGTATTTATGTTAAGAAATATTGATTCTGCAACAATCTATAGAAAAAAGACAAAACAATGTGATAAGTAACTTAAGAGAAAAAAATACCGGCACCAGGGGCACTTTTCGACAAAGTATGTCTCTTCATTGATGTAATATGCCACACTTTTTGAAAACTTGATCAATGGTGGATGAGTTAAAAAGACAGCATAAGAAATACGATCGACCTTAATGATCCCTAATAGGAATAAGGGGCACTAGCGATATGTTTGCGCGGTTGTGATCTTTAGATACCGGAATTGTCGCCTGATCTGTAATTTTACCAATTTTGTCTAATTCCAAAATTTACTCCAGTTCATAATTGTGACATTTTGACCAAGTGTGAATTCAGATGGCTGATAATGCGTGCATTAACACGGAATTCGACATAGCACCCGATCCCGTTTCTTTTAGAGTTCTTGCGATTCCTTGAGATATTCTGTGATACTATGATATTTGTGTTTTTTAAGAGTTCAACATCGGTTTACAACTTACGCCTTAATTTTTGTTGATGCAACACAAGAGTCTTTTTTAGTTTTAAAGCTTAAACTTGAAGGTATAATATAATCTTTATATTTATGACATGCCGATCGACACGTCTTCAGAAACAAAAACGTTTTTGAGTGTTGTTGCTGTTATTGGTTTTGGTAGGCGACTTACTTATGTATTAATTGCGCCTTAAATTTATATAACATAAGTATTATGTATATATACTTTCAGTCCTTAATTTATTTTTAGTATTACGATTTGGCGAGTTTTATGTCAAACTTTGGCGAACATGGTTGACTGAATTACTCAGAAATATATATATATATATGTTGAGAGACAAAAAACAAAACAAAAAAACACATACATGTAACAGAAGATACGGTTGTAATAGGAAAATGAAAAAAAAAAAGCAAATGATAGTCCCTAATAAAATGCATTATTTATTGATAGGTATCATAAAATTGTTTAGAAATGTAATCTGGTTATTCACCTTTGTGTCGTCTGTGATATACTTATATAAAAAAAGTATATTTAGAAACATAAAACAAGACATGTGCTAGTTAAATTCTACCAATGTTAGGACAATTGATGTAGCAAATAATGAATCCTTAAAGTAAGGATTGGTTGAAGTTATTCCTTTTCCATAACGGCAAGTTGCGTCAATTTATTCCAAATAAATTTCCAAAGACATACTGGTATTTAGTGATTCCTCGGACGAGAAAAAAACCACTTCCGTCATTGAACGAGGAATCACCCCTACCTACACCCTTAATCGCCTATTTAGATATATCGTTTTTGAGTGCACATGACGATATCCTTTTCGTCTTCAAAAGTGTAATAAACATTATTGACGTCCTTCCTAGCTTCAATGATATTTCCCTCAAACTTAAGGTGGAACATAACACTACAGGGAGATAACTCTGTTAAATCATTTAAACGTTTTAATTACGTTGTGTTGTTGAGGGAACATTAAGCTTCTCAATGATCAAAATCATTGTTCATCAAACTGCAATATAACCAGTGTACTTTTTCTGATTAAGTGGTTGGTTCAAATTTTTTGAAATTTTTATATTTTTGTCAAAGGGTCAAAGGAAATACTGTATCAAAATTTCATGAAAATTAAACGAGCCAAATTAATTTTAGTGAAAGTGTTAGGTACCACCTTAATATGGAATAATTAATTTTTGACCTTATTTTTTTCTAATGGTTTATTTTAAAGGTCTTTCTACTACGTTAGGATATGCCTTATTTTTTTTCTAATAGTAGTCATCGATAGACCTCATCATGAAGTATTACAGGTATTACATAATCCCCTTTTAGAAGTTATCTTCCTTTATTTATTTATTTGGACAAGCTTCCCCAATTTTTTTTAAGATATCACGACTTTGTAAGAACAATAATCAATATCAATATGGCGTATATATAACAAGTGCTGCTGCGTATCATCATCTTTTTGAGCATTATGTTCCCTTGATGTAATTTCTTTATTTATTAGAGATAAAACCGATTTTAAAATGACAATGTGCACAGGAACAGTTAGGAATTTTGAATAACATAAACGACTATTATGTTATCAAACTAAATATCAGGGCATGATGACATTTTACCTTGACTTAAAAGTGTACTATGGCCTTGACCTTTGAAAAGTCAAGTTTATAAACCTTGGAATGTAAACTGCAGATCATTATCAGTAAGCAGATTTAATATATCTTGTGTCGTTTTAGAGATATGCAGTTTGAAATTTTGCGAGTGCAGGCATGTTTTTTCTGATTCAACTAGAGCTTATTACCAAAATAATTCAATGAAAAACATTTAGAAAAATCAATTTGATATTTTCTTTTTTTTTTACATTGACTTTTTAAGTTAAATAAGTTCAATTTATACAATTGATATTTCATCATTTCTGATACTTTGTCAAATGGCTATATTCAGTATATCAAATTGAACGTCTAAATGAGCTGTACTTAATAATGACAATTGTTAACCCTTTTGTCATCACCGTTGCAATGATGGGGTAATTTAGTGCAAAACTTCTAACTTCTCGGATTGTTAGGTCGTCGCATATAAAATGAAAGTCAATAAACGCGTACATTTTAAATACTAAATTGACGTTCTTAAAATGGGTTGGGATGGGTCATTGAGCGCAAAAAGGTTAACTTTCTTTAGGTAAGGTAGTTGTATATCAAATGATAGGTAATAATGTGTATATTCCTCTCCTCGGAAAATCAGTTGGTTAGGGTTATTAAGTGCAAAATTAAAGCTTTCTAGAAACATGGGGATGCCGCAAATCATGTGAAAGATCATCAAGTCAACATTAAATATATCATACGTCCTATCCCGAAAATTAAGGTGGATTTGGTCATTCGGTGTAAAATGTTAGAATTTTCAGAAGGTATGCTTGTCGTAAATCAAATGAATGGTCGTAAGAAAGAAACACGAATTTACAGGAAAGACCTTACAATTGTTTTACAAACAATTGAGATACTAGTTTTTATATTTTTCTTCCAATATGTTTGTGGCATACAATAACGTAGCCTCCCCTCGTTTTTATTGAAGTTATCAAAACAAAATTTAAGCCAACAATATAGCTCATCATGAGGTATAACCATCCCCTTATAAATGCTTCTCCTTTTTATGTAGGCATTTTTGAAATGCATCCCTCGTTCATTGAAGATATCATGACATGCTTAGACAATAAGAAGTTCTAATCATATAAATTTAATGAAAATTCAGAAATTGGAGAGTTGAACATAGTTATACGTTTGACTTATTATAAAAAAAAATATGAGAAAAGACACAACGAGAAATAAATGTCTGATTTTTTTTATTTTACTTTGACTTTGTTAGTGTCATTGGTTCTATAAATAAAACAAATATTGCATCATTTCTTCAACTTGGCCACTTAAGGTAATGTGACCCATGAAAAATCTCGAAAATGTAGGGGAAGGAGTCATAAAGTGCAAAACGAGAAAAAATTTGAGAATGTATGCTCGTAGCATGTTAAATAAAAGGTCGAAAAGAGTGCAAATATACTTTTAAAATCAATTCGAATACTTAGATATAGGAAGATGTGGTGTGAGTGCCAATGAGACAACTTTACATCCAAATAACAATTTATAAAAGTAAGTCATTATAGTAAACTTTTAAACATGTTTGACATATAATTGGCTTATTAACATCTCTCTTTATTTTTGCCCTTAAAATCATTGATATAAATAATGTAAAACTTGATAACACGGTTTAATATCAATCGATTTTCAATTCTCTTTCGCATCAATGCCAAACAAAGTGTGATAATCCTTTGATGTAAATCATGGTCAGTTACTGTTGCATTCACGTTTCAATCATAAATATGTAACTCGGAGAATTACAATAGAACATGCAAATCAGTATGTAATGAACACATTTTAACAAATAAGATTGAACAAATAGAAAAAGCGAAATGTATAGATAGTTCCAATGAAGTTTATTGGTATCTAGTATGAAAATTTATACAAAACAACTTTGTTCATGCATATGATAAATACATTGTTGTTTGAAATTCTCAAAATGTATAATTAATTCAGTGTCCGTTTTATGGCTTTGTTTTTGTTTGCTTATGGTGTATCTGTATTTAAATTTTAGATTTTTAAATGTCCAATTTTCCAGACTGAGTAGCTTCGTTATTTTCTACTTGTTAGTTGCTACTTACAGGTAAACCAATGTTGTCAGCTAAAAAAAATCATATATAACGTCAAAAGTGTGCCATAGTTAACATAGTGTGATAATTTAAATAGCATAAACACCATTGTTAAAACACAAAACAGAAATGTTATATACTTTTCAAAATTGGTATGTTAAAAGGTCAATATTAAGTCAAAAGTACGCCAGTTTGATAAGTGTTGTACCTTACATTAAACTCGTTAAACAAAATTCGTATACTACTTTATTCTTTTGATTTGCAAACAAAATTATGTTGGAATACAAATTAGCAGGGCTGAACGTGATTGACGTCACAATTGAAATCATCGACGACAACGAAAATGGATATTTGGTGTTGCTTGCTGGAGAATTAAATATAAGCATTCTAAAGGAAAGTTTACATGTATCTGTTTGTTTGTCTATCATGAAACCGTGATATTTATATTGCTTTGACGGCATGAAACCAAATATGAAAGCGTATTTTATGTTCAAATAGAAGTACAATGGTAAGCAATATATGTGTCAACATTTTACACCTCGGCCATTTACCCCTATGTTCTATTTTTAGCCATGACGGCCATCTTGGTTGGTTGGCCGGGTCATAGGCCACATTTTGTAAACAAGACACCCCAATGATGATTGTGGCCAAGTTTGGTTAAATTTGGCCCAGTAGTTTCAGAGGAGAAGATTTTTGTAAAAGTTTACGTCGCCAAACGACGGACGACGGACGCCAAGTGATGGGAAAAGTTCACTTGGCCCTTTGGACCAAAGGAGATAAAAAAACAGCCTTAAATTTTTGATGAAATCTGAGGATTATTTATATATTAAAATGTTATAAATCAGTATTTACACAAATAATAAAGAAAGCAAAATATGAAAAGGTTGTGAAAACGAATATAAAACACTATCAACTTGTAATTTAACATTTTAAAACTTTTTTAAAGCTAAACACCTTTTTGCGGTTTTTTTTGCAATAAGGTTTTTATAAACATGATTACGAACCATTCACTCTTTTACATGCTTTAAAATCATCTATACATGCATATCTAAAGTTATAAGATTTAATCAAATCTAATATAAATATATGAGTAATATCTACAGGCAAGGCATAACGATGCCAATGTACAAGATATTAAAAGATTAAGACAGCATCCTTGTAGTTAAGTACAAGATAAGTACATGAAGTAACAGAACAAAAAATTGTTTTTAAATGACCATTATCAAAACTTAAAGAAACCTTACACATATGTACATTTAACTTAATTTATATTCGAATCCACTCTAGTCGTGGAGTCGTGGGTTTTAAAATAGTAGTCTATGAATTATTTAACAAAGTTATCGAAGCAAATTCCTTTTAATGTTATGATGAATTGATAAATTTTTGATAAAGCATTTTGCTATGTTGTTTGATCCGCGCTGAAATGACAATAGTATAGTGAAATATATGTGTTATACCTTGTTCATACAGTGATAATGTTCTTTTTAAATCATCAATGACGCTTGTAGTAGCTTTTTTTGTCATCAATTGCTGCTCAGCTGTAATAAGATTCAAAATTCGTAAACATATAGGTGGGGGTCAATCTGATGATATCATTTTATATTTGCAAATGCTATCTAGAATAGGTACATTAAGGTTTACTGATATGTAACTAACATTATGAGAACTAATGTAACAACATGAACTTCATCCATACATGGCACAACTGAAACTATTATGTAAGTTCCTTTGTCTCAAAATAGCCTGTAATCTAATTTACATGATCATCGACACATTTATTAAATTTCGATTGTCAAAAATGTTACATACTGAAATAACTTACATTGTTTATATACATGATATATGCATATAATAAAGTTTTAAGATTTCAATGAAAACTAATACAAAATACCAAAACTTAAAGTATCCTTACATACATGTACATTTAACTTAATTTGTATTTGTTATCCACTCTAGTCGTAGTTATAAATAGCAGTCAAGTCAAGCAATAAATAAATATAGTCTTCAAAGTGAATTTCTTTTTATTTATACCGAATTGTTAAAGGTTTAATAAAAATTTTTGCTATGTTGTTTGATCAGCGCTGAAATGACAATATTATAGTGATATCTATGCGTTATACCTTGTGCATTCGGTGATAATGTTCCTGCTAAATCCTTCACGATGCTCGTATCAGCTATACTTGTCTTCAATGGTTGTAAAGCTGTAATAAGATTCACAATCATTAAACATATATTAAACATATAGGTTGTAGTAAATCTGATTGCTATCTGTTCTAAATAAATATTTACTTTAAAAACTGTAGAATTTTTTTTAATGAATATGATCAATTTGTGAAGCTGAAAATACAATACGATGTACCTTTTTTTTATACTATTTACATATATGTACTGTTAATGCTCAACAGCTTAAATTTCAGTCGCATCCTGCTAAGAATAGATGCATCAAAGTGTTAAATATATCAAACAAAAAACTAAGGTAACAACATGAATATCGTGTATACAAGGGACAATTCTTCGATACTCTTTCGTATGATCTCTTGGTCCCAAAATAGCCTTTATCCAAATTTAAAAGTTCAATTTTAGGACATATGCATAATAAAATAATGAAACATAGCATAAGACATGATAGTTGTGTAAATGTTACAGTACATTGGTGACATTAGAATTATATGTAACCATCAAAATTCAGTAATTACATGTAGTTCCTGATGAAGTTAGTAAGTACAAGTATATATTTAAAATTTACCTTTCAACATTCGTTACTCTTAAAGATGAACCGTAGGAGAGACAACGTTCGATTTATAGTGTGATTTTTTGTGTTTTTTATTTTAAAACTACAGATATGTTGATATTGGGTCAAAATATAATAATTTGAATCCATACCTTGATGCTCAAACTGTGATAAGAAATCTGTCACTGTCAACTCATCTTTGACATATTGATTATCTCGATATGTCTTCAGATGATGCAAATCTGTAATAATATTTAAATATTCTTATAGCGGCGGCATAAGTAACAAGAAAAGGAAAAAGTTAAGTAAAATTTCTCTAGTTTAATCATTATTGTAAGTGCAACAATAATATAACAATTCGATTTGAGAAGCAAGGTGGGTTCAAATAAGCTAGGAAACATGATGTAATATTAACTTGCAGGTGAATACTTCGTCCACTTTGAGCTTGTATTTATGTGACCCTGCATTTATTCCTTAAGCTGGACATAGGATAGGCGTGTTATAAAAAATGACAGGAAGTTCAACAATTAAAACAAAAGTAAACCATTTGATGGATTGATTCGATCCTCAAAAACTTATTCTTATACATGCAAAACGATGATTAATCTATCTGTTTAAACTGTGATATGAAATCAAACTGACGTGGGAATCCAATTGCACGAGTTCGCCATCAGTTTATAAACACAAACAACACGACGAGTGCCACATGTGGAGCAGAATCTGCTCACCCGTCCAGAGCACCTGAGATCACCCCTAGTTTTTGGTAGGGTTCGCATTGCTTATTCTTTAGTTTTTCATGTTATATCATGTGTAATTTTGTTTGTATGTTTATCTTTGTTTCATTTTTAGCCATGGCGTTGTCAGTTTAATTCCGATTTATGAATATGACTGTCCCTCTGTTATCTTTCGTCTCTCTTTTATTATTATATTTACGGTTATATCGTGTTATATGTCACCCACATTGTTAAATAGATGGCATCTGGAGTGACATACACACGAAATTCCAGTACATATTATCATGGTCATGTATCGTATATTGCTTTTTTCCACTTATATGGATATACGTGTTAGAATTATATAGATTGACTATGCGAGTTCAAGTAAAATCGGTGAACATGATTTTGACAGCTTTTTATACATAGGTTGGAGTAAATATGTTGATATCATTATTTTAAACCCGTTTGTTTCGATAAAATGTTATATATAGTGTATACAGTAGTAATATATCGTTACATTAAGAAACCCAACTTGCAGTAGTGGTATATCGTTATACCGACCGTGCGAGGACAGTAAAGCCAGACAAGGTGGTTAAACACTTCCATCATCATATTGTTAGCGTGTTAGATGTTGTAGCGACGTTTATTTCAAGAGCTGATTTTTGCAAAAGCTACAACGGTTATGTAAATAAAGGCAACAGTAGTATACCGCTGTTCAAACTCATAAATCCATGGACAAAAAACAAAATCGGGGTAACAAACTAAAAATGAGGGAAACGCACCAAACATAAGAGGAGATACAACACTACAATATAACACACACAGAAACGGACCAAGCATCAGACAAAATCCCACGAGAATAACAAATATAACATCAAAACCAAATACATGAAATGTATCGCAATGTGAATTTACACTCAAAAATAAGAGAAAACAAACGACGCAACGTTAAAATGTAACACACACAGAAACGAACTATAATATAACAATTGGCCATATTCCTGACTTGGTACAGGACATTTTTAAAGGTTAAAATTGTGGGTTGAACCTGGTTTTGTGGCATGCCAAACCTCGCACTTTAATGGCAATGTTAAATATAACATTGAAATGACAACATAATATTACAGGACTACAATACAAATAAATAGGAGAACGTATTAGACAAAGAAACACATGATTAATGGATAACAAAAAGCATCAGGTTTAAAATTCAATACCCCAAAAACGCGCCTCGTCTACAGAAGACTCACCAGTGACGCCCAGATATAAAAGATCTAAAGTGAAAAAAAGTACAAAGTTGTACAGCACTGAAGATCAAAAGTTGAAAAAGGTTGTGTCAAATACGGCTATGTTTTTATGCTTGGGATAAGAACATCCTTATCATTTAGAACAATTAATGCTTTTGCAAACAGTAAATTTTATTAAATGAATATAAAAGATATAATAATGAAGCTGAAGTATTAACTAATTACAGAAAACAAACACGAATACATAATGCAAACACCAACACAGAATAGACACACCCGACTTAGTCCAGGCCTTAACGCATTAAATCATAAAAATGACGTCACATACGATGGTGAAAAAGCACAAAAATTACGTCATATTTGAATTTATGAAATTTCAAAAAGGATCATCAAAAAATGAAAAATGACGTCACATTTGAATGAATAAGATAGAATTAGGATTGATTTAAGATCATATTTTAACTAAATACTGGTATTGCATTTAATAACAATGCACATTTTAATACTTATAAATAGCAAACTAAGGTAGCAATTAACTAAGCATTTATTATCATGAAAGTTTACAAACTAAATGATTTAAATCCAGAAAACATGCTTTAAAATCATCTATACATGCATATCTAAAGTTATAAGATTTAATCAAATCTAATATAAATATATGAGTAATATCTACAGGCAAGGCATTACGATGCCAATGTACAAGATATTAAACGATTAAGACAGCATCCTTGTAGTTGTACACAAGATAAGTACATGAAGTAACAGAACAAAAAAATTTTTTTAAATGACCATTATCAAAACTTAAAGAAACCTTACACATATGTACATTTAACTTAATTTATATTCGAATCCACTCTAGTAGTGGAGTCGTGGGTTTTAAAATAGTAGTCTATGAATTATTTAACAAAGTTATCGAAGCAAATTCCTTTTAATGTTATGATGAATTGGTAAATTTTTGATAAAGCATTTTGCTATGTTGTTTGATCCGCGCTGAAATGACAATAGTATAGTGAAATATATGTGTTATACCTTGTTCATACAGTGATACTGTTCTTTCTAAATCATCAATGACGCTTGTAATAGCTTTTTTTGTCATCAATTGCTGCTCAGCTGTAATAAGATTCAAAATTCGTAAACATATAGGTGGGGGTCAATCTGATGATATCATTTTATATTTGCAAATGCTATCTAGAATAGGTACATTAAGGTTTACTGGTATATAACTAACATTATGAGAACTAATGTAATAAAATGAACTTCATCCATACATGGCACAACTGAAACTATTATATAAGTTCCATTGTCTCAAAATAGCATGTAATCTAATTTACATGATCATCGACACATTTATTAAATTTCGATTGTCAAAAACGTTACATACTGAAATAACTAACATTGTTTATATACATGATATATGCATATAATAAAGTTTTAAGATTTCAATAAAAACTAATACAAAATACCAAAACTTAAAGTATCCTTACATACATGTACATTTAACTTAATTTGTATTTGTTATCCACTCTAGTCGTAGTTATCAATAGCAGTCAAGTCAAGGAATTAATAAATATAGTCTTCAAAGTGAATTTCTTTTTATTTATACCGAATTGTTAAAGGTTTAATAAAAAAAATTTGCTATGTTGTTTGATCAGCGCTGAAATGACAATATTATAGTGATATCTATGCGTTATACCTTGTGCATTCGGTGATAATGTTCCTGCTAAATCCTTCACGATGCTCGTATCAGCTATACTTGTCGTCAATGGCTGTAAAGCTGTAATAGGATTCACAATCATTAAACATATATTAAACATATACTAGGTTGTAGTAAATCTGATTGCTATCTGTTCTAAATAAATATTTACTTTAAAAACTGTAGAATATTTTTTAATGAATATGATCAATTTGTGAAGCTGAAAATACAAATACGATGTAACTTTTTTTTTATACTATTTACATATATGTACTGTTAATGCTCAACAGCTTAAATTTCAGTCGCATCCTGCTAAGAATAGATGCATCACAGTGTTAAATATATCAAACCAAAAACTAAGGTAACAACATGAATATCGTGTATACAAGGGACAATTCTTCGATACTATTTCGTACGATCTCTTGGTCCCAAAATAGCCTTTATCCAAATTTAAAAGTTCAATTTTAGGACATATGCATAATAAAATAATGAAACATAGCATAAGACATGATAGTTATGTAAATGTTACAGTACATTGGTGACATTAGAATTATATGTAACCATCAAAATTCAGTAATTACATGTAGTTCCTGATGAAGTTAGTAAGTACAAGTATATATTTAAAATTTACCTTTCAACATTCGTTACTCTTAAAGATGAACCGTAGGAGAGACAACGTTCGATTTATAGTGTGATTTTTTGTGTTTTTTATTTTAAAACTACAGATATGTTGATATTGGGTCAAAATATAATAATTTGAATCCATACCTTGATGCTCAAACTGTGATAAGAAATCTGTCACTGTCAACTCATCTTTGACATATTGATTATCTCGATATGTCTTCAGATGATGCAAATCTGTAATAATATTTAAATATTCTTATAGCGGCGGCATAAGTAACAAGAAAAGGAAAAAGTTAAGTAAAATTTCTCTAGTTTAATCATTATTGTAAGTGCAACAATAATATAACAATTCGATTTGAGAAGCAAGGTGGGTTCAAATAAGCTAGGAAACATGATGTAATATTAACTTGCAGGTGAATACTTCGTCCACTTTGAGCTCGTATTTATGTGACCCTGCATTTATTCCTTAAGCTGGACATAGGATAGGCGTGTTATAAAAAATGACAGGAAGTTCAACAATTAAAACAAAAGTAAACCATTTGATGGATTGATTCGATCCTCAAAAACTTATTCTTATACATGCAAAACGATGATTAATCTATCTGTTTAAACTGTGATATGAAATCAAACTGACGTGGGAATCCAATTGCACGAGTTCGCCATCAGTTTATAAACACAAACAACACGACGAGTGCCACATGTGGAGCAGAATCTGCTCACCCGTCCAGAGCACCTGAGATCACCCCTAGTTTTTGGTAGGGTTCGCATTGCTTATTCTTTAGTTTTTCATGTTATATCATGTGTAATTTTGTTTGTATGTTTGTCTTTTTTCATTTTTAGCCATGGCGTTGTCAGTTTATTTTCGATTTATGAATTTGACTGTCCCTCTGGTATCTTTCGTCTTTCTTTTATTATTATATTTACGGTTATATAGGGTTATATGTCACCGTCATTGTTAAATAGATGGCATCTGGAGTGACATACACCCGAAATTCCGATACATATTATTATGTCATGTATCGTACATTGCTTTTTTCCACTTAAATGGATATATATACGTGTTAGAATTATATAGATTGACTATGAGAGTTCAAGTCAAATCGGTGAACATGATTTTGATAGCTTTTTATATTTAGGTTGAAGTAAATATGTTGATATCATTATTTTAAACCCGTTTGTAGCAAATTTACCTGACCATATCGGGAAATAGGCATTTAGTCGGATCTTAACAAGTACTTGTGATTTGTTTAAAACTGGTTTTGATAAAAATAAACGAAGAAATGTCGAAATGTTCAGGACTTAATTAAATCCGTATTTCGGTAAGATCGTGCAAGCATACGATTTTTATTGCGTCTTACACTTTGAGAACCGAATAATCTTTAACTACTTTATTCAAATATTGTGTAAAAACGTTAATCATGAGCTATGAAAGTCAAGTGGCTCGAGCATTGTTCTATGGAAGTTTGCAAAGAAATGTTTTTACAGTGGGTTAGCTTTCATTAATCTTTACTATCTATAGATTAACAACTTTTGGTTATATTTATAATTAAGAATCATCATTGAAGGTGGAGTACGCTTGCACAGTTAATTAATTATATTGATGTGCCCTTTGTATGCAAGAGTGACATTCCGTTGTATTATGTGCCAATTCGAAAAATTATGCAAGTATTGTCTCCCTTTAACAGGTTCATTATTTTATAATTAAGTTTAGGTTTCTAATATAATTTTGAATAATTAAAAAATGTATCAATTCAATACATTTCAGTTTGTGTTATTGGTGTATCAAAAACATTGATGTACGAATATAATTTCATAAATTTGAAACGTTTAAAATGATTACATACCAATATAAAGAACCTTTCATCATTTTTGAAAAAGACTATGAATGATTATCGAATTATTTATCTTCCCTTGATGATAGATTGATTGGGAAATGAACTAGAGTTATCTAATGGTAATCACAGAGAGGGACTAGCAAGCAATTTTAAATTGTAGCTTATTCAACGTTAAAACAATTTTCCACTATAAACGAATGTAACTTTATACAAATATAAAGACTTTGTAAGCTAAATCTACAAATTTTATAAGAGATTATGATTTTTTTTATTACAATTGATTAATATGCTACCGTTTGTTTCGATAAAATCTTATATAAAGTGTATACAGTAGTAATATATCGTTACATTAAGAAACCCAAATTGCAGTAGACCGACCGTGCGAAGACGGTAAAGCCAGACAAGGTAGCTAAATACTTCCTTCATCATATTGTAACCGCGTTAAATTTTGAAGCGACGTTTATTTGAACAGCTGATTTTTGCAAAAGCTACAACGGTTACCTGTAATCTGTCTTTATTTACTGGACACTTGTCTGTAGAATATTTTATGCGGATTAAGCAGTATAGCAATTATTTATGTGATAAATTTTTTTTAGAAAGACAATTATATAGTTTCATGAGCAATTTAAAAGAATACTTGAAATCAAATTTGCAGGAGCTGCTTAAGACCTGAGTTTCAACAAGGAACATCATTACATTAAAGAAATAAAAACATTAAATATGGATTGCTTTAGTTTTGTTATGGAAAAATACAATTCTATCATTGTGTGAGAAATACCTTTTTGGATATTTGTTAGTGATGTTCTTGCCTGTGACATGTCCATGACATGGATTGCAGCTAAAGATAACTTTAAATTCCGAAAATCTGTAAATAAAAATACATTAAAAAAACTCGTAGCCAAAGATATATAAGCTTCTACATTCATATTACAAATAGATTGAAATTAATCTAAGGATACAATTCAAAACAACAAGTGTCATCTGTTCAATTTAAAATGTAAACAAAATATATTAAAATGTATATATGAATAGGTGGTAAACTCTATGTATAGAATGAACCAAAGAGTTTTATCAAACGCCTTGTTAGTACTTAATCAGTTCGAGTATCATTTCAGTATCTGTTTTCTCGCCTTCTAAATGAGTTTAACCTTTACGAAACTGATGTTCATGCTGAAAATGAAAATAGTTGTACAAATGTGTTGCATTTATAAATCATTATATTTGATCTAAACATTAGACATACTTTCATCACCTTAAGTCAAATGTTATGTATATGTTTGCTCTGATTTACATTAAGACAAACCATAATAGTTTACCTCTTTCGGTTTTTAGTGCTGATGTACCAGTAAAAATGTCTTTAATCGAAACATTGCCCCAACTATATCTGGAAATCGATGACAACATACGAAGAGCTGCAATATTTCAATGTTATTAAACAATGTATTTGATAAATTTTAAAACGCTCAATAAGCATGACAAAGTCAGTGGTCGTTTATATCAGTAAAGTGAAGATACGTTCTGACCGATCATCAGAACAGTCAGATTATCTGACAAATAATTGTCCTAAACTATTAAAGATTAAAACTATCGGTTTAATTTTTTTCAAAGATTATTTACCAAAACTGTTCTAGTTTAGAACTACCAGATTCTTTTCTAATCAAACAAAGTATACTTAAACAAGAATGTGTTCACAGTACACGGATGCCCCACTCCCACTTTCATTTCTATGTTCATTGGACCGTGAAATTGGATTAAAAATCTAATTTGGCATTTAAATCAGTAAGATCATATCATATGGAACATGTGTAATAAGTTTCAAGTTGATTAGACTTCACCTTCATCAAAAACTACCTTGACCAAAAACTTGCTTATATCAACTTCATTAGAACTGTTTTGAAAATTAGTTTTTATGTACGAATAAGTCCCATTTTTTTCTCAAGATCCTAACGGTCAGATAAACGTGCGTAAAAAGTCATCCGACTTATTTTCTGTACTCCAGAAAATAAAACCGGCACATAACTAAGCAGGTATTGCGATCGTTTTTCCGGGTTTGAACAGGTATGACTGTTTTATCTAAAAAAAAAAATGCAATTATTTGATCCGAATGACTTCAAGATTTTTTTTTTATTAGCCGTCATGTTGACTGAACGTTAAAACCAAAACAATTGACAGCCATGAATGTGAATGATCGCGTGCACATAACTTTCAAAGGCAATATAATTTGTTTAATGAGGAACATCGTAAGTATATAATATACTAGTTCATATATTTAATAAAGAGATATGGTATAATTGTTAATGACACAAATGTTTCCTCAAATTAGATTACAAGCATCTTTATTTAAATTAAATTTTCCATACGTCCTTATACAATGCGCAAAATTATATTCCCAGATGAATAAGTTTACAGCTGTGATGACACTTTTTGTAAATGTTTTATTTTTCTGCGACAGTATCACATGCACAATACTCAGATATATATTGTATACACGGCAACTAGTTCTGATGTTAAAAATATGATGTTCATGGTTAGATAAACACACCATTTGTTAAGACTTTTTAAATATGTGACATACACTGTTATGTTGCCATGAAATGGTAAGGTAATATTGTGCTTTTACATGTCTTTTTGCACGCTAAACTCCTAATTTTATTTAAATGTTATTTTGTAGCCAATATTTTTGTCACTGGCAAACTAAATAGGAGACGATAAATTGCTGACCCGTGTTAGGAGAGAGCCATATCTCTTGCACGTAAAAGACTCCCTTGTAAATTTCGAAAAAGAGTAGGCTAATGCCGCTACAAGGCAGCACTCGCATCCGCAAAGTGGAAAGGGATTAATATAAGTTGCAAAACTTGTTTCCCAATCTACTATAAATAAATATGTTTAAACTAAACTAAAAAGGAAGGGTACATAATATTATTAAGTAGTTCATAAATGTATGTACTTTTGCAGGAACATAATGTGTTGTATGTTTGAGTTTATGGTTTTGAGCTTACCCGCTGATAAAGTACCACAAATTGTTATTCTATGCACTTGATATTACTGGTACCAATTTGTATGCACCAGATGCGCATTTCGACAGAAGGAGTCTCTTTGGTGATGCTTTTGATCAAAATATTTGAAAATCTAAAGCTTATTGAAAAGGTGGAGAGATAATGTGCACAGTATAGAAGGATGCCATTGCGTTTACTTAAAATATGTTAGCCAACCTGTTGTTATTTTTAAGTTAGATTGAATACTTTTATATTCTTATCATACAAAAGCCACTAAAATGGATTAATTTAATGTTTTTATAAAACCTTATTGCAAAGATACGGACACATCATATGCCTTATCATGTTCAATCATTTGAGAGCACTAGATAAGCAAATTGTTTAATGCTATGCTTTTATGTTTTTACATTGGTAACGATTAACAAATTTCTGGGTAAAAAATAGGTTGTAAGTTACTAACACAACTTGCTATGCAGCACATGCAGTACGTTTTATGTATTTACTACCGCTCTATGACATTTGGAACATTGTTTTATCATACTAAATTCATTCCACTATCGTTTCAAATTCACACGAGAGATCGCGATGGATACGCTTTAGTAAGTTGAACCTTTATCCCACATTCATTTATGCTGTTTGTAAACTCTTACGGATTTCCACCAGATTATCTATAATTTTCTAAATCTTATTGTATTTCAAAGCTCTAAATCCATTACTCACGTGATTCGATATAATGTTGTTGTCTGATACTTAAGTAGAGTAGCCCTGGTCCTTTGCATAAATTCTCAAACCATAGACATGTTAACCCTACTTTAATGATAGGAATACTGATACAAATAAATAACAATGTGGTTTATTGACATACATGTATGCTATATTGAGAAAGACCCTCAAATCTCTTATATTGGTCTCACATGTTTAGTATATTCTGTGTAAAATTAGTATTTATTTGTTAATGTCACATGCACATTATATTGGATTTCAGTAAATTATAATCGTGTTGTAATTGGTAAGCTTTTATGTCCACTAGATTGAAAAATTAAGGTGTCTTGTAATAAGAGGTAAATTGTTGAAACGAAAATTCATCGAAATTCATCAACACATGTCGTATTACGTTAGAAACAAAGATATCGGATACCGTAATAGCTCACTGAAACAACCACTTTGTAAAGGATTGGGAATTATAACAATACAGCAAAGACAAATAATGGAAAAGGTTTACCTAAAATAATCTTTAGATCTTCGTGGTGAATTATCAAGTATTGTATAGACTGCAGAAGTCTTCTCCAATTTTTACCTAGAAATTTGAATATGACATTATGATCAATAACAAGTTATGAAATTATTCGGAGTCACCAATTTTTATACATGCAACATTTTTTTTAACCTGCTATCACTGATTTTTAAATAAATATTTTAGTACAGAAGCATCAGGAACTAACTATTTAGTAAATAATGGCATTTTTAATTAAGTACTGAATTCAGTTTATGAAGTCAGTATAAAAAATAAAGACCATTTTCTTTGCATCAGCCACTGTGTCTTTACAATATGCATGATATGTTATTATTGTTTGAGAATATAAAATAAAATGAAATACTTTTATGGGTAGAACACATCTGTCATATTTCTTTTGTTGTTTGAATGAAGTTTCGTGCATTATAAATTATAAAAAAAAATCGCAGATTAACAATACTGCGTGACGTTTAAGTACTTTTATGTGACGTCATTGTCTTATATTTCTGAATATAAGGTCCTGCACATGCTATGTATAGAAATGTGACATTTTTGTTTTTGATATCGACTTTATCAGCAAGAATAGAAACAATACTGCTAGGGTGAGCTGATATTAGAGCTGACGAAATCGTTTCGAAAAGTAAAATGACATTATTCTCTCTATCGGCAATTTGTCTTTTAGTTTATAATATGGAACAAATAATTAGTTTAAATCGTTCTGATAGCTGTTTGATTGTATCAATGAAATCGCGTGCATTTCATTGATAAAGTTGCGCGGATGGACATGAAAAAACACCATCGCTGTAACTTAGTTAAGGGGGTACAGAACACCTAAGAAAAGATAACTCTTACTTATAGTCTGATTCATTGCTACGTTTTAAAATTATGTGCAATATGCAAGCTTTTAAAAGATCATGATCAGAATATTTACATTATTGCTAAGACCAGCTGTACACCCTTCAATGTTATTCATTTAATCTTTTAATTCATTTAAAGTTACTCATTTTCCATAATTGAATCTTCAATGAGACATAATAGGGAAATTTCAAAGTAAAATAAATTTACCAAAAGAAAACCAGGACGTTAGAAAAGGAGGGAAACAGAAAGAGAAAGGACCATAACTGTTTTCGTTTTTTACTTGGCAATGCCTAGGTCTTAAATAAAATTAAATAAAGTACAAAAATTCAAAAGTCTAAGGATGTTACCATTTGATTTTAGGGGGGGGGGGGGGGTAGGATTTAAAATTTTGTCCTGCATTTTTTCTTTATAGTTGTAATATCATCATTATTGTCCTGCATTTTTTATTTTTCATTCTTTACGGACCTGCAATTTTCATTAGTTTACTGAAATTGTTTTCGTAAATTGTCATCCTGCTTGTTATGCCAAATGACTGATCCTGCCTTTGTTTGTTCAAAAGCCTTTCTTGCCTTTTTTCAAATATCATCCAAGCCCCCCTCCTCAGGCTCAAATGAGGGTGGATAGAACCTTTATCGGGACTCCGGGATCGAGTGTTTTTAAGGTAGGGATTTAGGGATTGACACTTTCGAGATCCGAAAATTCTTTTTTCGAATCTCGGGATGTCGGGATTTAAATTTCTTTAAATTCGGGACCTCAGGATTTCATGTTTTTAAGCCGGGTTTTCGGGATCAGGACCCCTCCTACCCCCCTCTCAAATTTTAACCAAAAAAATAAGAATCCCTGGACAATAACACAATGCTTATGTTCGTAGATCTTCTTATCAAATTGATTAAATCAAAACTGAATTGACTCCACATTACTTTTTTTTAAACGAAACATGTAGTTTTTAAAGAAATTCGCCATGGCTTTAGAAATACATGTAAGTTAGTAATGTAAAAAAGATTACGAATAATTCATAATTTTATAATTGCTGTCATATTTTTTTAAAGTGCAATTTAATATTTTATCATGTTTATTGCATGATTTATATTTCATGTAAAAAGTTAGACGATACCCATAGGGATAATCAACCACCAGTGCTTCATTTACATGTCACGGAACAAGGCAAAAATAAGAAAAAAACGTCCGATTTAGTCCAAAAAACACTACACATATTTTTGCTTTCTTAATTCATCTGAATAAAAAAAAAATATATCTTTCTAGTATGTTTTTCCAACCTATCCTGACAGGTGTAGAAGATTAACGGGTGTCTTCTATTCCGTCCGCAATTTTAGGGAAAGTAAAGTCTATATTTAGAATCATAGTTGAAACTGAAACTACACATGTATGATATAAATAGAACATGCGATTTTCGCATTATCAAATTTAAATTTCGAAGGGATAGCAAAATTTGTAATTGTCTTTTGTTGTGCTTTTGTTATGTTAACTTGTGTATCTTTCCGAATTTATCAAATGCAATTTTGAAATAAATATAAAAAAGGAAGTGTGGTGTCATTGCAAGTGACAAGTGAAAATGTTTCTTCTCAAGTCTCAATTCAAGATTATTACTGAATAGAGTAATCATTCTCTATAATAATAAGGGGCCCCAAAAATAATGTGAAACTTGTAACTTCCGTGCTTTTAACTAAACACCAGTTGTATATAATTTTTATAACCTCTGCAGAAATGCTAAAAAAAATCTATGTTTAACGAACTTGATTAAACAGTATAAGGATTTTGCACAGTCAGCTCTATTTCATCTCTCATGAGCCGTGGTTCTTTGCACCAATGGTTTTGTCGTTAAGTTTTGAATTGTATATTTTTGAATCTGGCCAAAAGACCAATAAATTGAAAATCTTGGTCATGTAAAGCATCTGCCAACTTTAAAGCTGTTCCCTATGTATCATGTGTATTTTTGGCGTGTCATGCTTTTAATTTCAACAGCTCGTTTCTCAAATCAAAAATCAGTTACATCCTTTTTTTGCCCCTGCAACTGAAAGTCGGGCGGGTATTGTTTTACCCCTGTCCGTCTGTCCTTCCGTCCTTTCCATTATTGGTATATAGTTATTTGGCATAACTCCTCCTACCGTTTGATTCCTAGGAAGTTTTCACTTTGAAGTCTGTTGAGTAGTTAAGTACGTACACTGCGCCTCAATAGAAACGATTCCCTTTTCAAACAATTTTATGTGACTACATGTCCATTATGTATTCCGTGTGCTTTGAATGGGTTGACATGTCATAAATGTGTCTATATTGTTGTATGGTCGATTAAAGCTTGTGTAATATAATTTTAAAATAAATATGAATTCATAACTACATAAAAGTCATGGCCCGTACAAGTGTTTCTTACCAAAAACCACAATTATTAACCTTGAGGTCAAAGTTCAAGGTCACATGAAGGTCAAAATTTAAGAAGGCACACCACCTCAGGATGATACATCCACATGCCAAAGATGTACGGCCTAGGTCAAAAGGCAAGGAAGTTATGGCCTACATAGTTGTGTTTTCACGGGAAAAAACCCATAAAGTTGACCTTGAGGTCACCTTTGAAGGTCATACAAAGGTCATCATGATGCAAGACACTTAACCCTGTGATGATACATCCATATGCCAAACAGCTAAGGCCTAGTTAAAAAGACGGACAAAAATATGGCCATTATGTACTTTTTGAATAAATATTGCTCTTATTTAATGACCCAATTTGAGGTTGGGGCGTAATTTAAACTTAAATACCAAAAAATATAACGGTTAAATTTTAAAAAAAATTTGCAAGAACAACCGACTAGTATAGCACTCCAAATGCTTAGTTTTATGAAAAAATTAAACGACACATTTTTTTTCAAAATAAAAATTCTTCTTCAAATACTAGAAGCACAGCATTCACTTTTCGGGGCAGATTCTGATACCCCCTATTAAAGTTCTGGCAAAATTTTAAATCCGGAATAAAAAACTTACAAGAAAGGGGTATCAGTGAACTAATATTCACCTCAGCTATCATTATTAGCTATGCTATTGTCAATTTAGGATCAATTTTTTTTTTTTTTTAACAAATTCGACCCTATACCCATATTTCAGAAACTTCCAAATTTGGCCGATACTAGTATGTAAAAGATGCCATATTTGAGTTGCCAAATCTTTTAAACCTATGGTTCAAATCTTTTAAAATTTTTACAAGATGTTTAGGTTGGCCTAGTTTATCAATGAAAAAAAATTAAGAAAAATTAAACGACAGGATTTTTTTAGGGTATAGTGTTGGGTACCCCCTTAATATATAACTTTATTGAAGAATATTGCAAAGTATAACGCAAGTCCTCTTCGTTATCTTAAAGAAAATACATATACCAGGCCCAGAGTATGACAGTTGTTGTCCATTTCGATTGAAATGTTTGGGTTTTTGATAAATGACTTTCCATTTTGAATTTTCGTCTGGAGTTCAATATTTTATGATTTTATTTTTTTAGGCAATAAGTTCAAAGAAACTAGAGGCTCTGAAGAGCCTGTGTCGCTCACCTTGGTCTATGTGCATATTAATCAATGGAAACAGATAAATTCATGACATAATTGTGTTTTGGTGATGGTGATGTGTTTGTAGATCTTACTTTACTGAACATTCTTGTTGCTACAATTATCTCTATCTATAATGAACTTGGCCCAGTAATTACAGTGGAAAATATTTTCTAAAAATTTACAAAAATTTATGAAAAATGTTAAAAATTAACTCTGAAGGGCAATAACTCCTGAAGGGGTCAATTTACTATTTTGGTCATGTAAACATTTATTTGTAGATCTTATTTTGCTGAACGTTATTGCTGTTTACAGTTTATCTTTATCTATAATAATATTCAAGATAATAACAAAAAACAGCAAAATTTCCTTAAAATTACCAATTCAGTAACCTAACAACGGGTTGTCCGATCCATGTGAAAATATCAGGGCAGATAGATCTTGACCTGATAAACAATTTAACTCTGTCAGATTTTCTCTAAATGCTTTGGTTTTTGAGTTATAAGCCAAAAACTGCATTTTACCCCTATGTTCTATTTTTAGCCGTGGCAGCCATTTTGGTTGGATGGCCGGTCACCTAACACATTTTTGAAATAAGTTACTCAAAAGAGGATTGTGGCCAACTTTGGATTAATTTTGCCCAGTAGTTTCAGAGGAGAAGATTTTTGTAAAAGATTACTAAAATTTACGAAAAATGGTTAAAATTTTACTATAAAGGGCAATAACTCCTAAAGGGGTCAATTGACCATTTCGGTCGTGTGACTTATTTGTTCATCTTACTTTTTTGAACATTATTGCTGTTTACAGTGCATCTCTATCTATAATAGTATTCAAGATAATACCAAAAACAGCAAAATTTCCTTAAAACTATCAATTCAGGGGCAGCAACCCAACAACGGGTTGTCTGATTCATCTGAAAATTTCAATGCAGATAGATCTTGACCTGGTAAACACCTTTACCCCATAACAGATTTGCTCTAAATGCTTTGGTTTTTGAGTTATAAGCCAAAAACTGCATTTTACCTCTATGTTTTATTTTTAGTCATGGCGGCCATCTTGGTTGGTTGGCCGGGTCACGTCACACATATTTTAAACTAGATACCCAAAAGATGATTGTGGCCAAGTTTGGTTTAATATGGCCCAGTAGTTTCAAAGGAGAAGATTTTTGTAAAAGTTAACGACGACGGACGACGGACGCCAAGTGATGGAAAAAGCTCACTTGGCCCTTCGGGCCAGGTGAGCTAAAAAAGTACAAATTTCCGATAAATGAAAATATTAGTCTTTACGATGAAATGGTATATAAAGAATTTACTGATAACTTTTGGATTGTGCGATTTAATGGGCAAGTTTATATTTATATCTCAGTAAAGACTCTTAAAATTTAAAAGTGGTACACCCACTAATATATTAACACAATTTGATAACTATTAGCCTTTTTTTGTTTTTTAAAGTATGATACCAAGCAATCCGGTAAATGACTTAATTATAATGTAACACGAACTCAATTGTGTGATATGGGGAACAAATTCCTTGATAATTTTCTAGGTTTCTGAATACAATTTTCTAGTTTACCTTTCATTCTGCAGAACTTGTATTTCGTTTAAAAATTCAACTATACAATACTCTAAAAAATGTCAGAAAAGGGGTGTAACCTATTTTTCTTCAATACAATGTATATGATTAACAACAGATTAAATCTGCTCAAACACCAACCTGATTAAAACATAAGTTCAGATATACATCAAAATATTTACGTAGATGTTCATCCGTAAGAATCATTTTATCTAAAAACACGGTTCAATTAACTTTTAGAACAAATAAAAAGTAATATTTTACAAACAAGATATAGCTATTTTATCATAACTGATCTAAAAAAAATATTAGAGTGCACATTTGTTTCGTAATCTGTTATGTTGTCAATTAGTAATGTATGTGTTTATCTTGCATGTATTAGTTTTATTGGACAAAAAGCACTGTTCTGCGAAGAAAATGATATGTACTGTACTAACTACCATTTAAAACATAGACTGAAGATAGCAAAAAGGTATAGTTTAACTGGCATCGCCTTTGAAATATCAACCAACGAAAATTCACAAATCATCCCACAAAAAACCTAATTCTAAATAACACGAACAACACAATAATCGGGTTGAACTAAGTTGGCTCTTAATGGTAAGCATTGACGTTGAAGCGTGTATAAAGCAAGAACAAGTTTTAATTAGGATTGCTCATAATTCATTTGAAAACTATCCCCGAACGTTATCCTTTATAAAGATATGATTACACGTATGCAATGATCCGACTGAAAATTGAAATAACCCAACCGAAAATTGAAATAACCCAACTGAAAATTGATTAAGTGTTCATTTCACTTAATGTTACTAGTAATATTCATTATATTTATAGTTACGATACTGTTGCTAGGTCATTACCAATAGCATATTTCAATTTTAATGCTGATCCAATTTTTGGGTATTTGCATCGGAAATAAACATACACTACAAACTGCTTAGAATCTGAATTGACCAGTTTTTGTGCTCGACCAGTAAAATCGAGCAAACATTTTACTCGACTGTACTTAACTGTACTTAAGTGTACTCGACTAGGTCTCGACATTACTTCATAAGTCTGATTCAGTATTTGATTATCTTTGTGTAGTCTGCAATGGTCTTGACGAAGGCTCGACCTGTCTCGACTAGTCTTGGCCTTCAAATTTAGTTTTGACTGGTGTAAATCAGTCCATCTAACTAAACTAAATATTGTCTTACAAAATTTAAGCTTATTTGGTAGTTTGATTTATTGCTGTGAAATGACAGAATTTATTTTACAATAGGTAAAAATAAAAATTATTATATAAATTCAGACAGGCATCTTTAACTTTTTTTATAACTTTTTCAAATCAACTTGGATTTTCATCAAACTGTGCAGCTATCTTAGATATATATGAGACTTACTGAATCCCATGCAATATATTTTTTTGTTGTATTGCTGTTAAATTTAAGAATTAAAGTAATCTTGGTAACAAAAAAAGATAGGATTTGCAATTCGGACAAAATAGAGATAGTAAAATTTAAATTTTTTAATAACTTTTTCAAATCAACTTTGATTTTCATCAAACTATGCAGCTATCTTATATATATATTAGGCTTGCTGAATCCCAGGTCATTTTGTTTTTGTTGTATTACTGTCAAATTTAAGAATTAAATTAATCCAGGTAAAAAAAACTAGAATTTGCAATTCGAACAAAATAGAGATAGTACACTTTAACTTTTTTAATAACTTTTTCAAATCAACTTGGATTTGCATCAAACTATGCAGCTATCTTAGATATATATTGAGCTTACTGAATCCCATGCCATATTTTTTTTGTTGTATTGCTGTAAAATTTAAGAATTAAATTAATCCAGGTCAAAAAAGCTAGAATTTGCAGTTCGAACAAAATAGAGATAGTACACTTTCACTTTTTTAATAACTTTTTCAAATCAACTTGGATTTGCATCAAACTATGCAGCTATCTTAGATATATATTGAGCTTACTGAATCCCATGCCATATTTTTGTTTTGTTGTATTG
This sequence comes from Mytilus edulis, assembly GCF_963676685.1. Classification (NCBI taxonomy): domain Eukaryota; kingdom Metazoa; phylum Mollusca; class Bivalvia; order Mytilida; family Mytilidae; genus Mytilus; species Mytilus edulis. The sequence goes on along the minus strand of NC_092353.1, from coordinate 5,878,458 downwards.
CTGTAAAATTTAAGAAATAAAGTAATCTTGGTTAAAAAAAAAGATAGGATTTGCTATTCGGACAAAATAGAGATCATGGAGATAGTACACTTTAATTGTTTTTAAAATCCAAGTTGATTTGAAAAAGTTATTAAAAAAATTAAAGTGAACTATCTCTATTTTGTTCGAACTGCAAATTCTAGCTTTTTTGACCTAGATTAATTTAATTTTTAAATTTGACAGCAATACAACAAAAAACAAAATGACCTGGGATTCAGTAAGCTTATTATATATCTAAGATAGCTGCATAGTTTGATGAAAATCCAAGTTGATTTGAAAAAGTTAATAATAAAATTAAAGTGTACTATCTTCATTTTGTCCGAATTGCAAATCCTAGCTTTTTTTTACCAAGATTACTTTTTTTCCTAAATTTTACAGCAATACAACAAAAACAAAATGACAAAGGATTCAGTAAGCTTCATATATATCTAAGATAGCTGCATAGTTGATGAAAATCCAAGTTGATTTGAAAAAGTTATAAAAAAATATAAAGATGCCTATCTGAATTTATATAATAATTTTTATTGTTACCTGTTGTAAAATTTAATTCTTTCATTTCACAGCACTAAATCAAACTACCTAATAAGCTTGAATTTGGTAAGATCAATATTTAATTTAGTTAGATGGGCTGATTTACACCAGTTAAAACTAAATTTGAAGGTCGAGACTAGTCGAGACAGGTCGAGACTAGTCCAGACAGGTCGAGACTAGTCCAGACAGGTCGAGACCAGTCCATACAGGTCGAGACAAGTCAAGACAGGTCGAGACAGGTCGAGCCTTGGTCAAGACCATTTCAGACTACACAAAGATAATCAAATACTGAATCAGACTAATTAGGTAAAGTCGGGACCTGGTCGAGTACACTTAAGTGCAGTCGAGACAATGTCGAGATTCGAGTAAAATATGTGCTCGATTTTACTGGTCGAGCACACAAAACTGGTCAATTCAGACTTTGAGCAGTTTGTAGTGTTATTAAAAAGTCGTTAATTTCTGTGTCCTTTTGGTTGCATGTCGAGAGTTGTCTCAATGGCAATCATGCCACACTTCCTTTTTAATATATGTATTCTAAAACCAGTTCTTGGTATTATACGGGTTATGTTCTTCTCATATATTTTATTATGGTTTGATACTAAACCCTTAATGAGAGGAATTATGCTTGATTTTCATATGATACAGATATGATCTTTCTATCAGTTTAATTGAGACCTGGAGCTGGCTTGTCAGTTACTGCTAGTAATACTTTGTTATTTATGTATCATTTTCCTTAGTTTCTTTTGTTACCGATTGTGACATCGGACTCAAACTTTTTTTAAACCTAGTTTTACTGTGCGTATTATTGTTTTCTTCTCTCTTTTACATTGTCTAGAGGTATAAGGGCGGTATAAGATCCCACAAACAAGCCACGTTTTTAGCCTGTTATTAGTCTGGCCTTTGTTTATCTTGTATTTTTTTTAATTTACGTTCATTTATATGTTTTGGAGTTAATTATGACGTCCACTATCATTGAGCTAGTACACATTTTTATTAAGGGGCCAGGTGATGCCAACATCCGGGTGCAAAATTTTCTCGCTGTATTGAAGAACCATTAATTGGTGGCTATCGGATGTTATCTGCTCTTTGGTCGGGTTGTTGTCTCTTTGACGTATTCCCCTTTTCCATTTTCTATAAACGTTCATAACACGTTTGACAATAGAAATGTACAACCAAAAAATTGATTTGTTTTAAATGTATGCTTTTTAAATATCGTCGTAAATGCATTTCTTTAAAACAAATACTTACGTGATTTGATATATTGATTTCTTGTTAGATAGTATTTTCTTCTGATCCATGTTTTGCCTTGAGCTACTTTCATCCACACAAGTTTTAATTCTGCGTACCATGTGTCTATTTTAATGAATTAACAAACGATATGTTTAACATAGCAAGCAATCATGATTAAACAAAAGAGGTAAGGTTCCTTATTTAAAGAAACACTTTTAATCTAAAAAGTAAAGGTAACTTTTCCCACCAACAATAATTCAAATGAATAACAAATAGTTATTTCATTTTGTTTTTGAAACTCAAAACATCTGAAATGTTGAAACGATTGCTACTCGATTAATTCAAAAACACACCTACTACATTGTTTTTAACATATTTTATATATTTGAGACCTTCTGCTGGTTTTTTGTTTGTTTGGGTTCTTTTGCTCTTTGCTTCGATTGTTGTCTCTTTGATAAATAACTTATTTCCACTCTTATTATTGGTCGAGAACCTACTCCGTGCACTCTTATGCAATAACGACAATGTGTCGCACATAGTAACCTACTTTTAAGTTAACCATAAATTGTCTGGATGATCAGATTAAAATACGAAAAAGCTGATTAATTGAAGTTGAATGTACTTTCAAACATTAATCGAGAATCCAGCCTTTCAAATATATCAAAACATTGTTGCTTTTGAAATAAATGCTAAATGAAAAATTATTATGACCATTTTGAACAGAATGATAATACAAATTTCACAGTCACTATAAGTGACTTAAAATTCCCACAAGAATTGTACACATAAACGCTAACGAAGCAATTTTCTATATAATTAATGATTTTAAGCTAGGGTGAAAATTCATATCCAAAAATATTCGACACCGATTTTCAATCTCGTTCGAGACATTGCTAATATAACCCTATGGTACAAGTTTTATTAAATTCTGAATTATTAACCATGTTAACATGAGTTTTCAGTTTTCCATTTTATCAATGTTTTTAAGTGGCACCATTTTTTTTTAAATAATTGATCGGCCCTGATTGATGAACTCGTGTAAGTGTCACAAAATCTTGCAAGAACTGTTTATGTTAGAGGGCTAGAAATACTTACAGACGGCTGGACGGACAGACGCTGTGTATTTCTTAGAATTTCATGAAATAAATTGTTTCGTCGTTAAGAATACAACGCAACATTATCTGTTTGAAAGTCTGATGTATATCATTATATCCCATTGAACTATGTTCGGATACACAGATACTTTTAAACTGTACATCTGTAAAGCTTAATGTACAATCTGTATAGCTGTAAAATGTACATTTGATATGCATCTTTAGAACTGTACATCAAAATTACTTGTACTTATGTAGTTGTGTAAACAAGATAAGATAGAACGAGGCAAGCAAAACTGATCATTTTTAAGTTTACCGAATTTATCCATCATCTCTAGAACTATCCGGTTAGCATTTAGGCTTATTGAAAAGTTCTGTAGGTCTCTTTGAGTAGCAGGTCCTGGAAATTGAATACATGATGTATTATAAATTCAGTAGCCTGATTAGAAAGAATATAAAAACTGGTTGAATACTGGTGTGCAATTTATAAATACTGCATGTCTCAGTTTTTATCCAGTCATGCATTTGGCAGTTATTTTCTTTATTCCGTTTCTATGCATGTTGGTGTTTGCTTTTATTGCAGTTCTGTGTTTCTGATGTTCCGTTGTTTTCCTCTTATATTTATAATGATTCCCTCGGTTTAAGTTTGTAACCCGGATTTGATTTTGCTAAATCGAATTATGACTATTGAACAGCAGTCTTTATTTATTAAAACTTTTACTACACGATTGTAATAGGCATTCAAGCAAGAACAAGTCTAACGGTTAATAATAACGTTATTCTTTTATAACAAATGTTATATATCTTTTAGAAACACATCTTAAAGATTTTCTGATTAATTATACCAAATCAATGTTTAAAGCCTTGATTATAAAATGACGTTTTAAATACTGATATATCTTATAGACACATATTTCTGTTAATTAGGACTTATGACTTTTATATTTCTTCTGATGTTTTATTGTATTTGCTTGATTGATATCTCATTTTTGTGTTCCCTATAAATGCATTATAATACTAACACAACACAATATGTTATAAAAGAGATACTTGAAACGTTTAACAACAATGTATGTTCAATTAGGGATGGCAACGAGTACTCGAGTACTCGAGTACTCGGGTACTCGATCGGAAGGCCATGTAATCGAGTACTGTTTTAGTACGCGGATACTCGTTTGCCTGTTATATATCTTGAGACATTTCTCTTCACATTTTCACTCACTTTAGTTCCGTTGAAATATCCCCTTCGTAATACTAAATAAAATCAATTAACAACATCAAAATGTTTATCCTCAGACTCCTATTTGTAATAGTAGTACCAGCAACGTCCTTTTCTGCCGAGAGAATGTTTTCATGCGCACTACTTATAACAAAAAATAGAAAGTCAAACAGTCTTTCGTCTGAAATTGTTGACCAGATCATGTGTCTAGACAAGAACAAAAACAAAGTGACCTGCGGTGAACCCTACACAACTGATTAGAGACATTTTTAACGGTGTTTGTACACGGATCAACACTTTCATGGATTAATAATTAACTCATCACAAGCCGTAAAAACTTACCTTTGTTTGTTAATCAAGAATTCTATGTAAACGTGATGTTCATTTAAATTAATCAAACTACTCTGTATTTGAAACTTAATTTCTATACTTGTTTAATTTACAATTTAAAGATCGTCGAAAGTACGAGAGCGACATTCAAACCCATAAATCGAAAATAAACTGACAATGCCATGGCTAAAGCAAAAAATGAAAATTAGACAAACGATAGTGCAAAAAAAAAAATTCAGAAAAAGTTAGACTGAGCAACAAGAAAAGGCACAAGTTATTTGAAGTCCAATATTGTTGTTGACAAATTAATGGACAAGTCTCGTATTATAAAGATACCTCACGAACATATGATACATATATTGTATACTTTTTCGAATGTTATATGCAAATATTTATAATTTCATTGAAATTTAAATTCATAAAGATAAAGCTTCAGGCAAAAACGGGAAAACATTGTGTTTATCAGATAATTGGCGTACACTATTATTGATTATGCTATGTTCCTTTAATGAAATATTTATGGTATAACCGAATCGATTCAATATGAAATTGTGTTGCATTATTTTAGCAGTGAAATCAGTTCCACTAACTTGGGTTTTCTTACAAGTAACAGTTATAAAGGGAACGAACTTTTAAGTTCATCGATTCAGGACAAATGAAGTAATTGATACAGATAGCATGTTTTATTGCCGTGATTCTATATGTTGTAAACAATGTAACTTGCAACTGCTTTTTAATATTCTTATTAAAGTTTCCTTCTTCATATTGATCAGAAATGTCCCACAAAGCAATGTAACGTTATAAATCATGAAATAAGAATTCTAGACAGGCCCCATTTGTATAATAGTATCCTGTTAAATTATGTTTTATCAATTTCGTTCACAGTTTTAGAGAAGAGAGAAACTTCATCAGATATAGAATCAATGTTACACTATTGTCAGCACAATTGTAGTAGTAGTAGTATTTAACAGTCATGAAGTAGTATCACTTTGGATATATATATATATAATCAATAAAGATGGTAGAAAGTGTCAATATTTGGAAAATACATCCCGACAATATTATGCATCGTTAGACAGTTAGACAGTTACGCAGGTAATCACTGATCTTCTAAGATACACAGCCGTTGTACTAGAGTACTGATTAAACATTAATAATTATACATACCAGCCAACTCTTGTAAGGAACTACTTGCTGTGTTTAAGGACAACTTTTTCTTGCTTTTCTTAAAAATCAATATAAGGCGTTCATAAAAGTTCATGCACATAAAAATAACATTAAGTACTGATAATGTACATGTAGCCATTTCTGAGATGTTTTGATCTTTTCGTTTAAATTTGAAGCTCGCGTTTGATCATTTGCTACCATGCAGTATTTACGGAAAATGTAGTTATTGATCTTGAACTATTTAATGTTTAGATTACTGCATATATTAAAGCATGCAATACGTTTTACAGAAGCTTTGTCCGTATGTAACGGTTTATTCACCTTGTGTTGTTGGAACATTGCCAAAACATTCATGTGATGCGAACTGACATGCGTGTATACAATGTTTTATTTTGAGTTTTTTTTCATGCGAGGGCCATTGAAATCTGACTTGATCATTGGTGAAGGCCATAGGGCTAGGATATTTTACCTTTGACATAACCTCTAACTATACACATGACTTAAATCATGATCAGGACGGTCATATTATTAATAACTTATTTGTCATGGTGATTTTATGAAGTACTGTGGATTAATTTATTTTCGTGGGTATCAACTTTTGTGGATTACGGAAAACGTACCTTTTCGTGGATATGTAATTTCGTGGTTTTGTCAATGTCTGCATACAACCTGATTGAACATTTTTATTTCGTTGATCATTTAAATTCGTGGATCACCTGTACCCATGAAAACCACGAAAATTGGTATACAACGAATAATGAATCCACAGTATAGTTCGAGTATAGTTCATGTCTTAATCGTATTTTTTATTCTTAATTAAAATCAGTCAACCATCTTTATATGAATTGATTAATATTGTAATAACGTTATGTCACACTGATGAACTCTCAACCAAATTGGTTTCAAAATTCAATTTCGAATAAACCTGACATTGTTTAAAAAAAAAATCTTCTTCAAATCCTTGAAGCACAGCATTCACTTTTCGGGGCTGATTCTGGTACCCCCTATTAAAGTTCGGGCAAAATTTTAAATCCGGAATAAAAAAACTTACAAGAAAAGGGTATCAGTGAACTAATATTCACCTCAGCTATCATTATTAGCTATGCTATTGTCAATTAAGAATTACATTTAAAAAAAATTAACATATTTAACCTTATACCCATATTTCAGAAACTGCCAATTTTGGCCGATACTAATATGTAAAAGATACCATATTTGAGTTACCAAATCTTTTCAAATTTTTACAAGATCATTAGGTAGTCCTAGTTTATCAATGAAAAAAAAATTAAGAAATATTAAACGACAGGATTTTTTGGGAGTATAGTGTTGGGTACCCCCTTAAACAATATCATAGTTAAAAGACAATGATAACGAACAATAAAATCTATAAAATTGCCGTATATAGCATTCAAATCAAATAAACACACAAGTATGACTAGGTATGAAGATGTGAATATCCATGGATTTTTCAATTTTGCTGTGCTGGATGCATAAATTCGCAGCCACATTCAGTCGAAATAGGAACATCAAGTCCTATGTCTAGGGTATACAACGCGACATGCTCACATTACGTAAAAAACGTCACAACAACTTTCTGAGGGCTAGCGACATATATTTTGAAAGAAACAGTTTACGTCTATTCAATTATTGTATTTCCGTAAGCTCTCAAGATTTGCTTTCCTCTTCTATGGCGGCTTAATTACCTAGCATAACCTACTATTTTTATTAACTGTTTAAAGGATACCTGAATATGCATGAAAGAATTGCCATTGAAAGTTAAGCAATAACTAATAAACTATTTCGTTTAAATAGAAATTTATACTGATCATTAAAGACCAAGGATAACTTCTATTCAATTAAAAACATGTCAATGTTATCAGTGTAGGATTATATGGCTTTGAGCATCTGTCAAACATTCTTTTTATGATTGACCTTCATGTATCTGTTTATAAGTTATGAGCTACTTAATAGCCATTATTTGTAATTGGTCCTTTTTATTTAACGTTCATTTTCGGTTATGTTTTTCTGATTTCAAATAGATAAATTAACATGGATTGAAAAAAAGACAGACAGAAACAATGGTTTGAAAAGTCATATAGTTCTGTTATAATGACGTCTGTTATGATGAAGTAGGGTGTTGATGTCGAGTATGCTCCGTGTTAGTACCAGTAACGCTTTATGAAGTTACAAAGAATCTGTTTGCTCTTTTGATGATATATTGAACATGTTTAAAAATTTGAATATTTTTCGTTCGAAAGTATCAAGTGTTTCTGTCGGAAAGCCAGTTACGACATTGAACAAGGTTTTTCTACATGAAGTCCATTTTGGAAAAAAAGCAAAAAAGTAATCCTCAATATCTGACCCAAATTGGTACGAATAATCATTTATCAAATTAGCTCGAAAAAGGTCATAGTTCAAAAATAAAACGGAGCATGGCAATTGCGTTAAGATAATATTTAATTTCCTCGTACCATACAAATAAAACGTTTCTACTTTACTTAGTATACTATCTTTTTCAGTTCTTTTTTATTTTGAGAAATGGAGCCAAAATGAAACACTAATATCATGACCATTTCGCAACAAATATAAAGTTAGTTGTACTAACTAGTCGTTCGTTCGTCTGTTTGTCTGTTCGTCCGTTCGTCCCGCTTCAGGTTAAAGTTTTTGGTCAAGGTAGTTTTTGATGAAGTTGAAGTCCAATCAACTTAAAACTTAGCACACATGTGCTCTATGTTATGATCTTTCTAATTGTAATGTCAAATTAGAGTTTTGACCCCAATTCCATGGTTCACTCTCATAGAAAATGATTGTGCAAATTGCAGGTTAAAGTTTTTGGTTAATGTAGTTTTTGATGAAGTTGAAGTCTAATCAACTTGAAACATAGTACACATTTTCCACTGATATTATTTTTCTAATTTAAATGCCAACCTAGAGTTTTTACCCCAATTTCACGGTCCATTAAACATAGAAAATGATAGTGCCAGTGGGGCATCCGTGTACTATGGACACATTATTGTTAATTATATTTTTAGATTTTGACTGTATATCTGTACCTGCTAAACTTATTGTAAGTGTATTCTGATGTTTACAAATATCTTCCGCAAATATTCAGTTAAAAATGCATAAAAAACTATAAGATATACTGTATCAACGAGTGCACTATTGCTCTGATATAAGCGTTAGCGTTCTACAGGCTTAAACTTTTTAAATGAACTTACACGTTTTCCTTTTGTTGAAACTTTGGCTTCAACGACGAGTTTATCTCTTTTCCCAGGTTTATTCTCTCGTGCCATATTTTAATCTGTATTGAAAAGAAAAGCATTGAAGAAAAACGGTTTTATTTTTCTTTCATAGGCGAAAATACAAAGATTTCCTAAATGTACCACTCATTATATTAAAAACCTGGTCAAACCTGTTCTACGTGATATAAGTCCTTTATATTCCGTTTAAGAATTAAAATTCGAATAATGACCATCTTCGAACGAAGCTTGTGTATTGTTTACATGTCCACCGTCATTGTACATCAAAATAAGAGAGCTTTATTGAATAATTTACAAGCAAATATTTCAAATGTTAGACTATTCATAATATTTGTGTTACAAGTCTAAACCATGTTAGCACTCATTTGTATGTATGTGCCTGCATACCTTTGTTTTTATAAAACATCGTATTATGATTCAGTGTGGTTTATACATGACTGTGTTGTTGTTTTACTTTGATATTTTCTCGGTATTCGTCGAATAATTAGTTAAATTATTCAATTGTTCCGTTATCGCTGGTATGTTTTGTCATCGAGGAGAGTCCTAGTCTTAAGCTGTTAAAAAGTCAATATATTTTTTTTTTAATTTTTAAAACAAATCTGAATTATTGAATTAAAGGTATTGATGCAAAGTTGTTGTAAGAACATAACAATATCATAGATCCTACTCTTTAACTTAATCATGAATAAGTGAACTTTGTTTTCCGCAATGATATGATATAACAAGAATGAAACTGAAAGAAACTTTCCACAACCATGCATTTACCATGTTTTATGATCTTTTCGAAATGGTATTATTTACATAAAATTATGTCCTTATTTCATATTGTGGCTATACAATTAGTTGAAGTATTAATAACGTCTTTTTCTACATAAAAAATCAATCGAAATAACTCTAGTCAGTGTAATAATACTGGGACGAATTGTTATATATTTGTTTGTACATTCATATGTAGGATAAGCTTTATATATTTGATTTGAAATTTTTAATAAAGTGCTTGATTTTATCACCTTGCAATATCGGCCACGTTTGATTAAATTGTAATGATGCATAGTTAGTGTTGGAAATTAATAATATGTTAATTCACTTACTTCTTTCTTTATCTTAGATAATTCAACTTTCAGTTTCGTAAACATATGATATAGTCATATGAAACTGAAAGTAAATTCACAAATATTTGACATTTACTTTACCAGTTTTTTTATATTTTTCAAAATGGCGTTTGTTGATAGATATGCATATGGTTTATTTTTAGAAACATGATTAGTTTAAATACTCCACGTAATACTGAGAAGGAAGTTTCGTCATTGTATTGTCATACAAATGTAATTTATCCTTTTGCAACTTGATTTGTAATTCAGTGTTTGATATGACATTATATAACTTTATAAGATATAAATTGTTGTTTCGATAGAATAAACTTCTTCTTCTTCTCTAAGTAAATTCCTCCGCAACGGAGTACCCGTGTCACACGGTAACAGAAAAAAAAACCCTTATTTTTATTTATTACTGTTTAAAAATATGGAGCAAACTAGATTAGAATATAAACATGATCAAGAATGACAATAATTGACACAGTTTATGTTGTTATGTTCCTGAAACAAGTACTATTTCTCACTTGTTACAGGAAGTAATATATTGTGTCTTTGTTTGTCAAATATGAGATGTGTAAATATTTAAAGATATATGTACAACTGTGTACGATATGGAGTACGTACGTTAATCGAATTTCTACTGTGCGATATTACCTTCTTTTTTGAAAAAGTACTTTTCGTTTTGACTTTTCCTTGGAGTTCAGTATTTTATTTTTAATTCCTTTAGTCTAATGTTTAAAGACTTTATGAATTGAATGGTGGATGCTTTTCGATCACTGGTATATATCCATTGAAATGCAATCATCTAAGTGGGTCGTTTTGGGAATGGTTGGAAGCTTTTCATTTGTAAATACGCGTTTTTTATTTATGCATGACCAAAGTTTTGCCTTTCAGAACACCTGAAACATAACATAATTTTGGAAACATAAGTTATAAAAATACACATGGGACTTTTAGTCGTTTAATGGACTTAAACTAATGAGATATACATTTGAAGCATGTTTTCAATACGTTTCGAATGAACATGATCATAAACTAGAGTCATTTTAAGTAAACTCATGGTGAAATTATCATTTTTTTGCAGAGTCTCCAATGTGATTCTTGAAAAGGATAAAAATTAGAAACAGCAATAACGCCACTGTTGATATTGTCTCGAATTCAGAATAATGAATCATTTCAAATAAGACTTTAACGTTTTTTTATTTATGCAAAATTATTCTCTATTGTTCATAAATAACATGTCGAATCACAATTATATTAAGTCTGAGCATGTCCTGTACGTGGTTTTGCGTTATGTATCGTCTTTTAAAGGCAGTTGCATTGTATAACGTCTGTTTTTTTAGTATATTAATCATCATAGCAGTATGTCTCATAATTTAACTGACTATGTCCTATTGTCGATTGTCACATTTTGACCGTTTAAACTGCATGCATATGGAATAGCAACAGATGCTTTTGCTGGAGACAAACTAAGTCGAACTCCGAAAGTGTGTTTTTTTACCTTGATTGTTGTCTTCTGAATTGATTGAAGAGATTTCAACATTGATTAACTGCTGTTTCCTAATTTTGCCAATCATTTCAATCGTTATCTTCAATATTCTAAATTTATTAGTATTGACATTATTGTTTGTAAAATTATGTTATGGTCAATTTCATATATACATTTTGCAACGTTTTGTACATGGACGTCAGTTAAAGATCTATATCATAATTTAAATGGTACGAAACACATTTAAATATTTGAAAGAAACACACAAACACACGGCTCCTAATTTGTGCATGTGATGTTCATGTACCTTCAATTTTATTGAGTCATTGGTCTAGGAAAGTTTTCTTTTTGTCTTTAAGATTTATATGTGAGTTATTTACTATTGGTTCTTCAAAAAGTCTTAAGTCGACGTCATTTTGACTCTTATGGTTATTTGTCTCCTTTACAATCATTCTTCATCTCCATATCTGGTATAAAGAAATGTCTGTTCAATAGATTTGTTTGAACTTTGTATAATTTTTTTAACAAGACCGGAAAGTTCAATGAAGTATGAAGCGACATTTTAACAGAAACAGTCTGTAATAAAGGATTCACAAAGATTCTGATAGAAACCGTGCTATACCTCCCTAATAAGGTGATAACATTCTCGACATGGGTTTGTAGACTTTTTGTCAAAGCTAAAAGTCCGGTGTGGTTGCATAAATGACAAAAACGTTGAGCATGAGGATATAAAGCATATATAACAGCTTTGAAGCAAGATGAAGAAAACATTGAAGACCATGCTTTTAGAAAATGACCGACGATAAAACTCTTCCCACCATCACAGATAAAAATGTGTACTGGAATATAAGCATCCAAAGAAGTACATACCTCTTTCGCGTATTAAATTTTATACCTGGTACCTTTTGTTAGCTCTTATTCTTGTGTTTCTCTGTTATATATGTTCTCCCATTTGTTTGTATTGGAGTCCTGTCATGTAAGGTTGTCATTTTAATGTTATATTTAACCTTGCAAGCAGGAGGTTTGACATGACTCAAGACCAGGTTCAACCCCCCGTTGTTTTCTTAAAATGTCCCGTACCAAGTCAGGAAAATGGCCATTGTTATTTTATAGTTTCTATGTGTGTTACATTTTGAAGTTGTGTTTTTTCTCAATCGATTTATGAATCTCGAACAGCAGTGTACTACTGTTAGATTTATTTGATGTATCTCTGTTGATGATGCACTTTGGCAAGATCATTTACTAGTATCTACGGGGAACTTGTGACATATCAGGTAATATACAGATTGGACGTGGTAGTCAATTGTGATGTAATCCGCTAACATAGATGTTTTAGTTCTTTATGTCGAATAAAAGCACAAAATAACTTTGATTTGAAACTGAAACTGTAACCAGCACCAATGATTTAACACATTTCGTGTCTACGCATGAACTATTTCGAACGTCATTCAATGCTTGTTTATCGTGCAAGCAATTTTGGAGGTGACTCCGCATCGGCAATGTTTGGTATAGTAAAAAAAAAAGATTTTAAAAGTCCTGTAAAAAGTTGTTTAGATGTGTCCGATCTAGTTAATCTGGCAAACAAAGGCAAACACAGTATACCGCTGTTTAAACGTCATTAATAAATTGAGAGATAATTAATCCGGTCTACAAACTAAAACAGAGTGAACCCGACAAATATATAAGAAAAACACAACGGGATAACAAAATCTCTGAAGAGCAACAAAAACAACAGCAATTATACATAGAACGGACTTTTTTTTATAACAACTGCCTTATTCCTGATTTGGTAAAGGTCATTTTTGGAAACAAAGTTGGTTGAACACTGTTTGATGGCTAGCCGAACCTCCGGCGTATATGGCAATGTTAAAAAGTTTCACTGAAATGAAAACACTGCATGGCAGGAATACTGTACAAAACAACACATAAAAATTCACTCAACACAGAGAAATGCATTTATTAAATAAATGATATGAAAGCACATTTCAACATGTAAACCACAGAATACATGTACATGCAACAACAGACTTTTCCTTTAACAACACAACACAAAATCAACGTTGACTTATTTTGTGACGTATTTATAATCTTGAAACGTATACCATCATATTTAATTACTAGATCCAAAAATGTCAAACTATTTTCACAATACTTGTTCAAATAATTATAAGATTGTAACGGTTTTGACAGGCTATTTTGAATTAATGTTGTGACGATGTCTTATTTATTTTGATTCAGAGAAAACAAATTCCGGATACAAACAAATACCGAGGAAAACCAATCAACTTCAAATGGAAACAAAGGGACAACAGGAACAACAGGAACACCAAAGTGCAACAAACCAAACGCAACACACACATAGATAATAACGCCATATTCCTGACTACGGCCCGATTTGACAATGTCAAACAATATCGCTAAAATGACAACACCACGTGAATAAAATAGAATGTCGTAAGTCAGACTGAGATGTGCATTTAAATCTTTCTGTTGCAAAAAAGCTTGATGCTTAGCTTTATGATCAAAAGAGTAATTTCAAAAGCGTTCATAGTGACCATACCAAATTACATGTAAATCATACTAAGGATGAGTCTCTGGCAAGGATTCAACTTGTGAATCACTATTTAGGCAACATTTAATTCAGCCATTTTTGCAGACAAATGTATTGGTGACATCAAGCATTCCTAAACCACCTCTTAGATCTGCGTTAAAGTTTTAATGTATGGATAAGTATAGTTTGCACCCAGCATTTTTCCTCGGACTTTCTACTAGACGTTGTCTGTACTTATAAAGTAAAATCTTTGTTCCCGAAAGGATATATTTGTTTAGAAGAATCTTTCATGCCGAGTCCTGTGTCCATGCCAGGTAAGAGAAATGTAAAAAAAAGTATGAATACAGGTTTTGTGATGTTTAATGGAAATGAAGATGCTGGAGTCAGGCTTGGGTACCCTTTTATAGTATGTGGGACGTTACAAGTACCTAACGGGAAGGCATATGAGTACACCAAATCCTCTTAAAGACAGCAAACAGAGAAAACTACTCAAAAGAAGATAATGTAATGAAAACTGATTTTTTTTTTATAAAAACAAAAGTATCCAAAGATTTAAAAGGAAATTATATTTGACTATATTATATTATTGCTTCTAGTTTGATACCTCATCCAAAATACTAGTTAAAAACTGATTTTGATGTACTGTCCTTCATGACACGTTTTCGTGAAATTAAGATAATCAATAAGGTTTAATTACTTTAAACATTTTATCGGTTAAAAACTGCATTTTTGAAGCTTTGTTTATATGATATTTTAAGAGAAAATATGTATGATTATGGTTAACAAACATTTGAGCCAAATCAGCATCGTTTGTATTTAGACAGAATTGAAACCATTTAATTAATTCCCAAATTTGTAAAGATGACTTTTGACCTTAACTGAAATAAAAGTGACCATTTCCGTTCTTTACAACAGGCATATTGTTAAAGTACAATATTTAATTTTTCGAATGGTATATTATATAGGTGTTTACTCAGTTCTATCAAAACTTTTGATTTTTCAACCTTGTATACCACCATTCCCCATGCGAATTTAAAAAATCGGCTAAAAGATATGATCCACAATGCCTTCAACATCAAAATGGTAGCATACGCTATAAATTTATTACTTTGGGATATGATAAGGCATATTACGTTAATAGTGACAAACAAAAAGGTAAAACATGCTACATAAAAATGGTAGCATACGCTATAAATTTATTACTTTGGGATTTCATAAGGCATATTTCGTTAACAGTGACAAACAAAAAGGTAAACCATGCTACACAAAAGAACAAGTGGTCAGTATGCTGGAGTTTCTTATCGACAACATATTTGTTGAGTTTGGAGGTCGACTTTTTCAACAAATTGTCGGCATTCCTATGGGAACGAACTGCGCGCCTCTGCTTGCTGACCTCTTCTTATTTTCATATGAATCGGAGTTCCTTCAGACAATTGTCAAAAACAAGAAGATCAAAGAAGCCAGGTTATTTAATTTCACTTTCAGATATATTGATAATGTTCTTGCCATTAACAATCCGAACTTTTCTGATTGGGTTCCATTAATATATCCACCAGAACTAGAAATTAAAGAGACAACAGACACGGCTTCATCTGCCTCATTTTTAGACTTATACCTCGAATTTGGCACACACAGTCATCTTAGTACCAGAACCTATGACAAACGAGACGATTTTGATTTTGAAATTATCAATTTCCCCCAACTTAGTAGCAATATACCAACTTCAACTGCATATGGAATATACATTTCCCAACTTATTCGGTATTCCAGAGCTTGCAGCTCCTACTCAGACTTTGTAAAACGTCACCAGTGTCTGAGCAGAAAGTTGATGAACAAGGGGTATGTCAAAGAACGTCTCGTCCTTTTTCTAAAAAAGTTCATCGGAAGGTACCCAGAACTTGTTGATAAATATTCCGTATCAACTTCACAAATAATACACGATGGTCTTGAAGTATAGAGTTTGCGTACTGACGTTGTTTATCATCTTAATAACGTGTTATATTATTCCCTTTTTTGTTTTTATTTGTCTTTATCAATATTACTTTTACTGTTAAGGTAGCACAATACAAAGATTTTTCATCCCCAATCAGACATCTTTAAACTGATGTAATTCATTTCATCTTTCTTTAAATTTTAAAAATGAGGTACCAAAAGAAAGAAGAAGGATTAATCTTTCAAATTGTGATAATTTCATTATGACATAATTATTACATAATTAATTGTTATGTAATCAGTTGCCATTCTGTGATGTCCATACTTGAATGAATTTAGCTTCTTTGTTCTTCATAGCATTCTAAAAACATATATAGATTCTTGCACAACACAGTTCGACCTCCAAAACTGTGTTTCAGATTTTTCCTATTGTATTTCATTCTCTCATAAATCTTTAATGAAGTTTGCAACATCAATTCATTAGAGACCACTAAATTCAATTGGGTATAAAATTTGTTCTATTGATGTTTTGGGAAATCTGAGACAAAGTTTTGGAGGTCAAGCTGTGTTGTACAAGAATCTATAAAATATTTTGGGATGCTATGAAGAACAAAGACGCTTAATTCATTCAAATGTGGACATCACAATATAGCGACTAATTACATACTAATTAATTATGTAATAATAATAATGTCATAATGAAATTATCACAATTTGAAAGATTAATCTTTCTTCTTTCTTTTGGTACCTCATTTATAAAATATAAAGAAGGATGAAATGAATAACATCAGTTTAAAGTTGTCTGATTAGGAGTGAAAAAATCTTTGTATTGTGCTACCTTAAGTCTGTTTTTTTTAGATAATTTATCCCTTTGACGTTACTTTGTGCTTATGTATCTAATCATACTTTGAACGACAAAATTATTTTATGATGTGACTCTGTACCTATGTATCTTGTCATACATTGAATGACAAAATTATTTTATTTATTAATATTACTTTTACTGTTAACCCACTTTTTTGTGATATACATTTTACGTGACTCTATACTTATTATCCCGTCATACTTTGAACCACACTATTATTGTATTTATTATTATTACTTTAACTGTTAAGTCAGTTTTTGTTATATCTATTTTGCGTGACTGTTTTTATGCATCTGGTCATACTTTGAATGACAAAATTATTTCATGTCTACCTGTGCAAATTTCAAACGCGCAATTTTACACCAGTACTCAAAACCCTCCTTCCTTGATGGGTGCATTTTACATAGACAAATAAAATCGTATAATATAATCAAAATGAGGATGTTAATTTGATGTATGCCTTTATGTGCTTCTTCGTTACATTTGTTGTTTTTACAGTGATTAAGATGATAACACAATGTTGACTGCTGTACCCCTATTTTTGACATTTTTACCTATTGTGTCTGTTTTGTTCACGCGTCGGTGACAATATAATGGAATTTGATGCGACTGTCATACAAGTGAGAGGTATAGCTAGCTTTAAAACCAGGTTCAATTCACCATTTTCTACATTTGAAAATGCCTGTACCAAATCAGGAATATGACAGTTCTTGTCCATTCGTTTTTGATGCGTTTTGTTATTTGATTTTGCCATGTGATTATGGACTTTCAGAATTGATTTTCCTCTGAGTTCAGTATTTTTGTGATTTTACTTTTTACACAGAAGAACAAGTGGTCAGTATGCTGGAGTGTCTTATCGACAACATATTTGTTGAGTTTGGAGGTAGAATTTCCAACAAATTGTAGGCATTCCTATGGTAAAGCACTGTACGCCTCTCCTTGCTGACCTCTTCTTATTTTCATGAATCGGAGTTCCTTCAGATACTTGTCAAAAACAAGAGGATGAAAGAAGATATATATTGATGATGTTCTTTCCATAAAAAATCCGAACTTTTCTGATTGGGTTCCATTAATATATCCCCCAGAACTAGAAACTAATGAAACAACAGACATGGATTCCTCCGCCTCATTTTTAGACTTATATCTCGAATTTGACTTACACAGTCATCTCAGTACCAGAATCTATGACAAACAAGACGATTTTAATTTTGAAATCATAAATTTCCCCCACTTTTGTAGCAATATACCAACTTTACCTGCATATGGGATATATTGCACAACGTTTTCGATATTCAAGAGCTTGCAGCTCCTACTCAGACTTTGTAAAACGTCATCAGTGTCTGCGTAGAAATTTTATGATTTTTATAAAAAAAAGTTCATCGGAAGGTACCAAGACCTTGTTGATAAATATTCCGTATCAACTTCACAAATAATACATGATGGTCTTGATGTATATATTCTGCGTACTGATGTTGTTTATCATCTTAACAACGTGTTATATTGTTCTTTCGTTTGTCTTTGTTCTATTATTAATATTACTTTTACTGTTAAAATTGAGAATGGAAATGGGGAATGTGCCACAGACACAACAACCCGACCATAGAAAAAAACAACAGCAGAAGGTCACCAACAGGATTATTTTATGTGATATCCATTTAAAATGACTTGGTTCTTTAACATCCCATCCCGTCAACGTGTTTGTATTATCTTTCATTTTTTTCTTATGTGTTTTGTATATGCGATTTGTTGTGTTTCTTTGGTACATGTATTTTAAACGTGACTCTGTACTTTAAAAGATCCCGTCAATATGATATTGTTCTATTATATGTCATTATGATATATTTCTATTATTAATTAGAAAATACGTTGAACCACAAACGTCAAAATTATTCAATCGCCTAGTGGAATGAACTATTTGTGGATTCTTATACATTCAATATAACTTTTGGACTATTTTAAATCTCGGCTCTATTTGTGAAATTAGTTCTTACATACTTTGATTTTTTAACCCTGTATGCTAACATTGCCCATGTGAAATTTTTAAATTGTTTGAATATACATTGAACGACAAATTTATGTGACGTATTAAGATTTTCTGACGTTAGACACGCGAATCTATGAATGTGTTTGTAGATGGATGTTTTTTGTGTTCTGCTAAATTATTCCTTTTAAAATTGTTACACGATGATGACTGTTGTACCCATATTTTGACTATTTTATTTATTATGTCTGTTTAGTTCATGCATCATTGTAAATATAACGAAATTTGATGAGACTGTCATCAAAGTAAGAGGTTTAGCGCTTTAAACCCAGGTTTAATTCACAATTTTCTACATTTGAACATGCCTGTACCAAGTCAGGAATATGACAGTTCTTGTCCATTCGTTTTTGATGTGTTTTGTCATTTAATTTTTCCATGTGATTATGGACTTTCCGATTGGATTCTCCTCTGAGTTCAGTATTTTTGTGATTTTACTTTTTTCAGAAAGGAGAAAAAACTTCAACAAAATCTGCCTTCGGTCATTGCACTATTACGTCACTAGATGTAAAAACTTACGCAAAGGTTCATAAAAATTGGTTCAAGCATTTTTGAGTTATTGACAAACGGTCGGACGGACACACAGAAGGACAAAGGTATATAATAATAGGTGTCCCCTAAACAAACTGATAAAAACTAAGTTGAAGCTATATATAAAATTTTAAGCCCACTGTATTTATTTGCCCGTCGAATTCAGTAAGCAGATGTTAATGGACTGTCTTTTTTTGATATGGTTTAGAAGTGTTTCTCGTTTCTCGTTTTTTTTTATATAGATTAGATAGTTGCTTTTCCCGTTTGAATAGTTCAAGACTTGTCATATGGGGGACTTTTATAACTTGCTGTTCGGTGTGAATCAAGTCTCCGAGTTAATGACCGTACTTTGATCTCTAATGGATTACTTTAACATATTAAGACTTGGAAGGAAAGTTGTATCATTGACACTCATATCACATCTTCTTATATCTATATTATAAACTATATAAGTTCTGTCAGATCAATATGATAGTTTCAGTTTGGTTCTAATCGAGTGTGTCAGTAAATCAACTCCCTAAGGTTAAGGTTCCTATCATGATTTTCTTGATAGAGGGTTGTTGCTCACAAGGACGCTATTAAATCAAGAGTTCAAAGTCGTGAAGTTGAAATCATCACTTCGTAAATTTTACGGACGCCATCACGGGTTGGTTGACTGTTATAGAATAACCGTTTCACAAATGGTATCGGATATGTTTCTTACGTCGTAACTACAATCCCCTTCCCTTTAATGAATGTGACCTACCGAATTAGACTATTTACCGGATTTGTTATCACATAAGCTACACGACGGGTGCTACATGTGGAGCAGGATCTGCTTACCCTTCCGGAGCACCTGAGATCACCCCTAGTTTATGATGGGGTTCGTGTTGTTTATTCTTAAGTTTTCTATGTTGTGTTATGTGTACTATTGTTTGTCTGTTTGTCTTTTTCATTTTTAGCCATGGTGTTGTCAGTTTATTATTGATTTATGAGTTTGACTGTCCCTCTCGTATTTTTCGTCCCTCTTTTAAGGAGTAGTTGTAACTGATCAATATTGTATTAGGTGATTTTTATTGTTAAACTATGCATTTTGTCAATTATAACATCGCAACAAAGAATAAGTTTTAAAGTACCCCAAATTCGATATACTATCTTATATAAAATTTATATTGAAAAATAATGAGTACCAATTTAATTGGACCTTATATAAACAAGTTATAAGGGCGCTTCAAGGTGGCGTTTTATCCCCTACTGCGACATTCTACATCTGTCAACAATACTTACAAAATACTGGAACATCCCCAGTTTTGGGTGGGTTTCGCGTTGCTTAGTTTTTAGTTTACTATGTTGTGTCTTGTGTAATATTAGTTGTCTGAATGTATTTTTCTTATTTGACACTGGCGTTGTCAAGTTTATTTTCGATCTATGAGTTGGACTGTCGCCCCTCTTTTACAAAACACTAAGTTATATTTCAATTTTAAAACAGCATAAGTTTGATTTGCCAATATCGGGATGATGGATTCACGGTTACAGAGTTCAAATGTAAGTCTTCTTAGCAATTGCAAATAGTATTGACCATTTACTTACGTTTACGAATATTTTTTGCAATACAACATTCGAAGTGACATACTTAGATACCGAGGTGAACAAAGAGGAACAGTTTAAATTAAGGAGTGTCCAAGACATCACGTAACATTTCAAACCTACTGAAACATATAAGTATCTCCCAATTACTAGTGCACACTCTAGAAATATTTTTAAAAGTATTAGAACAGGTCAATCAATTCGTCACATAAGAAATAAAAGCAACAGAACTGATCCCAATATCTTATGACTTTGGATCATTAACTAATGGACAGAGGTTATGATAAGTTACAAACTGTGAAATACATTAAAGATTGGATACACAAGGTTAATACATGTGGTACTGTGTCATATAATTTTATGAAAGGGGAATTTCCACTAAAACTAACCCTGGCCAATGGTTATCCATCTTAAAAGAGATATCAACATGATTAAAAACCATTGGCAGATTTTGCAAAGAGATTAATATTGTATAACAGTTATCAAATAAACTCATCATATATTCCAGAATTAAATTTTGTGTTTACGCCAGACACGCGTTTCTACAAAAGACTCATCAGTGACGCTCGAACCAAAAAACTTTAAAAGGCCAAATAAAGTACGAAGTTGAAGAGCATTGAGGACCAACATTTATAAAGGTTTTGCCAAATAAAGCTACGGTTATCTATTCCTAAGATACAAAAGCCTTAGTACTTCAAAAATTCAAATGTTTTGTAAACAGGTAATTTATAAATATGACCATATCAATGATAATTAATGTTACCCTCGGGGAATTAAAACTCCACCAGCAGTGGCATCGATCTAGTGGTTGTAAATAAACTCATCATAGATTCCATGATTAAATTTTGTATTTACGTGATGTAGATGTCTACCATAGAGTATTAACGCAGTAAACATTTAAACAGCATATAGCAAAATCAAGATGTTTAAATGGGGAGACCTTTGAGAATTGACCTTTGCTAAATATGTCACACAACTTGGGATAAAAATGCCGACACACCGATAGTTAAAAAATTAAATACTTTTAGTTAATATGCAGTTAGTATTTACGACTCTATAGAAACGGCGTCAAGTCCTTATAGTTAGCTATGAGTATGTATGTTGGTGATGGGAATCCTTGCATTTGTGGAATATTTTATCCAAAGTTTAATAAATGCAATACAGTTTGGTTAGAATCAGAACATTGTCTTCCTAACCAATCGACTATTTCTGTACCTTTCTGTCTACCGAATATAAAGATTTCCTTTCCTAAAGAGTTTTCAAATTTTTGTAGCGGTGGCCAATGTAATAAATGACGATAAAAAAACATCAAACATTACAAATAACAGCATTCAAGTGTTACTTTAAGTTATTCAAGAGATTGTTCTCTCATTGGTTTTCCAGATTTGTAAAATCAAACATATTGTCGCACTGGTATTGCAGAAAACTGTGACATCCATGTCTGACTATTGCTTCTTCATTCACAATCAAAACCATTAAAGGTAATGATTATTTTTCTAAATAACTTACTTTAAATTGAGATTTTGAGATTTTTTATTCAATTTAGTAATCTGCTATGATTTATTATTTAGCAATTTTAATGACATATTGAACATTGAAAAATACAATAATAACTTTGGGTTTATCTTCAGTTCCTAAGGTCAAAACATCAAAGAATTGCTTGGAACCATATGTTCGATGTGTGGGTTGTCCATGGCTTCGTTCGATATTTACAGGCTTCCGAATGTTTCAAAGCTGCATCAGGATGTTTGCAATTGTTGTCGAGTTTATAATGCTTCGAATTAGCTCCGAGTTGTACAAAGCTGTTCCTGATTTCAGTGGAATAACTGTAGACTGCTTCCTATAATTTTCGAGTTGATATAGGTTAGGGTTTTTCTGTTAAAAAATAGTTTTCCTTTAAGTTTTAACTGCTATGACAAAAATGTCTTTAACCTTTTCTTAATTTTTGTATCACAATATGGACAGAAGTCCATTGCATATGCACATTTTTCGCATGTCAGCCGATGTCCACAGTTCACAAAAAGCATGCATGTATCGTTTACTCTGCAGCGTATACATTTCATTTTTTCTTTCAACTTTCTATTCATCTCAATAATCTTCTTAGGATCTGTTAAAAAAAATAGTAGCCGGTACATTTTGGATTTACTTTTGTTATTGTTAATAATAAAACTGTTAAACTTAAACGACAAGTCCTTTGTTGCTCGTACTGCAATTATAACCAAAACGCAGAAACAGTTAAAGTGACACCACCACAATTCAAACTTGATCTGTATTTGTAGTAAGAGGCATTGTGTAAAAGTTTTATAACATTTGACTGAAACAAATTTAAGTTGGAGAATGAAAAAAGAAATTCAGCAATTATTCCATGTGTAAAGGATGAAAGAAACGCCACCAAAATTCAAACTTAATCTGAATTTTATGGTAAATACGCATTTTGTTTAAGATTTTATAACATTTTGTTGAGACCAAATAAGTCCGAGAACGGAAACGACGAAAAAAACAGAAGTGCGCAGCTTTATTCACCGCAGAGATCGAATCATAGACAGCTATGAATTTGGATTGTGATTTATTCCCCAATTAATGCAATATTTGACACAGAATGCGGGTGGTTTAAGAATTGAAAACAATTGGACTTTCACCCTTCGTAGTGCAATGTCCAATACCTAACTACATGGTTATACTGAAAAATAATTTATTCAGAGTATTAAACAATGCTTTCACGATGTTGAATAAAAATTATCAACACATTATTTTTAAATCCAAAACATTATAAAATATATATCGTTGAACTTTGGCAGCTACCAATGCGAACAAATATTTGACGCGCAGATACCTGTGTGAAACATCAAGACAGGTATTTGACGAGCAGATACGTACGTGTGTAAAAATAAAACAGAACTAAAATCGCATTGTTACAATATGTAAAACTAACGGAGACCATGAGCTCTACTTTTTTATTAAATGCAAAGGTTTCAGTGTAGAGCATATCTAAAGATTAAAAAGTGGTCGTGATAACACGTCATGTCATATTTAAATCTACCTCAAATTGACACCAAATTGACCAAAGACCGTTGCATGTTTAAAACATATAACGTCGTGATATTTAGATTCATGTTTAACTTGGAAACGAGCCGAAACGTTAATATAAACTTTAGTTATTCTTGGGAATTATTTATCATTATAGTTATATTATTTTCATTCTTTTTATGTATTTTACTTTCTCATTTATTTTTTAATAGGGGTCGAATTTATCTTTTGAAAAAAGAAAATGACAGAATGATTTTTTCTAAGTATTCTTTCTATCGTTACATTATATATACTTTAAACTAATCAAAACGTGAAAATACCATTTTCCTCCGGCTTCTCTGTGATGATGATATTGCTGACTGCAAAAAAAAAGAGTAAAACTGATAACCTTGCAATTTGATTAAATGATTATATTTTCATTTCGTTTTTTTTATATAAAGTACAATAACGTAACAATTACAAAGAGCGCTAGCATGACAAGATACGACAACATTTTTTTAAACTGAGGTACTGACTATGTAATACAGTGTGTATCATATACGACTGTTGACACTGTAAGTTTATTACATGACGTAATAATATATGAGACAATTTGTATTTCATTGTGGTTGAATGTTTTATTCCTCTTTTAGTTTTCTTAGAATAATAAAAAAAAAAAAGGAGATGTGGCATGATTTCCAAGGATACAACTTTCAACCAAAGATACAATAAAGGGGATGTAGGCAATCGTACGGTCTTCAGTTATGAGAAAAACCAATCCCGTATAGTCGGCTTGGTTTTTCCACTCAATCATTAAATAAATACGTAATTTGTTTGTTTAAAATCTTTCCTGGAAGTGACCTGTCCTACACTTTTGTGTTGACAAGATAAATTATTTAAATATTCATTTTCCTGTATTTCAACCTCCAGCAATATACTGCCCGAGTCTTTTTGGAGATAATTTTCATAATTTTCAGTTTCTAATACTCTTCAACTTCGTATTTGTTTTGACCATCACATTGTTTTGTTTCGACAAACAATGATGAATCTCGTAGACGAATCACGCATCTGACGTACCAAATTATTAGCCTGATATCTCTAATGAGTGTTTACAAAAGTTTTCTCATACTAACCTTAAACTCGGTCCAATTTTGTCCCATTTAAATGAATAGCCAATGTACAATGTAAATACAAATAAAGCGATACATAATGATAAATAATACCTTGTATAAACAAAAATGATTTAAACAACACACATTCTTAAACGAACATTATCAAGATACCTAATTTGTTATTTACAATGTATTAGATAATACGGAAGACTTCTTTCTTACATAAAGATGGTATTCCTATTGGTACCAAGTGTTCCTCTCTATAGTATTCTTATTTCTTTATGTATATGAGGTGGAATTTTTAGAGAAGGTTCATAAGAAAATTAAAAGAAACTAGAATTATTTTTTTAACTTAGGTTAACTTTCTGATATAAAGATGTAGTCCGCACACTTAATAATTCAAGTTTTTATGGCAATGTTGAATAAACCTACCCAATATTGATTTACATATCGAATCTAACAATGAAAATTAAGAATGCAAATGGGGAATATGTCAAAGAGATAACAACCCGATCAAAGAGAAGAATACAGCCGAAGGCCACCAATGGGTCTTCAAAACACACGAAAATCCCGGACCCGGAGGCGTGCTTCAGCTTTTAGTTAAAAACTGAACTTTACAAATAAAGAAGGGGTAATCGTATGAATTTACAATGTAAATGTAGCAACATGTTTAGCATACAAGGTAAACATATATTTCCTAGTAAATACGGTATTCTAGATCTTGCAATTTTAAACGTAATTTGTTGGAGAAGTGGTGCTGCTATTTATTAAAAAGGCAACAGTAGTATACCGCTAATAAAAAGTCATAAATCGATTGTGAGAAAACAAATCTGGATTACAAATTAAAATCGAGGGGAACACATCAAGATATAGTGATAACATATCACACTATTAATTTTAGCTAAAGAGCACACAGTCAAACTGATCAATTCAATTTGGTATTTGGGGAAACCTTATTTTAAACCAGGTATTCTCATTTAAAAGATGTAGGTACTAACATAAATATATGAATTATATGAACAATGTGTTTAAAAGACTTTGCCAGTAATTGAAAAAAATAAATAGCGACGATTCTAAGAAATACAAAAAAAAACCGCTAGATATTTATTAAAGATTTCTGATAAACCTTACCTGCAAATGGACTTTGTTTAGTCTCTTCGTTTGGCCTTTGAAAGATTAAATCTATAAGATCTTCCACAAAGAAATTATTGTCTCCTGAATATATATATTAAAAACAAATATATGATGTTTGTATATATATCGATTTCATATCATGAAATCATAATCTTTCAGTCAGTTTAATTGAAGTCTGGAGCTGGCATGTCAGTTAACTGCTAGTAGTCTGTTGTTATTTATGTATTATTGTCATTTTGTTTATTTTCTTTGGTTACATCTTCTGACATCAGACTCGGACTTCTCTTGGACTGAATTTTAATGTGCGTATTGTTATGCGTTTACTTTTCTACATTGGCTAGAGGTATAGGGGGAGGGTTGAGATCTCACAAACATGTTTAACCCCGCGCATTTTTGCGCCTGTCCCAAGTCAGGAGCCTCTGGCCTTTGTTAGTCTTGTATTATTTTAATTTTAGTTTCCAAACAGCCGAAGACCCATTGGTGGCCTTCGGCTGTTTTCTGCTCTATGGTCGGGTTGGTGTTGTATAATTTACTGATGTTCAAAAAGAGTAATTTGGCAAGATGAGCCAAATAAAGGTAATATACAAAAATTTAATGAATCATATAAAGTCTAAAAGTCTAAAACATTGGTTAAACGAAACAATACACTTTTTATTACCATATATATAAAGGCAGGCTTTCAAATGCATTTATTTATAACAACGGTGAAAGTTGTCAAATCATATAGTCTTTCATTAAGTATATCAATATTTTCAAGAGTGTAAATCCAACGTGTCAAGTATTCAAATGGTAATGAAAATGTCACTCTATGACAATCCTACGACCGAAGTCTTTCAAAAGGCTCAAATCTTAAAGATAGATATTAGTAGATGTGGTATGAGTGCCAATTGTTAACTCTCCATCCAAGTCACACGCCCTTTAAAACGGCAAGTTATAAAGGTCAAAATGACTAAGTGTAAAATAAATCAGACAAACCAAAGGTTTTATTTATAATAAAGAAGAAACGAGAAACACTTATGAACCACATCCACAAACAACAACCACTGAACAAAAGGCTCTTGACTTAGGATATGTGCAAAAATGCAGGGGGTTAAACAACGTTTTAGTAGGAACCAACTTTTACCCTCACCAGAAACAATAGTGTAATATTTCAACATATATAGAAAGACACACTAAAAAATATCAATTGAAATAGCTTAACTCAATCAAAAGACATATTAACAAAAAACAAGTAAACAATACATTGAACGAATAAATGTGATCTATTACACAATGTTAACATACTGTTAATTTAAAAAAAAAGGGATGAGATGTTTTAATCAAAGAGCTGAAGAGCTCTGAGGGAACAGACGGCCATTGTTTCTATTTTTGGGGGGTATCTTTTGATAGTCTACATACAAAGAATGAGCAAAAGAACAGCTAGAACATATAGAAAGGTTGACAATAATGAACTAATTGTTGTTTATTGTTATTTCATTTCCTTAGTCAAGAATTCATCATAGAGACAATATAAACCAATGAGATCTGCACCTTCGAAATCAAAACATTTGATTAAAGTTGGGAGTTAACTATCATGATTATCTAAAATTCAATTGAATTTAACAGTTTCTACAATATATTTTAGAATTTTCATTATGTACCACTGAACGGCAGGCTAGGACCATTCTCAATTTTTTGTGACAGTACTCTCAAGATTTTTTAACTTTTTTAATAAAGTTCCCAGTTACAACTCTCATCACAGGGATACATGTACTAATAAAATCCAATATGATTGATATAAGCTGTGTGAAGTTTGTTTCCAGATCCCACTTTTTGATATGTAAATTTCATGAATAAATAGCTTAAACTACAAAAAGCAACATTTTAAAATTTTGAAAAAAAAATTACCATATCAATAATTATGTTGGTACACAAAATTATTCGTTAATTGAGGACTATTTATCATATACTTAATGTCACTTTTTTAGTGTTCAGATACATTAACTTTCATTTTAGTGGGTAATAACTCATCAATTGAGGTGCTCCTGAATTGGAGAAAGATTCTAAAAACATAACTTTACAGAAAGAATAAAAACTGCAGTTGCTCTCTCCAATCTCAATAGGTAAAAACTACAAAAAGCAACATTTTATTTTTTTATATTTTTTTTAACCATTACAATAATTATGTTGGTACACATTTTTTATTTTTTTATTATTTTAGTGGATAATAACTGATCAGTTGAGGTGCTCCTGAATTGGAGGAAGATTATAAAAACAGAACTTTACAGAAAGAATGAAAACTGCCGTTTCTCTCCCCAGTCTCATGTATCCCCATTGACATTGTTTACAGCAAAAGTTGACCTATAAATAATAGCCTCAGATTAAAGCATTGCATGCTGGTGTGTGAATCATCTACACTACAGCAAACATCATTAGGTTCATATTAAACAAATACGGATTTAAATTAGTATACAAATACTGTGAATGATTTTTATAATGAATAAATAATATCTCTGTGTAGTGTGGTATTCCAACAATGACTTCATTAGGTTAGATATATTTAGAATATTTCGTAGTACTGATTTTTCCGGACTGTAAAAGAAACGTATACTATGTAGTGTAAAGGAAAGCTCAATATACGCTAATTTCACGAGAAACAGAAGGAAAATGTGTAAAATAAGTTTAAAGTCCATCTTTTCTTCCGCCGTTGTCATCAATTTCAGTATGACATTTTAAGGGGGTTTCCAAACTATTAAAACAAAATGACTGACGTGATGGTATGGAACTCTGGCTGACCACATTATGGAATTGAAGGCTTAAAGCCGTCTTTCCCCAAAAACAATATTAAAAAAGTCAACCTGCCTGTATGACCTTAAAATTTCTTGGTGGATTGCGTTATGAGTATTTTCTTGGGAGATAAAGTTTACTTTAAAGTCATTTTTATGTTGTACTGTTATACCACTGTCCCAGGTTAGGGGGAGGGTTGGGATCCCGCTAACATGTTTAACCCCGCCACATTATTTATGTATGTGCCTTTCCCAAGTCAGGAGCCTGTAGTTCAGTGGTTGTCGTTTGTTTATGTGTTACATATTTGTTTTGCGTTCATTTTTTTATATAAACAAGGCCGTTAGTTTTCTCGTTTGAATTGTTTTACATTGTCTTATCGGGGCCTTTTATAGCTGACTATGCGGTATTGGTTTTGCTCATTGTTGAAGGCCGTACGATGACCTATAGTTGTTAATGTCTGTGTCATTTTGGTCTCTTGTGGACAGTTGTCTCATTGGCAATCATACCACATCTACTTTTTTTTTTATATTTGTCACAAATACGACGACTTTACTTTTTATGGAGTTTATATTTCCCCGTTTTCAAGATAATCATGATCATGTTTGCAATGACGTCTCTTATTACAGTGAAAGTAATGTCTTTATATAGTTTTGAAGCGGGTCGAACTTACGGGTTTTAAACCTATTTAATCTTTTGACTGAATATATCACAGTATTATTATTTTGGATGCTTCGGCCTTCATGAATTAAAAAAGACATGATATTACACGCCCTGCTGTTTACAGAATGTTAAATCTAATAGTCCTTATTGTCCTTAAAAAATTTAAATTATTGTTTATCTTTTGTCTTATATCATTGTGGTCTGTGTGATTGTTTTATTTACATTAATTGTTATCTTATAGATTGAAGAACGGCTATATTATTTGTATCTATTCTACATTTCGAATTGTTGAGCTGTACTCTACAGTACAACCAATGCTACTAGTTTTATTCGGTATGATATCAACAGGTTGAAAACTTTTAGCCTTCCATCTGATTTTACAAGCATTCATTTAATTAAAAAAAATCTTTTTTATTTATTGTTATGCAGTTATATTCTTGTAATAACAAGCAAATTTATGGATTAAGTTCATGTTCTGCACGTATCTTAATTTACATTTTTACTAGCCTTCAAGTTGTGATCTCTCAATTGATGATAAGACTGAATGGAGTACAGATAAAAACAGAAGAATAAAAAAAAACAATTTCATCGTCCAATCTTGTACTGGTTGGTTTGTTTAAAGTTTAAAATCTGTCATTCTTTGATTCGAGCGTCACTGATTATGAATACGAACCGCGCGTCAATCAAACCATATCTCCTTATTATCATACCAGATTAGTTAAGAATATCTCTTGTATGAAATATTTTTTTTAAATTTTGGTTCACTTCCTTGTCTATAACTCAGTTTTTGGAACAAAATTTAAGAAAACAAAATAGGCAATAGAGCGAAATGTCGTGTTAAAACATACAATTAAGTGCATTAATCTCACATAAATAGAAATTACCTTTTGATTTAATGTATCGATCAATCGCATATTTGATGTCATCAACCTTGAAATCCATACTTTGAAGTTCTTTTACAACTGCATTGTCTTTTATATGATCTAAATGTTAATTAAAAACATAGAATATACATTCACTTTAGATGGTGTTTAAATTATGAGTGGACACTGTTAACCTTCCAGTACAGTGTTTAATGGTGCTCAATTAAAAAAATTATGCTTTATGTTTTTAGAACAGTTTCTGGAAGTGTGTTTTGGTTCTCGTCTGTTCTTAATTGACAATGTTACCTGCCATTCGATGATTCTTTCAGGGCTCCATTTGTATCTTCTTTATTTTCGTAAATCATACATTGAAAAAAATAGAAATGAAACGTATGAATACCTGTAGAAATTGTATAAAGAACAACAAAACAACAGAAACCCGAAATACACCAAATTTTAGGTAGTTATTCAAATATTTGTTTTCAGATTAATTATCATAAAATCAGCATTTTGTACCAATTTACCCTAAATTAAATTATCTACATCCATATTTAATTTATATAGATATATTATCGGTCTTTAAAGATAAAGAACATTCAATTTTGTACCTGACAATCCGTGGCTTTGTTCTCCCGGTGTAGAACTGTTTTCAGCTCTGTGTCTCTCCTGCCAAAAGAAAGCAGTAGAATTCTTCTACAAATTAAAAGAGGGATTGTATGATTCAAATACTGGTTTTGTGTTACCAGCTTTAGACGTTTTTTATCATTGTATTATGTCCTAACTGGTCATAATGATTAAAGCCCAATTTGATTGTCTGCTTTATTTACTCAAAAATTAAAATGCTACACTGTAAGCGTGTAAACTGATAGTTTTAATGACGTATATAAAAAGGCAACGCACGTCTGACCTCACTGTTATAATGAATTGTAACAATATATTTTTGAATCTGTTTCGGGTCAAAATTGACGTTCAGTTATTTTCCTGTCTATTTTTCTTATTGATTTGATGTCTTTCAAAACCAAAAGTCTTATATATATATATATATACAACTCGTCTAAACATCAACCCAACAATGTTAGATAATTGCAGCCGTCCCGCTAGACCACACGACCACCTGGGCTCTCTCTCTCTCTCTCTCTCTCTATATATATATATATATATATATATATATATATATACAACTCGTCTAAACATCAACCCAACAATGTTAGATCTGTAAATTTGCTTTCGCAAATATTTGGTTCTTCCCTCGCCGGGATTCGAACCCATGCTACTGTGATATCGTGACACCAAATCGCCTGCACTGCAGCCGTCCCGCTAGACCACACGACCACCTGGGCTCTCAAAAAAAAGAGCTTTCGCTGGCCGTGTGTTACCTTTCTTCGTCAGTTTTAATCTAGCGGCTTACTACAGTACATGATATATAAGGCATGAAGATGTTATTGTTACAGATCAGCTAAATTATCTATAGTAAAGGATCCTACAAATTAGTGTAATATACAGTCACAGAAAATAATTATATTTATGAGTACGTCTGAGTCAGTGACAACTCTACAACAGATGTATCCATCGGATCGCCATCAATGATGGTGATACATGGCTGTGTACATAATGTATATACAACTCGTCTAAACATCAACCCAACAATGTTAGATCTGTAAATTTGCTTTCGCAAATTTTTGGTTCTTCCCTCGCCGGGATTCGAACCCATGCTACTGTGATATCGTGACACCAAATCGCCTGCACTGCAGCCGTCCCGCTAGACCACACGACCACCTGGGCTCTCAAAAAAAGAGCTTTCGCTGGCCGTGTGTTACCTTTCTTCGTCAGTTTTAATCTAGCGGCGTACTACAGTACATGATATATAAGGCATGAAGATGTTATTGTTACAGATCAGCTAAATTATCTATAATAAAGGATCCTACAAATTAATGTAATATACAGTCACAGAAAATAATTATATTTATTTCCTCTACCATATTGATTTGTTGTCATTGAAAAATATAAATCAGAAAATTAAAAAAAACTAAAGAAATTAGGTTACTGCTTCAAGTTAATATAAGAAAATATGAGCACTATCAATAATAGCCTTAACAGACACATCTCCTTTATCGATTGTAGAAACCTCTGCAGATTTTTTCCAGTCTTAGAGAAAAAAGTAAACATTTTCTAATTCATAAGACGTGTGCATGAGAGAACTGTTGTTGTGAATTCATGTGCCGAAAATCTGTCCATAAAAACACTGAACTGAGTGGGATTAATGTTAATTATGTCCTGCCATAGATCATCTCTTTTGTCTTGTGTAAAATCACAGGGTACCAGTAAGTGTTCAACTATATTTAAGAAAAACTTGCCATATTTGTCATAAAGTAAATGTTCGTACTATAGAACATAAGTCAATAACATACTTAGCGTTTTCCTCAGTTTTAGTTTGTTACCCCGATTTTGTTTTTTGTCCATGGATTTATGAGTTTTGAACAGCGGTATACTACTGTTGCCTTTATTTAGCAGGGACACGTTCGTTTGAAGTCATTTTATTGCAATTAAGGATAGACATTTTAAACATAAAAACAAAAGACTAAGTAGCATAATTATGTGCTAGTTTACAGTTTAACGTTGGAACAGCCTTCTTATTTGTCTCACATATTTCACAGAACTCTCTACATGTATAAGTAATTTCGACAGTCCGTGGATCTAAATAAAAATGATTGCATATATATACTTTAATACT
Source organism: Mytilus edulis (assembly GCF_963676685.1). Lineage (NCBI taxonomy): Eukaryota > Metazoa > Mollusca > Bivalvia > Mytilida > Mytilidae > Mytilus > Mytilus edulis. The sequence goes on along the minus strand of NC_092353.1, from coordinate 5,845,250 downwards.
TTACTAAAATGGAATTTTTATCATGTTTTTTTTTTTATAAATATATAACTTTAGAGTCGCGGAGCTTGTTCAAGCTACAGGTTAGCAAACCTGTCAAATTTCTATTATAAACATACAATATGGAAAAAGCGCTTTGATGTGAATGGAAAAGGCACATAAACATAAAAATTTAAATAAAATATAAAACGAAACCTCTTACATGTATATTGCTTTTAGAAAATAAATAGGAAAAATGTTGGTCACCGTACTCGTTTTCTAGCTACACAAGGAATACATTTTGTTCTCTCTTGAAAACACACACACATCTTTATAAAATCTTATAGAAGTAATTGCATCATTAAGACTTATCAGAGATTATACGACACATTTTACATCTTCATACAAATTATTGATTACATTTTAGGACAATATAAAAGAAATGATCACCAGAGTCCCCCATTACCTTGTAATACAACTATTGATTATCATATGTCTTTAAAAATACTATTTATTGATACATAATCTTTCAGCATGCATTGTGACGTCAGTTGAAAACACATTTGCACTATCAATAGACCTCTTTCGAGTTCATTCGTCACAGGAAAAAACTCGTAAACTATGCGCGCCTTGATGACGTCATTTACCAGAAAGAGGCCTGTATTCCTACGCTATTAACATTCATGAAGCGTCTTAGTGATCGTCATTGTGCAGGATAAACTAGAAATATCGTTTGTTTTGTAAGTACTTTATCAAAATTCCCTAATGAAAGCAATCCTGATTGTCAATAATTAGAATTCAATTTGCCGAATAAGTCGTGTAAATAGCATTATAGTTTTCCAACCAATTGCTCAACAATGGAACTTTTACCTTTACAGTACTAGAGACTAGGGTTCATTAATTAGAGTTAGATATGATGACAGGGGTATAATCAATATACTATTAATGTGCTAAAAATGATTCTAGATAACGAATTAATACAAAAGTCAAACATATTAAAGAACTGACTTGCCTCTGTTTTTCTTTTTATTTCTTCTATAAATTCTCTACCTTTCATTTTGATTAAAAATTTACAGAACGGGAACCATCGCGCATGTTCCTCCCATGGGACGTCGCCTTGTTCCCAGTGTCGCAGTCCTCCATCACAGTAATGACAGCGAACAACATCTTCTTCACCTACATTGGCACAAAGTTCATGTAAGAAAGAACAAAAACAGCCTCTCACATTTGAATCTCTATTTGTACCGGTACTTGCTTCTTATATATAATATCATCATGTCAAACGGACACCGCAATGGATTGTGTACTGTATGGGTATATCGTGTGGCTCTAAGTCTTGTCTCAAGTCAATGCTCAATATCCAGTAATTGTCGCGGATGGCAAGATTATAAAACATGAGTTTGAAATAAACTTGGATATAAATAACACATTTTTGTTTCATACATTGTAGATATAGGGCAAAACGTACTTTTGAGTCTGACTGTGACATTATAAAGAAGTTAATGGTGATATCTCAAAACTATGGTTTTAGAAATTTTTACAGTCTAAATAATTGCAGGAGATGTGAAGCTCTAAATTCGAATATGAAGGTCAAAATTAATAAAATGCTCAACTGGGTGCAGCTTGATTCGACCGCAGAGGTCATACCCTGAACAGTTAATTATTTGAAACAGCATAGGTTTATGTCACATAATTAACATAGCTAAAGAACTTCAAAAACTTTTACCTATTATGGTCCAATATCCAAATATAAATACACGGTTAGATGCTACATATCCAGGATAATTCAATTTATTTATTTATTCGTGGAAAACATAAGCTAGGGTTTGCTTCATATTGTTTTTTTTTATAATATAGCATTCCGCAAATTAATGAAATCTATAAATCTCCTTTAGTTTCAGTCAATTGTGCAGAACATCTCGTTTTTTATGGTGATTAAATATTTGACATATCATAGAATTCTGACACCGAATAAACGTGGTCCATGATAATATAAATTTCAAATTGGACATATATACCTTTTATTAACCAATATAAAAAATCTAAGTACATGGTTAGATTGGGTATATCAAAGAACCCCAATAATTCAATTAGTGATGAAACCAAACAAAGATTAATTAAAAACTATTTGGCCCTCAATGTGGAACAAATGCATAATGGGGTCCAAAAGGCAAAATGCTTAATGCACCTTCATACTGAGCATATCAAGGAACACCAATAATTCAAATTTTGTTACATTCAAACAAAGTTTAATTTTTAATGCTTTAGGCCTTAATAAGGACCAATTGAAAAACGGGGCCCAAATTTTGAAAACCTATATGCAACATTAGATTCAGACTTTGAAATTGATAAAAAAAAAATAAAGCAATTTATGCAAAGTATTTAAAAAAAAGTGCTGCTGTTGGCTCCTTTTTTCTAAACTTCAAACATCATAACTTGAAACATCAATCCCAAATTCCTTTTTTTAAGTATGGAATTATGCGATACATTTTGGTTGAGATCCAAAGGTTTATACTTGACTTATTGTCCAAAATATCATAATTTTTTGCACTTTTTACCCCTTATTATTCCTAAATCACTGGGAGAAAGCGGCTGTCCGTAACGTTCGTTACGGACCGCACAGTATGGCAGAAGGCAATATCGGTAAAATTCAAATTTTATCTGTATGTTTTGGTTTTAAGCATTGCGTATAAGTTTCAAAAAATTTGGTTGAGGCAAACTTAAGTTAGAGAACTGTAACCAACTTTGGGACGTACGGACGGACAACGGTAATGCTTCGGTACAGCGGGGGCATAAAAATTTAAAAAGCTTACATAAATCATTACACAGCATAAAAACTATAAAAATCCTTACATCCAACAGAATACAGCCCAATATTTTGATAACTGTAGTTATATGTGCCAAACTGATTCAAATGTCTATGCTACGTTTGATTCAATTTTGACTTTTAAAAGGTCTGAATCATAGAAACCGAAATTTTCTGTGGTTTACCCAGCCCAACGTGGAATTTTGAGAAAACCAGGGTGTAACCGGGTTATACTAGACTGGCCAATTGAGTATTTCAAATTTTCCACGAGGGTACACTAGTCTAACAGACTGTTGATGTGGGCTGAAGGGATAATTACCTGTATAAAAGAAACCAGCATCAGCTAGTATTTCAGGGGTTTGTTCAATATCTCTCCTCCAATCTCCATCAAACGTTGCTATACGAGACATCTTGTCATCAAAGGCAGCATGTTTGGCATTATAAATCTGAAATGATTCAAACTAAAGTTTTTTATTTCTTCTTTTCATAAATGAATGCTTATGTTTTTGGAACACTTGATATAATTTCAATGAAAATGATGTTGCATTTTATTAGTAAAAATGTTGGTTACAACTGTACCTTAAGTGTTTTGCCATATTATATGGCAAATACATGTACGTTTTCACCAAATATTTAAAGATATGTTGTCATTGTTAACTGTTAATTATCTTTATTTATTATTTATAACTATGATTATTAAGTTTTATTGGATGTTTACTGCAGTCGTGTTTACATTTATCTAATAACCCCTTATATTCATACATTAATATGAACGAAACACATCGTGCATCAAGTCAAGGCAGAAGGAAACGCCGTCTTGCGAAAAATGTACTTAGGATTACACATGATCAAAAAATAAAAATATTAACATGTTGATATGTTTTCCTACAACTTATAATCTGCAGATTGAGATATCTTGTACGTAAGACTTAAGTTATTTATGTTTACAACTATCCAAAAGGTGTATTGAACTCACCTTACGCCAATCTTGTTGAATATTTTCGATGTACTCATCTCCCTTTTTGTTCTTTAGAAAGTGACATTTCGGATTGTGACGAGCATGCTCAGTCCATACATTATCCTTTGGATCCCATTCGGCTAATCCCAGGTCACAACAAAAGCATCGAACAATATCATTGTCTCCTAAAACACGGATAAACATTAATTAAGTTTAATTTATTACAGTGTGTATAGAGTGAAGCCAACTTTTTAATTTTTTATTATTCGAGCGTCACTGATGATTCTTTTGTAGGCGAAACGCGCGTCTTGCGTGAATACAAAATGTTATCCTGGTATCTATGATGATTTTTCTTTTGTATTATCTAGTCATCTAGTTGCTTTGGATTGGTTTAAACGATTGCATTTTCATTATTCCCGCCCCAGATTAGTATCCTTCCCGCTCGTATTTTATTATTATTTACGCATTTTTTTGTGTTACAAATCGATTCGTTTTGTGGCTGCCGAAGAATATTTTTACACAAATAAGGGATACATTATTAACTTGTTGCTGCGGATGATAATAGCACTTACCAGCGGTGTGCTAAAGGTTAAAGTAAATGCCTTCCCTGTGACTATTCACAACCAACATCATAATTCGAATTACTGAAATGTCGCCATGGTTTTCTTTTCCTTTTTGCAATTATTTAAAAAAAAAAAAAGTAAATACTTCAAAAATATGTGTTCATATTCTTTTTTATTTACTCGTTCAAAAAACATTAAGCTTACCAGTGTAAAAGTACCCAGCTTCGGCCAGACACTGAGGTGTTTGTTTGTGTGCAAATCTCCATTGGTCAAATGACCCGAGTCTTGATGAATAAGATTGATACTGAGGATATTTATATTCTGGTTCTTCCAATCTGGAGAAGTTAGCATCAATGGTAAGTTGACTATTCATAGCATCAGTTGTTTGCTGAACCGAATCAAATGGTCGGTTTAATATGGGTCCAAGGAGCGGTATCTGGGTATTTGACTTGTCTATATCCTGTTCACTTTTCGTTGAAGCAGTCAAATTTTCTACAGGTTTTGTAACTAGAATCTGTGGTCTTAATCCATTTATAATAATCTGACTATCCAATGAAGGTTGATGAGAAGAATCAGATTGAGTGTTTGATGCATGGTTTATGTCAGATCCATCCATCTCAATCTTTTCTTTAAACGCTCGCTTAACAAGAGGACAATTTGGATTTATACGAGCATGTGCCTGCTTTGGTGTTTCTTTGTTTGACCAATCTTTAACTGATGTTTTAATTTTACACTCAGTACATTGCAAATCAAGTTCATGATAAAGATAAATAAATCCAGCATCCTGAAGCATTACAGGCCACCATTTTCCTTCTTTTGTAGGCCATGACAAAAACGTACTCCGCAACATATCTACGATATACTCATGCCACTTTTGAGGTGCTATCCTGGTAGTACGACTACGTCTATTATGTGTTCTCGAATGCAAATCAATTACTTTTGATGATGCGTACTGTAACGGATAACTGTGAAGAAGGTATATTTGGCTATTTAGTATAAAAGCAGCCGAAATACAGTTTTTCTTCATGGTATTAGTTTTTGAAACTTTATGAATTTCAAAAGCCATGCGATAACAATTTTTCTTTTGTGTGTCCATCGTTGACATACTAGTGTTGAACGATTGAATATCTGTAAACGAAATGACATAGCAATCACACTGTGTATATGTACATATTTTTTGCAGTTTTTTCCCTTAATAAATGGACTTTTGTTCAATGTTTTAATCAACTCAAACATTCAAATCTTTAACGTATTGTATATTTAGTCATAATTCATTTGTATTTATTCCGCTCTAATATTCTGATTGGTTAATTATATTATTTGTATTTGTCTGGAATGTTATTTTTTATTATTATCATTTTAGTTCATTTATAAGTTTTGGAGTTCGACTCAAAAGTATGTTCACGTGATAAAAGTAAGGGGAAATGATGCAAATGTTGCTTACATCATTAAGCGCTTAATATACAAATCAGAACAATCGCATAAACATTGACATTTGCATTAAAACAAGTGTCGTACTATTAAGGTCTTTTTAAAAGACGGTATTGTGCTTTATTTCAAATACCGGTAATAGATATTTATAGAATAGTTTATACTGATTTATAGTGCATGGACTATGGAAATATTGTCATGACATCACAGGAGATGATAACACTCATTAGTGATTAATATATCACAAGATATTTATTTATTCCATTCTGTGCCTGTTACGCCCCTTTGATAGATGTGGTTTTTGTAAACAACAAACAACAAACAAACAACCAAACAACTAAACAAACATACAAAAAAACAAACAAATAGAAAATAAAAGAACAATTAACCTGCAAATGATGTGTTCGGGAATGATATAGAAACTAGACAATTAAATTTAAGGTTGTAAAAAGTTGAAGATAGAAAATAAAGTATTTTGTTACTTTAGAATTATTTTTATTTGTAGAAAAGGCAAATTTATTTGTCAAGACATAAGCTGGTGATAACTACAATTTGTATAATATAGATAAGAAATATAAGCAATGAAGGGGACTTTCTCGCTATATGTAGGAACTTTTGTCTTTTGTCCCTTTAGCACCTCGTTTGGAGATGCTTTTCAATCCAAATCTTATATATTGGGACATGGGAATCATTTATAATAGAACACTATTTAGAACGGTTGGTTATGTGAAAAATGTATAAGTCGTTGTAATGCAGGTTTTACATCAAATCCACAGTGGGCATGCTAATAAGAACGGGAACTGTGGTAGTTTAGACCTTATTTCAATGAACACTTTCGTAGTATAGAGAATTAAAAACGATGTGTGGAGGAAAACATAAAAAGTTTACAGTTAAACTCTTTACTTCAGAGTACAAAATAGTCTAAACAGAAACTAGTATTACAAAAAAATATTGTATCATTTCTAAGTGATTTAATCTAATCCTCAAAAAGCATTAAATGACGCCCTACCATCTGGCATTAGGAAATTATTGGTATACAAAGATTCGGTTGGCTTGAATAACAAAACAAGAGTCCACTCCTGATTTTATGATAAATGTCATGGGGAACTTGGCCGATTCCCACTGGATATTTTTATTAAATTACGTACTATTTATTATTGGAAAAGCTTGTAACTGGGGAAAATAAGAAACTTCCTGTTATTCTATACAATCTTGTTACTGGTAGTTATAATGGAAATTTAGCTTGGTTCAAGGATGTAAAATCTGTGCTTGATAATTGTGGACTATCAAATATATGGAACACTAAATATTGTATAAGTAAAAACTGATTGCATGATACTGTTAAATTAAAATTAACTGACCAGTTCAGACAGACATGGTATGCTACTGTACAGAATTATCCTAAAGCTCTCAATTATAAATTATTCAAAAATAGTTTAAATTTCGAAACTTACTTTGGTATATTAGATGAAAAAAACATTGCTTCTTTTTGTAGATTTAGAACTTTGAACACAAAAATAATTTAAATTCTTATCGAAATTGGTAGATGACAAAACATTCATAGAGAAAATCGTATTTGTACGTATACTTTGTGCAAAAACGGTGATATTGGCGACGAGTTCCATTATATTTTAGAATGCTCGGCAATAGACGATAGAAGACAATTGCTACAAAAGAATCATTATAAACAGACCAGATAATTTAAAATTTCAAGGTCTCATGAATAGTAACAACCCGTCTGAACTAAACAATATGTGCAAGTTTATAAGAATTATTATTAAATGCCTAGAATCTCCTAGGTAACCACTTTATGTCTCTACTTTACATTTGTATTTAAGATTTATACTGTGTTGATTTATTTGTATATGTCTCTGTAACATTGTACTTTGTTTTACGACAATAAAGATATATATATGGAAATAAGTAATTAACCTGCAGAAAAGTTAAATATGTATATGAAGTAGAAACATACTTAACTATGGGCTCATAAGAGCAACGAAACTTTTTGTCAGATGGAATCGGGTATAGTGTAGTGTCATTTTTCTTATTATTGCATATTTTTAAAATAGGACAAAACACAATAACAAGTTCTTATCAATAGATTTAGTTATATTTCTTCCTTGTTTTACTATTGATTTTCATTCAAGGTTGTGTGTACCTTCTCACAATTGTGAAGTGTGGTCTAAATATGGAACGAGAACGATTGATAAAGTTCATTAAAAACCTGAAATCTGAGAAAGATATATTTTTAAATGTATTCACCTCTGAGGTATTCACTTTCGATTTTAGAAATGTCATACGTCATCCGGGTGCTTAGTTATCGTTCTTGATTTTAATTAAATATATATGTATATTATAGCTGTATAACTGACCAGTCCACAAAAACACAAAAATACGTGAAGATGTAAAACCGAAAACCACTGAATCTTCTCATGGTTTGAATATTTTCCATCAATTAAATTCAATTAATTGATATACATACACGTACCATACCCCTTCGTGTCTATAACTCAAGTTTAATCACAATGACTGCACCTACTTTTTTGTAACATCATGACACACCTAAATACGTTAATTAATAAGATGAATTAAGAGAACACTATTGAAGTGACATGGGTGGTATATATATATGCCCTAATTATAATTATCATTCACGTCATATAAAGTTTGGCGAGTAGCCAATAATTTATTAATCTAAGTTATATTATTTATTTTGTAATGTAATGTTTGATAACTCAGTTATCTAGTAAAACAATCATTAAACTCAAGTTTATACAAATCAGTCTTCAATAAATAATTATTCGCCTAAAATAATTAAAAAGAAAAAGTAAAAACTAAGTTCAAAGTAGGTCCTACTGCACTTACTTGCTACGTCGTACTGTTGTTAACATGATTTCTATAAATAACCATAGTGTTTATATATAGATGAAATAACTAATTCATGTGTAATAATGTTGTTTTTTTTTTTATACATGTTATAGAAAGATTGAAAGGCGGATGAGCGAGCGCTCCGCAAACCGTACATATATTTACAAACCTGCAAACTAGGCGTGAATACTAAATTAACGCACAGATATAGAAACAAAAAAATAAGGATAAAATTACATTCTCCCGTTTACAAAAGTAAGTTTGCCAGCTTTATATAGCCATGTTTTCCCAGCAGACATTTTGGATAATTGCAATTCTTCCCCGCGGAAATCTAACAATGCGTACTATACATATATAGAACTGAGTGATTTCTGGAATGCCAATAGATATAAAAAGATGTGGTACCAGTGCCGATGAGACAAATCTCCAACCAAGTCACAATTTGTAAAAGTAAATTATTATAGGTCAAAGTACAGTCTTCAACACGAATCATTGGCTCACACCGAACAACAAGCTATAAAGAGCCCCAACAATGACTAGTCCAAATGGGAAAACTAACGGTCTAATTTATGTAACAAAACGAATAACGAGAAACACCTATGAACCGCATCAACCTGAGACATCAACAAACAACCACTGAACATCATGTTCAATTTGTAGTGTTGGGTTGCTTAGAAGAAATGTTGGTATAAATTATGTTCGTATTTTCCACACTCGTCTAACAAAAAAGTAGAGGGTTGGTTACAAGGTGCACGTGGGGATGGGGCCCTATATTTTGTTAGATATTCAAAAAAATACCCCATTCATATATTGTCCCGGTCTGAAAATCCGATCTTTTCGTATGACTTGAAAATATGCTCCTATTCATAAAGATAATTTGACCCATTGATATATTTATTGTTTGATAAAATTGCTACCCATATGCATTGACATATGATTGCTGAATTCCTGAAAAAACGGACATCGGTTTATATATAGAACTTATTTATATGAAGTGACCCCGTGGTTGCAACTAAACTCATTACGAGGGATACACAATGTAGTTGCTGAATACCCCATACATGTATTTAAGCTATATGTTTATATAGGGCATGCCAAAGAAATTCCTCACTGAGAAGATTAACACAAAATATCACGTAATAATTAGAACGTTCAAATATAATCAGTTAATAATGGGACATTATACACATGTATTGTCAATAAAATATCTATAGAGGGACCGTACCAAAGATTAAATATACTCAGACACTGGGACGTATGCTTTATTATGATATTAGTACGTGAGTATTTCTGTATTGGCCTTGTTATTGGTCCGAGGTTTGCTGTATTGGCTTGAGGCGAAGCCGAAGGCTAATACAGATGGCCGAGGACCGATAACAAGGCCAATACAGAAATACTCGTAATAGTATCTTTATGAATTAACTACAGTGTTACCGTATTTTTTTTTTTTTTGCATTGCATGAATATATATTGGCGAGTTTTGGATGTGTCTATGGGCCACTCGATATCTCTCGGCCGGAAGTCAAAATAAAATTCTCGGAACGTCTCGAAATTTTTCGGTCATTTAAACAGGTCTTAACAGGTTGTTATCTACGTCTTTGATATGGTCCCTTGATGTCCCTTGACGACGCAATTATATTTGTTTTAAAACAACCACTGTACACTGTGTGTATCTAGGTTAATTATAACGTGGTATTGCCTGTTGACTCGATAACATGTAAACTAATTATTTTGAAGATTTAACCACGGGATACTGTGTATTTCATCATAGACTTAGGCAGCAACCATTTTATTTTCTGGGGGGGGGGGGGGGGGTAAGGTTTTTTTTTCTGGACAAATTTTTTTTTTTCGCCTATGGCGAAAAACAATCCATTTTTTTCGCGACATGTTGAAAACTATTTTTTTTTTTTTCAATTTTAGCATTACATATAGTGGCAGCTGAGGGTGAAACAATTTTTTTTTTCTCAGAATCAAAAACAAATTATTTTTTTCTCCAAAAACTGGAAACAAACTTTTTTTCCAAAAAAAAAACATAGCCCCCCCCCCCCCATTAGAAAATCTAATGGTTGCTGCCTTACGGGAGAGAACATTCTGGTTAAAATACTAATATTAGATCAGAAAACAGAAAGATAATATTCTTATTAAAAGTATTTAATTCAATCGGAATCAAAGAAATATATACGAAATATATACTGTATTTATGTTTCTGAAGAAACTAATAATGATTGAAATCAGAATATTTTCAGAGTTGCAATTAAGAATTTAGAAACAAGTATTGTATATGACAATATACTCTGCTTTGGTATTTTTAAATACTCATTTGTAAAGGAAACATAAAAATTAAATCTAAATAAATTCTTGCATCCTACAAAAAAAATGTTTATAAAAAATAATTATTTTAATTTATATTTCTACGTTAATTATTTCATACCATTTTAGTGTTTAACTTTTATGAGTAATTATTGTTTATTTTTTTTGTATTGTAATATATCCATAAAACGGAAAGTATAAAGGTAAATTTATTCAATATCTAATTTTTAAACGGTCGTGAATAAAAATACTTGTGTGTTTTCTAATCATAAATCATGATTTTAAATCCTGGCACCTCACAACAACCGTAAAATGATTTACAATAATCACAACAAAATTGAATTACAATTATATTAATGCTGATTGTTCTATACTGTTTTAGTATGTATTTAGAAGTCTTTGCTTATAGTTTGTATAGTAATATATTCACAAAGTGGAATGTTAGAATTCATAGATTCATTCGATAAATAAAATGTTCATCTGTAAATACTTGACGTTCTTGTTTATGGATATTATATATATTCAAAAGAATTTGAAAAAAAATACTAACAGGAACGTTAGTTTATTATAAAATTTTAATTAAATTTTTGTTTGTTTGTTTTAATAGTTTAACCTTATAGCATCTACATATTTGTACTATGGTACTGTTTTGAAAATTGTATTCACTGTGTTTTGAACAACTATCCTTCACGTCTTGATTCATTCACATTATAGATCACATTTCAAAAGCAAACTATTTTTGCGTTCTAAAAAAATCCGGATAAAATGACAATAAATCCGGAGTCAAAACCTTTAATGTAGGTCGTTTGACATTGGAATTCAACTATAAGTTTAAGATATGTGATGACGCAAATGCGTATTCTTTTCCTGAGTATCAGTGAGACGCTTTCTATTTACTATTTCGTGCGCTAAAATACTACTTGCATGCAATCCTATTTTAAAACTCACTCGTTAAAGCTTATTTTCGTTTTTGTTATCTATAAATTGAGGACACGGTAGAAAGAGCTTCACATGTGGCTTTCAAGCACGGTCATCATTACTAACTGTATTCTAACCTCGAGTTGTTTCTCTTTTGTTTCTTTTTTGAGTCACTGTTCTATTATAAACTTTTACCTTTTCGAAAAGCTAAGGATTGTCTACCCAAGGAATAGATTCCTTAACTTGTAATGTATTTGGCCGCCTTTTAACTTTTTTCATTCGAGCGTCACTGATGCTTTTTTTGTAGACTTAACTCGTGTCTGGCGTACATCATTTTAATTCTGGTATCTTTTTTTATATTTGCATGCCTTTTTATATAAATTGGTTATTTTAAAAGTGTGTACAGGTATTCCTAAACTTCTGAATTAATAAATATTTCAGCAAAACTAAGTTTCCCTGTAAAATCAGGAAACCTTAAAATTTGAGATGTTTTATGAGACCAAAATAAGTCTCTTCATAAGAGTTCCAAATCAATTGCATGCCACAGGTTTCACCGCATACAACATCTACCATGAGTAAAGACAGCTTCAAATACGAGTTGAGAAAATATGAGCATTCATGTAGGAAACAAAATATAAAGATATGATAGTTAAAATAAATGCATCTAGAATTCCAGATTATAAAGCAAACTTAGTGCATAAATTTAAATTGCGATAGTTAAATTGTGCAATTTGCATAAGTCATCTGGTTAGTAGAAATCAGGATTTGCAAAAGGGTTATAATCGGAAAAATTATGTACATTCCTAAGAAATAAATAGAATAGTCGTGCTTTAAAATAACCATTCAAACAGAAGCTGTAAATATATACTTTCATATGGCTTCTTCTATTCACAGTCAATTATTTCAATTCAAAAGCAAACACAAATTCAGCAACAATCTTTTGGTGACCCGGCAGTCAGCAGTCATAGGTTCATGTATTGCTTTTCTTTTTTAAAGAAAGCAACTTGTTTTATATCATTTCACAATTAACAAGAGATAAACATGTTTTACCTTGAAATCGAACTATCCAAATCTCAGTTTCTTTTTCTAAGATGAAATATCAAATGATCTGGGGCTGTTTATAGGTATCTTCAGTATTTTTTCATCTGGTGAATTTTTCTACCCTTTCCAGTCACTATAAATTGTTACAATTCATATAGTATACGCAACACATAAATAGTAATTAGAAAGGTACTGTCATGCATGTGCTATGCAGAAACAAATTGATTATTAAAAAAAAAGATTATGTAGGAGTAGAAATTATATGATTGAAAATGACACAACTATCCCTAAGCCAACTGACCAAAGAACGAAGATCTGCACAATTACAGGTAACCGTTCCAGAATGCATATATATATAAAAAAGAAGATGTGGTATGATTGCCAATGAAACAACTGTCCACAAGAAACCAAAATGGCACATAAATTAACAACTATAGGTCATCATACGGCCTTCAACAACGAGCAAAGCCCATACTGCATAGTCAGCTATAAAAGGCCCCGATATGACAATGTAAAACAATTCAAACGAGAAAACTAACGGCCTTATTTATATAAAAAACGAACGAAAAACAAATATGTAACACATAAACAAACGACAACCACTGAATTACAGGCTCCTGACTTGGGATAGGCACATACATAAATAATGTGGCGGGCTTAAACATGTTAGCGGGATCCCAACCCTCCCCTAACCCGGGACAGTGGTATAACAGTACAGCATAAGAACGAACTATAAAAATCAGTTTAACTCATCCATGGACAAAAATACAAGTAGACGTGGTTCGGGTTTAAAAAATAAATGACAGTTTTCAAAAAATGAAAAGAAAAAGTAAACTTATTTGTACCATCGTGCATGAGGTCGACAAGAAATAAACTTGTGATAATCCACTCATTCCCTAAACCTGGAATAATTTCATTGTCTGATTACAAAATGCTTTTTATATGAACGTGACCGTCTTTAGTCTGAAATATATACCATACTGAACGTTTCGGCATGTTCATAGTGAGTTATTGCGTTTTCCAAACGACTGTAAATACTTTCAGTTTGTGTCTATCGTTAACTTCGATCTAAATACTAGAGACATTCCGAAATCCTGTATTGGCCGAATCAGAACTCGGCCAATACAGAAAAAAATCTATACTGGCCGAGTTGACACATTTTTTATCGCATAGGCAGCTTTTATCACATTAAGTCCAATAACAGTGTAGTTAATTAATAAATATCTATAATATAGTAATTCTTTTTGAGTATTAGTATATGCTTGCGCTGTAAAGTGTTTAAGTATTCATATTTCTGTGTATTGGCTTGAGTGTCAATGGTGACTCAATAATTTCAACAAAAAATTTCAAATGTATCGCGAATCCCGAAACAAAAAAATATATAAGAGCGTCCTGTATCCAGTAACAAATTAACCAATCAAAATAAGGAATACTCTGAACAATTTCTTCCGAGTAAATTTGTACCCACGCTTACTGCTTCATAGAACTTTATTGGGCTGAGTTGTAGTAAGTTTCAGTAAAGTATGGCGAGATCCACGCTTATTCTTTGATAAACGATGACATATATTTAGCCTCTTCAGTAAAGTGTGGCGAGATCCACGCTTTTGTTGTGTTGACGTATATGTTTGCATTAGAAGGCGTTATGGAATATGGTTGAGTTAACAAGTGTGGCAAAATCCACGCTCATTTTGCATTAATGTTGAGGTCGCTTCGTATAGTTGTGTCCGTAGAGTGTGGCGTAACCCACACTGAAGGTGTCTATTAAGCTAACTTCATGTTCGATCGATATCATTGAGAATTCTCGACCTGCTTGTATGTAGTAGAAAGCAGTCTCCTTGATTGAAATTATATGTCCATTAGGATTGAATTGTTACAACTGGGTTCCAGTAATCCAATTGTGCTTGAATCAATTATCACTTGGATAAGGTCTACTTCAATACCGTTGTGTTTGAATTGAATACTGAGCTTTTCGTGTAGCAGTTGGATATTGCTTAAGATTGATTTTCTCTGGTTCGACAGTGCAGGACAAAGCAGTACATGCAGTAAGAAATGTTCCAAGGTTTCATCTGATGTTTGGCAAAGAGGACACGTTGCCAATTGTCCTTTGTTTTTTGAATGCCTTGTTCTGTCAGCCATGAGTATATAACTTCCTGTTGCTATTCTTACTTTTACGGGTATTCTCTTAGCTTCTTGCATGGAATTATTAGCAGATAGATTTACTAATACATGTGTCTTTCCTGGTATATATTGACTGTTCAAATACTTTAGTGAGGGGTACAGCTTACAATGACCCTCGAAAAAATTTCCAATACTTTGATACTTCTTTATTTACCATGGTCTTCCATTTTAATTTTTGAATTTGACTGCCTCATAGATATAAAGCTGATGGTAAGTTGTATTTCGCTAGAATCGTTTTAACAATAATAAACCAGCTGTGTCTATCATCCGTTTTCATAAGTAGTTGTCTATATGCAATTTGTTTTTCTAAACTATTATGTGGTTGTCTAGATATATTTCCAAATAATGATAAGATCTTTTTATGTATTTGGCCCTCTATTGGTTGTTGTCCAGAAAGAATGTATATGGCGGGCGTAGCTGTACTTGTTGGTAAAGAAAGTAATTGCTTAATGCATTTTTTGTGGAATATGTCAATAATATCCAATTTTTTTCCTGTAGGAGTTACTAATTCCAGGCCGTACAGAAGTACAGGCATGACATAGATGTTAAATATATGTAGTAAGGATTGTATGTCCAGTCCATTTTCCCCATGCAAACCAGTTGGCATTAGACTGTAAATGGCTCGTCTAGCTTTTTTTCACGTTTTCATACAACGGATTAGGATCATCTGGTTTTGATGTGCGTAACCCCCATATGGGTTGTTTGGCTAACTATTGGAATTATTGAGTTGCCTATACTCCATGGAAAGGAAGGTTCTTGCTGTTTTCTACGATTTGGATACACTAGCAGAATAACACTCTTCACTGGTTGAAGCTTATATCTCTCCCTTCGACTGTAGTTGTATGCCATGTTAATACGTACCTGTAGTTCCTCAGGGTTGTCGCTCATTAGTGCCACATCATCTGCACAAGTCGGAGCTGCGCAACAAATGGATCCTATTTTTGCTCCCAATCCTGAGTGCTCGATATCTTTTAGGAAATTATTGATGTATAGCTTGTATAGGTCGGCGCTCAGTATACCACCTTGTTTTACGCCTTGACATATTGAGAATGGTTCAGATATTAGACCATTAAATTTAACTACACTGCTAGAGTCCATGTGAAGACTATGTATAAGTTTCCATAGAAGCCCATCTACACCTGCCATGTATAGCTTTCTTAGGATACTCTCATGCGTTACCACATCAAATGCCGATTTAGCATCTAGAAGCATTATATATATTATTTTACCAGCATCCCTGCATTCTCTGATAAATTCTTCTATAAAGAAGGAGCAGTTAATTGGAGCTGAGTTCTCAGTAAATCCTCTTTGTAGCCTATTTTGTTCTTTCAATATTTTAGGTTGGACCTTAGCCTTTGCTACAGACTCAATTAGTTTCAGCAGTATTGGCATGATAGTAATCCCTCTACAGTTGGTGGCGTTCTTGTTACTTCCTTTGTTCTTGAATACAGGAGTGAGGAGACCCATTTTGAGTATTTCAGGTATTAATCCTAATTTAAATGATGATACTATCATATTTGTTATAACTGTTTGCAGCTTTTCACCACCATATTTGACATTTTCAGAGGATATGCTATAAAGTTCTGGAGATTTGGTTTTTTTTCGATTCATTTATGGCATCTTGCACATCTTTTTCAGTTACAGAGATGGTATTAGTTTGATTGTTACATATATCAATTATATTGTCTAGAGATAATGCTAGCTGTTTGATATATTCGTCGTCATATTCAGGATCATTTGCGGGTTGAGCTAAGGGGGTGACCATTTGATATTCTGGGGGCGGGGGTAAACTATGAGGACAGATTATTCATTTTCTGCACTATTTAAGCAAGATTTTTCATTTTCATTAAAGCAAGGGACTGATTATTCATTTTCACAACTATATTTATGATATTCGAAAACAGACTTTTAAATGATTTGTTTATTATAAATAATACATGTATAGTCAAGTCATTATGTACCATTTAATCAGAATTAATCATCATCCTCTGCAGAAATGAATCAGACTTTTATATTCCCAACTACATATACATGTATTGCATACATACATAGTATTAAGTTTGGTTGTAACTAGCCTCTTTTAAAAGTATTGGCAAACTAATCAACTTATTGATGGTTGCCACGTATTGGTAGAATTCGAAGTATAAAATATGTTGCCGAGCGGAGCGAGACAAAAAATTTTATGAAGGGTTTTGAGCCACTGAAGGCCCAAGGAGCTATAGAACAAATAATACCAAATCATGCTTTCTGTGTGTTCCGAAGACCCTTTCATAATCTGAAAATGCAAATTTTGATTTAATAATTGTTTGACAATATTTTGGTCTCAAAGCAAAATGAATAAATTCAGTGCAAGACTTAAGTTTTTAGGGACAACATCAAAAGACCAATGTGCATGATAAAGCAAAATTGGAATTCACATAGTTAAGTCTATGGCTGCTGGTTTTTTTTTAAACTCATTATCAAAATCATAACAAAATTACTAGATTACAAAAGGAATGCAACACTAACAAAATACAGAAGGGCAACCAATGAACAAAAGGCAAATAAATAAGAAACATTGATCCCAAAAAAATCAGGGCTACGTCTGAGGGAAAACAGAACTTGATTCTTGCAAGGCACTTGCCGTGAACACAATTTGATATAGAGACAAGTGTTTGGTTTTGAAATTTCCTACATGAGGCATTTGCCTCAATGTAGTTACGGCCTAGTTAAAATAAAAGTGAGATTAGGTTTCCTGAGACAATATGCCTCAAGCTAAATGAAACCAATTTTCAGACGTTTCAAGTACATGTATATATATATTTAAATAATAGATTGCCTAACAATGTAATTTTAACACACTATTTAGTATGTAAATATAAGAATGTTTAAAATATTTACAAAATGATGAAAATAAACGCAATATTTCGCTAGACCAACTAGCTTTATCAAGCGTGCATCTATCCAGGTGAAATGTAGATGATAAGAAACTTTTGCAGCTCAACGTCTGTGTTGCACTTAACTGCCTTTAAAATAAGAAAATTTTTGAAGCTCAATGTCTATGAGCAATTGAATTTAGCTGCTTTGAAAATAAAAAAAAATTGCAGCTCAATGTATATGTTGTATTGGATATAGCTACCTTGTAAGCGCAGTTTGGGTGTGCGATCATCTACGCCAAATTTTATGGTATATGGGGAACTTGGAAGATTTCCACTTGAACTGCAGATCAAGTTAAAAATGGTATGTTTTTGGCACAAGCTAGCAACAAATGATAAAAAACTATCGGGTAAACTTTATAAGTTACTTTGGTACATGCATGAGCATGAAGGTAGTAACTTTAAGTGGTTTAACTATGTAAAATCTGTGTTCAATGATTGTGGCTTTTGTGAACTATATAATTTTCCGGAGCAAGTTGATTATAATTATATTAAAATTAATGTAAGGCAGCGTCTCCAGGACCAGTTTATTCAAAAATGGTTCTCAGATATAAACAATTCATCAAGGGGGGGGGAGTTTTATCTACACTTTAAAGAAGAGTTTTGCTTGGAAACATATCTGTTAAAATTAAGACGGGGGCATAGAGTAAACATATGTAAATTAAGGGTATGTAATACAAAGTTTCCCATCGAAACAGGAAGATGGAGAAATGTACCACGAAATGATAGGATTTGTCCACTCTGTAAAGCTGGTCTTGGAGATGTATACCACTATATATGTAAATGTACCAACTGTGAAGTTAAGGATTTAAAGGGGAAGTTCATACCTCCATATTATTTAAAATATCCAAATGAAAAAAAAGTACTTGGCATGCTTAAATATAGTAATAGTAATGTGCTGTCTAAGCTGTCAATTTTTATTCAAAAGGTAGAAAAGATGCTTGTTTAATTTAAAACTGTAATAAACACAAACTTATTTCTGAAGATGTATAATTTAAAAATGTATTCTGTTTGTATAATGAACTATGTTGTAATTAATATTGTGTATATAAATATGCTCCTGTTACGCAGTCTTCTGCGGCTGAGTTTTCTCTAATAAACTAAAAATACATAATTGGTAGTTGAAGTTAGCAACGACCATTGGCCAATATTACGGGATAAAAAGGACGATGCTTTGTTTTAAATTATTCTTTATCTTTCCTGTATCTTTTTTCGTCTTTTTCGTTAAGACCATCAGGTTCTAAAGTGTGGAGTTGGTGGATCCAAAAGTTCTATCTTCTCCTTCTCGCCGTGGTGTCCCACTCGGTGTTGACTTCTATAATTTGGAAAGTAACATTATCAAAAGGATGTTTCGTTGAACGAAGATGTCTTGTGAGAGGACAGTTTTTGTTGGTTTTATACGATGAACGGTGGTTATTGAGCCGAATATTAAATTTGTTCATTGTTTCTCCCACATACTGAATGCCACAAGTGTCACATGTTAATATATAAATTGAGTTCTCCGTTTTACAGTTGGAATTAGAGTAGATGGTATAATTTTGTTTAGTAATTGAATTAATCTCTGTACTGATTAATCCACACTCCCTTAGATTTGTATGTCATGTGCTGCTATTTATAGGCACTTATATTTAAATAATATTTATACTTTTATTATTAAAAAAATTGGGAAGTGTTTCCCAATTTTTTTTGGGGAAAAAGATGAATTTATGAAGAATCTGGTACCATCTCATACTTTCGATTAGACCTGCTGAGTTATTTATTTTCAATACATTGCAAGTCAGGTAATTTATTTTCAAACTACCACAGAACAAACCATTTATTTTTGTGATTATCAAGGCTAAGTTATTTATTTTCAAAATATGTGTTCCCGCAGCCCCCCCCCCCCCCCCCCCCCGCCGAATATCAAATGGTCGTCCCCTAATTTATTGAAATGATGTTTCCTTCCAACTATAATTTCATTGTCAGATTAATATATATTATCTTGTACATTCAGTTCGGATATACAATTCTTCAGCTTTCATTTTTTTACCAAGTAACTTGTAAAATATTTGATCATGTTTAGTTCTAGCATCTAAAATTTCTTGCCTATCATTGAGGACTTTCATCTCTATTCTACATGTTTTTCGAAGTTCGTATTTCGAAAATTTCATATCACAGTATATTTTGTTGTTCGGCGATGTCGGTCTTTCATTTGCTTTCCATTTTCCAAAAGCTTCTTTACATCTTTTACTCGCTTGGCCCAGATCTTTTGTATGTAAGCAGTGGTCATCCATTAATGCTCTGACTGCCTCGTTGCATTTTGATTCACTTTTATCAAATAAATTTTCGTTTATATCGCCACCTATAATAATATGGTGTGTGTAATTGTATTGAGAGCAGAGCGAGTGAAGTTGTTCAGTACAATCTAGAAATTGAATCAATTTTTCAACTCTATTATCCTTGCATGGCATATAAACGCAAATCACCAGAATGTCTTTACCACATGTATTTGTTATTTCAATACATTGAATTCTGTTATTAGTACAGTCTACCTTAGTGATTTTGTGATCGATAGTCTTTTTCCATAATATACAAACCCCACCGTATCCTCTTGGTAAGTGGGTAGGTGGTAGCGGATCATCAGAATCAACTGCTTTTCCAATACCATTAAAATCAATATGAATATTATCTAAAAGTGGTACTTTACAGTCGAATAGCCAGTGTTCTTGCAGCAACACAATATCATAGTTAAGATTTATTTTATGGACACTATCACGAATTGTTGACCGATATACATAATTGTTTGTGTACTACATGATTTCTGCACTTGATGCGCATTTTGTTAAATAAAGTATCTTCAGTGATGCGCGATACCATAATATGTTGAATGTCCAAAACCTATAACCTAAAACTGAACACACTAGCGACATGGATTGTGGTCTTAAATCTGAAATACCAGTATAGTTATCTGATTTGCAATTTTACCTTATTTTGTCTTCAAGTATAATTAATGCTCCTGTAACGCAGTTACTGCGACTGAGTGTATTAAATAAATCGGCATTATACACGTTTTACTTACCATTCAGAAGTACCAGTTGTCGTCTATCATAATAGTGTAATGCCTAATTTATTATGTTTCCGATTGTCATACACGTATTTACTGTTGTGGTAAGACATTCAATTTTGACCATAAGCGAAACTGGAGGCTCTCAAGAGCCTGTGTCGCTCATCTGTATTTGCTGATACTTTGGAAATCATGTAAAATCAGGTTAAAACATAATTAATAGTATTATGTATGACATATTGTTAGATATTATAATGATATCTAAGATAACAGAAAACTTCAAAATTTCTGTAAAATTGATAACTCAGGGGCAGCAACCCAACAACGGGTTGTCGGATTCGTCTAAAAATTTCAGGGCGGATAAAACATAATCTTATAAACATTTTTACACCCATTATATTTGCTCTTGATGCTTACGTTTCAGTGATATAATCCCAAAATTGCATTTTACCCCATATGTTCTATTTCGGCCATGTTGGTTAGGAGGCAGTGTTATCGGAAACATTTTTAAACAAGATACCCTAATGATGAATCTGGCCTTTTTAATTAATTTGTCTTAGTAGTTTCAGAGAAGAACATTTTTGTAAAAGATTACAAAAATTTACGAAAAATTGTTAACAATTGATTTATAAAGGTCAATAACTCCTTAAAGGGTCGACTGACAATTTTGGTGATGTTGACTTATTTGTAGATCTTACTTTACTGAGCATTTTTGCTGTTCACAGTTTATCTCTATCTATAATAATAATAATCAAGATAATAACCAAAAACTGCAAAATTTCATTAAAATTACCAATTCAGGGGCAGCAACCCAACAAAAGATATAAGCCAAAAACTGAATTTTACCCCAGGCCTATGTTCTATTTTTGGAAAGTTTGCTATAGCTTTCTATAGCAATAAACTTTCTTAAGTCATCGGCCTCTAACCGGAAGTGACATGTTATCTCACTTTAGGAAGTGTGTCCTACTTATAGATTATATATGTAGGACTGGTGTTTGAAAGCTAATAATAGAAAGATGCTTTTGAAATTTTGAGCTTTCCTATTTTGATGGCATACAGCTTGAATTAAAATATACTGAATCTTTATCGATAAATCAAATAATTGAACTTCATTTTGAAAATGGCGAACAAACAATACTTCGCAGATCTGCGCTTCGCGGAAAGTAAAATCAATACACACACAAGACAGCAGTTTCTACGTTATGCTTTTATCGGTACTCTCCAGACATGCGTCAGATCCATATATGTTTGCCTCCAGACGGGAGTACTATAATCCCGGTTTCAAAGGTTTCCTACCTTCCTCCGGTTGAAGAGAAAATTAATACCGTGTTTAAAATATTTCATGAATGAACATTTTTCGACGCTGACCACGATTTTTACAAATGTTTATTCAATACTTAACAGCCTGAGAGTATCGAAAGTATCATGGTATCTCATCTAATCTCGGTCCACAACAAATTCGGATTATAATAAACTCGGCCTTTTACATATTCGGCATTACAAAATGGGTTTATAACAAATTTCGTAATTATACTACTTGCTATTAAGACTCATAAAAGTTTTTGCCCAGTTCTATTTATTTTTCTTCTTGGGGTCTATTTAGGTGTATTTTGAGGGGGAGGGAGTAAATTACTGTAGAATCTTGTGGGATTTTTTTTTTTTTAATTTTCAAATGACTATAACTTGAAAACAGTAAGTGACAGACACACATGTTTTTCAGTAATGATCACAGGACCATAAAATAAATCAAATTAAATTTAGGTTGAGTCCATGGGGTCACCCAACCCAACCCCTCATGTTTGAGAACTTAAAAACAGTCATGATTCCCACCCCTAAACCATATATATTCTTATACGGTACAATAAAACAAATAAAATGAAATAAAAGGCGAGTCCCCTGGAGTCACCCCCACCCCCTTGTTGTTTAAGAACTTGTAAACAGTTGAGATTCCCACCCATAAACCATATATATTTTGGTATGTGGCAACAAAACAAATCAAATGTAATAAATTGGAAGTCCTTTTTGGTCAGCCCCACCCCCTCATGTTTGAGAACTTGGAAATGGTCGAGATCCCCACCCCTAAACCATCTATATTTTTGTATGGGGCAACAAAAAAAATCAAATGAAATAAAGTGGGAGTCCCTTTGTGTTAGCCCCACCCCCTCATGTTTGAGAATTTGTAAATGGTTGAGATCCCAACCGCTAAACCATATATATTTTTGTATGGGGGCATCAAAACAAATCGATTGAAATAAAATGGGAGTCCCTTTGGATCAGCCCCATCCCCTCCTATTTGAGAACTTGGAAATGGTCAAGATCCCCACCCCATAACCATATATATTCTTGTACTGGACAATAAAACAAATCAAATGAAATTGAAGGCGAGTCCCCAGGTGTCACTCCCACCCCCTTGTTGTTTGAGAACTTTTAAACGGTTGAGATCCCCACCCATAAACCATATACATTTTTGTATGGGACAATAAAATAAATCAAATGAAATATAGAAGAAGTCCACCGGGGTGACCCCACACCCTTCTTTTTGAAAACTAGTAAACGGTCAAAATCCCACCCCTAAACCATATATATTCTTTTATGGGTCAACAAAACAAATCATATGAAATATAGTGGGAGTCCCTCTGGGTCATCCCCACCCTCTTATGTTTGAGAACTTTTAAACGGCTGAGATCCCCACCCCTTAACCATATATATTCTTGTATTGGACAATAACACGTATACAATGAAATATAAGGAGAGTCCCTCAGTGTCACCCCACCCCATCCTGTTTTGAGAACTTGTAATCAGTCAAGATCCACCCCCTTTTTTTTCGAAAACTGGAAACTGTCGAAATCCCCACACTGAAACCACACATATTCTTGTACGGAATAATAAAACAAATCAGATGAAATAAAAGGCTAGTCCCTTAGGGTCACTCTTACCCCTACCTCCTGCCTGTTTGAGAACTTGTAAAGTGTCTAGATCCCCACCCATAAATCATGAATATTACTGTACATGAATTCAAGAAGATTTGTACGACATACAGGTGTAATACCTAGACGTCACTTGTGCATATAACTTTACTAGACCAGACCAATTTGTATTGGACTTTGCAAAATATCAGGCGACTGTTGGAATGACTAATTTTGAGAGCTTTGTTTGGGAGACTTCCAAGCAGCATCCAGTAACAATTATTTCTTGATAAAAAAATTTTCTTCAAAAAGTTAACCACGCAATCTACACATTTACAATCTATTTGAAATATTACAATCTACCGTTGCAAACTTTTCATAGGTGCTATCCAGCACTTTGATTAGCCATGTCGGCCATGTTGGTTGACAGACGGGGTCATCGGACACAATTTTTAAACTAGATACGCTAGTGATGATGGTGGCCAAGTGTGGTTGAATTTAGTCCAGTAGTTTCAGAGGAGATGAGTTTTCTAAAACTTAAGACGACGACGGACGACGGATGCCAAGTGATGAGAAACGCCCACTTGACCGTTCAGGTTAGGAAAGTTAATAAAAAGAAATTGTTTTTTCCTGGATGATTTCCTCATATGAAATATTTCGCGAAATCGGAAAGTTATGTGTAAGCATTTGAAGCAAAATAAAATGGTAATGGAGAGAAATTTAAATCACAATCATAAGCAAATCATGTATTTTAGATTATCAATTTAGATGGTGTTTCCCCCAGCATCAATTTTAAAATTAGGAACAAAGACGGTACAATTCAAAAATAGTTTTAATTACAAAACAGACTATTGGACTTTTTTGTTTGCTGTTATTCAATCATTGCTCTTAAGTAAAGTGTGAATAGTCAGTATGAACCAAACTTAAGAATTTTAATTAAAGCCGTTTTTTATTGAAATATCATTCAGAGTTACTGAAAGCAAATTCATTCGGAACAAATGTGTTGCCGCATTGAGGTTTCGGTGTAATGTTTGTCATTAAAGGCTTTGAATGAGAAACAAACGTAGTTTCCTTTTTTATGTTTTCTGGAGATACCGTATTGCCTTCTTCTAAAGATTTAGATTGAGGAGCCGCATGTGAGATTCCTAAAAAGGGGCAGTCATTCTGTGTTTGTCGGTGAACACCAATGGCATAATCGTCATCATCATCTAACCAATTATCTGTTTTAGATTTGAAATGACAGGATTTACAAACGACTTCATCGTCGTTTCCTTCATAGCTAAAACCTGCATTTACAAGAGGCTCGGGTCGAACTATGTTTTTATCAGGCCAATTTCTATTTCGCTCATTTTTCTGCAACAAGAATGAATGAAGTCTTTCCATATATTCATTGTCATATGCCAGTTCTTCTATGAATCGAACTTTGAACGGAAGCAAGGGATGTCCCGATGGCCAATGTATATGTGGTCCGTTGGGATTTGTTGGAGTTAAAAGTCCGCTTAATTTTGCCTGTTCAAGAGCAGCTTCTAAATATTGTTTTATGTCACTTGCACTACTAATTACTACACAATTTCTGTTCGGAAATCTATTTTCTCCTATTTTGTTATGTTGCCCATTATGTGTAGCAAAAACCCTGTCTTTACTCTTGTCATAGCTTGAATCTTTTGATATATCTTTATTCGATTTATATCCAATTCCTTGGTCATGATTTTCATTTGACTCTGGTGAAATGTAATTATCATTTCTAAATTCATATTTCTGCACCGATTGGTAATTACTATTGATATTGAAAGTATTTATCGGACGACATCGGAAAAGTGCACCCAATATAATACTCGATCGCCTTGTTTCGATGAAAATTTCATGAATATCAATTTCGAATAGCATGCTTGATGCGACACTTAAATATTGGCGCATTTGATCTTCATTTTGGCTCATTGTCCAACACACGTTATTCGCTTCTAAAACAATATCATTTTCAGTGAAGAAATTCTCTAACCCTCCTGCAGTCATAAAATAAGACCGTTTTGTTTTCCTTACTTGTATTTTCCCGTTTCTATATAAGTCCGACAAAAAATCAGGGTCGTCTAAACATATTCTTATAATAATTATTGCGTCTCCAGGATCCTGCAAAAAATGTAAATAATAGAAAAGACGCATGACAATCTTTAACGTTAAAAAGTAAATAAAGTCACTTATGCAGTCAGTATATTTGTGTTTTCACTCTGTGACGTTTATATCATTTCATTAAAGACCTACGCGTGCACTGTAATATAAAAAGAGATTTTGTTAGTCAGGTTATGCTATGATGTCTCAGATGCAGAAGTTCAACTACCGCGAACAAAAAAAAATTTACTTTTGTTTGGTGGTGTTGAACCCTTTCAGACTTGTGTAATATTTTTTAGTGTACAGTATCATTAGCATATGACCCAGCGCCCCGTAAGATTGATAGTTTGTTAACATTCAAACATTATAAATCGTCATCAAAGAAATTTTAATGATAACAGTTTCTCAAAATTAAAAGATTGAAAATCAGAACACGTAAAATACTATTTTCTTTGACACATTAATCAGTCTTATTATCTACTTTCTTTTTTCATTTATTTTCAAATAAAAAAAACAGCTCAATAGTGAAAAAAAGAGAACATTAGAACTGTCTCTTTATACAGATAAAGACGCTTTTTAGGGATTTGTCATTAAAGTAACAACTCCCTGATGCGGTAAAATGCATTTCATTAATCTTACTCTGGTTCTATTGTCTTTTAGTCTTTGAAACCTGATTTTTGTTTTGTGTCGATTTGACGAGCTCGAGGTCAAGCCCTTCCCAACTGATTTTAATAGTTTGTTATGGTGTAATATTACACCACGGTCTCAGGCTTGGTGTTAAACGTTTTATCCTGTCGCGTTCTGTACAGGCATAATGCACATCTATAGATTTGAATTTCATGACGCAAGGAAACGCAGATCCGATGAGAGTACCCATATTGTAGGCTTTACAAAGAGGCACGATTTTGATTTTCATTAGGTTGTGGTACACATATCTGTAGAAAGGACACAGATTTAAGGTTGTACATAAAGTTGTCCCGTTAATATTTTAAACGAATGACTGTAGTATTCTTCTGTCTATTAAGAAATAAAAAAAATAAAGTAGCCTTTTATTCAAAAGTATGCATCCCAATTTGAGGTCATTTCAAAAAGGCAGAACAAATATTAGTCATTCCTTATAAATTGATTATTAATTTCATTTTCAAGGATTAAATCAGGAAACACGTTGATGACGTCACGGTTATCTGAAAAATAAGGTATGTCTATAAGCTGATAGACAAAAAAACTTTCAGCCGACCAGAAGATATGTTACATCTAAATTTTTAATTATAAGTCATTTAAGATCACGAGCGACACATGTATAACAAATTGCCTCATTACATTGCAATCTGTATGTTGGGTTTATTGCTGTCACAAAAAAGAAACGCATTACCGAGGTTTTTCACTTTTTCTATCCCAGTGTCAAATTTATTTTTTACAACTGAATTTTGACGCTCATAATACACAAATAATATGCTAGATTAACTTACACTTTTTGAATATTCTGTCGTCGATAGAGAACGATAAAGTTTATTGAAGTCTCTGTCTTTCACATCATCTTGAACACATTCTAGAACTTCATTTCCTTTTAATAGATTTCACAATTTTCAATCAGAATATTTAAGTCTGTTTTTCATATTTTAACAGATGAAACATATAGAACGAGTATAAAAAAAAATTGTTTTAGTAAGTGGATATGGCATGAATGTATGATAATTGAACTGAACGCTCTGCACAATTTGTTTGGTTTCATTTTTCCCTCAATATTCCAACAATTTTATACTCATTTTGTTGTGCGTAAACAAGAGAAATGCACGTTTTCGACGCCATTTTGGTCCCAAATTAACAAGCATTTAATAATAAAACAAATAAAACAATCTCAACCTTTCTCATGTAGTATGAAATCTTGTCGTTTAATTTTATAGATATTCATACACATACACTTATAATTAAGGTATTCTGGAAACCAAATATTTTTGGAGGAGGACGACGACGTTGAGGACGACATCGCCATACCGCTCTATTGGCAAACTACCACATCTTCTTATCAAAGCTGTCAACTAAAACAGACATGACTGTTACAGTTTTTAACAAATTAACATAATCGGCTATAAACTTAGTTCGTTTTATGAACTCTTAAGTTTATTTATTAAAGTTTGAATTTCATTTTTGCAATGGTGATGCCTCTCTTACTTAGATAGATGTATTTTCAATGCTCCTTTTGCTTTTTGTCCTATTTAAGACAATACGGATGAAGTGCCCGCCATAATTGACAGCAATGTTATGTATCTGACCTGCGAATATATGGATTTATGCTGTTCTTCTTTGTATTATCCTTAGAGACGGATGGACGCCAGAGTATATTTTTACAACAATGTCATAAAAAAGGTTTCAGTGTTACCTTTTTCAAAGTCTTTGATATTGCCTGAATCCTGGTCATGCTTTACTAATTCTTTCGAAAATTTAGTAGATATATCGTTTTTGTTCTGAAACAAAGATACAGACAATTAGAAATATCTCACTAAAACAATTTCACAACATTTTTGTTTCATGAGATAAATATGTTGCACAGTGTATGTATGGCATTCAGACATAACCATGTACTATTTGTATCATTATATTAAAATGTTTCAGAGTTTAGAACAATATAATAATATAGAAAACGAATAAAAAGGTCTATGAAAATACCATCCAATCAAACACAAATAATACTTACAGTTGTAATCATATATTCTTCATTAATTCCACATGATCTTCCTGTCATAAACTGCAGATTAAGTATTATGTCACCTATATAATTTAGCAGTTTAAGTGCCGACGTCGTTTCTGTAGACACCAACTTTTTTATTATATACCAAGCCACAGACAAGCTATAAAGAACATAATCTATGTATGTATTTTGATTGTTGTATTTTTTATACAATCAAAGTTTTGAAATTTTTTGTTTCTGTTGTCAAGTTCACCTTTCGCCATTTCTGTATGTTTCAGTGATTATGCACATTAACCGGTTTCATCAGATCCATCATCTCAACTTAATGTGTCATTTTTTCTTCAACAAAAATTAAAATGAACCTCAGCTCCTGTAAAAAAATAAACAAATAGGAATATGACGCAATTTTTCTTGACATATGTCTGTTGTTGGTATAGTAGATTTGAAATGTTTGGTTTTTTTTTAATTTCATTTTTATTAACCAAATCATAGATCTGTTGAAAGTCTAGCAAAACATTAAAATACCTGGGAAAATGGTGAAGCAGTACAACAAATTATATATCATATTAGTTGAAAAAAGGCTTTACTCAGTAGGTGGGTACAAATAGAAAAAATAACTATAAAAAAACAGAGTGGACGTGAACAACACCAAAAATATACCCAGTACAGATCTGAGAGTCCTTGTAGTTACTGACAGCTAGTTCAAAGTAAAAAAAATAAAATAATAAACAATGCATCTAAGACTAAATAATTAATAATTCAATGCAATGTATCATCAAAAATCTGAGAAAACATTACCTCATGCAATGCCAAGATACAGATAGATGTCGACAGAGAATTTGAACCATGGATGTACATATATCTACACCAATGATATTTAATTTGCTTTTATTCTACTGATAACAGTCAATATGATTGCCAATAAAAATAATATTCAAAGATATATCTACAAGGATTAATTTGTAACCTTTTTAGAATATCTTTCCCGGGATTATTTTTAATTTCCAGGCTCGGTAAACAACATCTCCGTAGAAATGAGGATATACTATCCCGTTTGAAATAAATTTTCTACATGTACAATCAAACTCAAACACTAAATATTTATATCATGGGAGGAATTTAGTGAAGGTTTTCAGTAGTTTGTGGTAACGAAATCCCTGAATAAATCAAACAGTATACAACACATCAACAATTAAATATATTACTTTCAAATATTTTGAAATTGAAATTGGAAAGGTAAACAAAAAGCTATTTATAGCATTAAGGAATTGTGAAATGTATCAAACACTTGTCAAATACTTCCTGAAACTAATTGTAGTGAGAATTATTATGCGCACGCACACTAAATAACAGTTTCTGTTTTTCAAGCTGCAGAAAAACAAATCGGCAATCAAGGTGCTTAGGATTTATACTTAAATACCACTGTGAAAGCTGTTTTGAGGTAAACAAATATTATATGTAGAGTAGTTAGCATATTTATTTAGTATTTCAAACGGTTTTGCATTAATACCATACAATGAATTTAGATGTATTCCTTATAAGGCTATGTTGATTCATACAGGATAAAACGATATTTAATTTAAATTATGACTAAGAGTTAGACATGTGAGACAAACGTGTGTCATTCACATTATTTATATGAAGCGTTTCGTATCCACATGAAACTTATGTTCATCTGTTCATTTAGTACGTTAAATTGAAGAAATAAACGTTATTATTAGTATAGTATAGATGGTCGTTTTACATTTACCTCTTTTCTATGAAGCAGATTTGTATTTCCGTCAAAAACATTCAACTTTCATAAACACTATCAAACTGGGAAAACCAATGAAAATCAACCCGGAAAATAATCAAGCTACTTTTAGTATCATAAATACAGTTTCATATTACGAAATATAGGAAATAACAATGTATCATTTTATTGTTTATGCCAACATATAAGTATTCTTATACACACATATACATGATATATTAATAATTCTTCTTGTTTATCCAACGCATTAACCACTAGATACACATGAGTGGTAATTAACTTTGACCTCGATTACGTAATGTTTTCTAGTGTTTATGTATGATCTGCAAATGAATAGTTTTTAATTTTCAGCTCATGTGATCTCAAAATGCGATATAAAACACAATTGAAAAAGCAACTACGATCTAATTCAAGACTTCCGGAAGGGCTGATTCCCCGCCGTTGTATTGCTAAAATCTTAATCACATCAGGTAGTAGTCACAAACCTTGATTCGACACATGAAACCAAACCATATAATAGCCTTTGTGATACAGATAGGTATCGATGAATCATGTTTTGTAAAATATAAACACCCTCATTTGAGAAAAACTTCTCGGAAAAGACATCGTTCAGATAAGGGTTCATCAAGTGGGCGTTTATGCTTTAATTGAGTCATCATTTAACTGCAAACTGTTATAAAGTTCTTGGAAAGGACACGATTTTACTGATATTCAACAATCATAAAAAAAAAAAAAAAAAAAAAGATGTAAAAACTTTAAGAATCGATCTAAGAGTACTTATGGTTTAAAGCCATTTCCCCCAAAAAAATAACATATTAGTATACATGTTTCCCATGACCACAATTTCAAACAGTATATATGATATACAACGGTTTGAGCGTAATGACGTCATATGTTTGTCTGTTTATTGGTACTCACATCCAAATCATTTGATATCTATTTGAAAAGTGTCCTTTTAGCAATCATATCACCTAATTATATATTATGTCTGTTTTGTACTTAAAAATAAACATGTTTCTTTTTGTAAATTGTACCCACATTTGCAGGGATCGGCTTTTGCCTGGACGTTTCTTAGAGGCTGTTTCCAAAATTTCAACAATATTTAGTATTTTTATACTTGAGTTCCATCTTTCATAAGCATTACACGTAATCCGCAAGAAATTTGAAGACGACAGACAGAATGAAAGAGACGTACAAGGTAAGATACACTCACAGGAATATCTTAGCTATGTCGCGTTTAAAAAAATATATGGACATAGAAAGTGGGAAGTGACACGAATTGACTTTTTACTATATCAAATTAAACTTATAACGAAATGTCGTCTTACTTGAGCAACACGACGGATGCCACACGAGGGTTAGGATTTTCTTACAACTGTACCTGAGATCACAAAAGTTTTGGTGGAAGTCGTGTGAACCAATTGCAATCTTTAGCTTTCAAAATAAAAAATGAGTTTGACTATTCATTTGGTACCTTTCGCCATTTTCATATGGTAGGTGATATTGAATCTCCATTTGACACAGAATGTTTAGACGAATAAATTATAGACCGTTCGAGCAAATTTTATGTCGAATCAAAATTTGCTCTCATGTCAATTGTCTTTTAGTAAACTCAAAAATCGTTTTCAACACAGAACAATCAGGTTGTTCAGTATATAAATAAAGACGAAATGAGTTTAGTTTACTGGTTTTCAAGCAGGTCATACTTGTAGTAATAGTTATAGAAAGGTGTTGGTTCCATCATGCGTCTTTAACCCCGCAACATTCTGTATGTGACTGTACTAAGTCAGGAGTATGTAATTCAGTGGTAGTTGTTTGTTCTTGTAAATCATATTTGAATTTCGTTCAATGTTTTGTACATTAATCAGGCCTTTCGTTTTCTCGTTTAAATTTTTTACATTTGTCATTGTTTATACTTTTATAACTGACAATGCGATAAGAATTGTGATCATTGTTCAGAAGGCCGTAAAGTGACCAATTGTTGTTAAAGTCGATGTTATTTGGTTCCTGGTGGAGAGTTGTCTCATTTGCAATAAAACCCCATTTTCCTATTTTGATTTTTTTTTATCATAAAATAAATAACTATTTTAATATTGTATGGAAACTTAAGGTTCAATCCCTTCAGCATATCCCAACCAAACCCACTATTCTATTACGACAAAAATATTGATTTTCAAGCTTCTTTGTTTCAATATTTCGGCATTCTCTTTATAAAATTTTTAATGAAACAAATTACGTACTCTGCTACTGTGGCAAACTAGAATGTTATGTATTATCGTGATTTACTGTTATTGTGTAGTCTTCATATATTACTATTATTATTAAATTTACAGTTGAAAAACACAATCTTGTTATTTGTAACCATAGATGTAATTAAAATTGAATAAAAAACCTTGTTTTAAATTAATATAATGTATATAAGTAGATCTTTCTAACAAAATCTTTTGTTTAGCTTAAATTTAAAGTAGTAACGCAGCAAAATAGACAATTTTGCTTCATGAACGCGTTTAAAATAGAACAGCATCTTCATTTTTCTGTAATCTACAATATCATATATAATATGTCTCAATAACATTCACATATTCTACAACAATAAACCCTGCTCACTATGAGATTCACAAAATCACCAACTGTTTTTTTTTACTTATAGATTGTAATTCACTTCAATTACCAAAAGGGATATTACGATTATGTGTTTTTCTCCTTCCCAATACAAGAATTCAGTAGCCTACCAACAACTGATACTGCATTATTACAACGTGTATATACTGTTTGCGTCGTCCCTATTTTTACATGGAACGACAACGGCGTAGAAACGAACGAACAAGATTCCGTTGATAATAACAACACTCAATTAGAATCACTACCAGATTTAGACGAATCTGAACCATTAAATTATTTTTCAGTCCTGACAGATACAGCTGAGAGTGAAAACAGTTCCCTTTGTTTATATGAAGACCACCCTAATACTAACCAGGCTTTGAGTTCTGCATCTTTCAGTAATTTTGAAAGAAACCGACAACTTGCTCCATTCTCCTTTTCACATGATGAAGCAGATTATGTTGACTTGCGTTCTACCTCAAGAGAAAGATCTGGCAATAGTCAGATGTCTATGAGCTCTCACTATGAACGACCTTTGACAGCATCATCTTCAGTTGAAGCTGTAAGCAACCCACTATCCGCAACTGCATCAGCCCCTATTATCATTTCCAGTGCTCATAGTTTCACCGATGTGTCAGAACAAGACTTCGTTCAACGTCGTTTGCCAGATGAACACCCTAGAATATCTTCGAGTCATGTTAGCAACACCTTCCCAGCTCAAAATGGACTGCTTAGAACATCCGATATTGTACATGTTGATCCAAGAATCTCCAATCCTACTAATACTTCAGGAGCTCCAGTACAAACGCAAACAAATCATATAACTAGACTTGAAAGTAGAAACTTGGTAAATTCAAGAATTCATTGTTTTGAGAATATTGATGATTGTACTACAACTGGAGTTTCGGATGTTGGTGATAACGAAAACGTGACTGATGCTGATTTATTTCCAACTGCAGAACAAAGCAGTTATGATGATGCAGACATTATACTGGTAACTGGGGAGAACCAATTCAGAGTACACAATTCACGTCAACGTTATCTTTCAAATATGCATTCCCCGGAAATTAGGAACAATGCGTTTAGTCATCTCAATTGGCACAACACACGTCCACCTGAGGAAATTACAGAAGGTCAGATGCTTCATCTTGCAAACGGTAAACACTCCATCATTAGCAAGTACAAATTTAAAGTGTTATATACAATATAAAATTCAAATGATTTTGATACATTGGTTTGTAACCGCTACAAAAACCACAAAAAAAGCGAAAAATGTCTAGTTTAGATAAACTGTCGTCTTTTTAATGATTTACTGATGTTTCGATTTATTTTTTTAGTTTTCCCCTTATATGATGCAAATGAATTATCCCCACTTTAGTCACATATTAAACAAATTTTTATTTAAACTAAAAAAGCACTTAATATTACCAAGTGTGTTATTTCAATGTTAACAAGCAGTTAACGGAAAGATGACAAATATGCGACGTTTAGATACTCCTTCAATTCTTCCGAATCGTTATTGTTATTTGTATGTTTGCTTTGTTTCATAAGGCAGTTGAGATTTCTTAAAACAAATTAATAAATTAAAACTATAGTTATCAATTATCATACAATTTTTCAGAACAAAATGTGTACACTGCCAGAAATCGTTTTACTTCTCGTCTGATTGAGAAAGGTTTTATACCAGAAAGAATAGATAATGCAATCCAACATTTAATCTCAACAAGTACGTAATTTCATTATACAATGAATAGAACAGTGACATGTCTAAGGTAATTTATCAAAAAAAGAAATGACGCAAATATGTTATCAGTTGTATTATTATTAAACATGGGTGATTATTATTTTAATCCTGTGTAATAACTTCTCAACAAAAACATGGACAATAATCTTGCATTGACCTAAATCGTGAATATCGCAATCCCTGCAAACGAGCTTATGTATGTACAATGTATACATTATGGGACATATTCATTATTTTTGTTTTTGTTTTTTGTTTGCCTGGATATCATAATCAATTTAAAGTCTTTACTGCCACTTGTTTTCGATCTTACTAGATAAACAAGACAATATCGGTGCCACATGAAAAAAAACCCACAGACTTTATATAATCAATGGTTTCCAAACAATTGAAAGTTTTGGTTCATTAACACTAGGTTACTTGTGGTCCTGTTTGGCAATACATTTGTCAAACAATTTGTCGCTGGTAGATAATTGTAAAAAGGTAAATAGAGAAAACAATAAAGACAGATTTTGCCAAATGTAGAATGCAGATTTTTGTCAATATATTTTGTTCGATTAATGATTTAACTTAAAATAAATTCCTATTTAAAACGTGTTTATGTTATGTTGACATATCGATATGTTTTAACGTGTGCAATTGTTGGAATTTTCCATGAAGTATAAATTTCTTTTTATGTATAGATCGACACAACTTTTCGTTTGAGGATTTGCATGAAGTTCTGCGTAATGAGAAGAGATACGAAGAAGAAAGCAATGGTAAGTTAACATTTGAACACTCAGACAAAGATACAGACTTGAATATGCATACATTTTAATCGAATTCAAAGAATTGACCAAGGTTACCTCTGTTAGCAATAGTTGTATTATCATTCTTTCTTTTCTTATAATTTGTATTTTGTTTCATGTAAAAAATATATTTGGGACTCGAAACAGTACTCCGAACCGCGAAAATCACACTAATGAAGAGCGATGGTTTGCCGCTAATATTGGTGGTCTTAGGCTGTTGTCGCTTTAACACATTCCCATTTATATATTATGTGCTGTTGATTGTGTAAGGTCTAGAGATATATATTTTAGTATGCTGAATTCTTGCATATATACCATAAAAATTTGACGAAATGAAACGACTAAAACTCTAGTGACATTTGTTTTGAATTTTTATTTTGTTTTATTCTTGTCACTACAAAATTTAATCAATTATCAAAAAGTTTTTGTGAAAACACATGTAATTTATCAAATCTTTATTTAAACATTATTTTGTTTTAGATAGTTGATCACTGTTATTGGTATATCAAAGTAAAGAACAGCCTACAGCCTTCTTGTTATTGTCGATTTCGTTTGTAAAGAAGACGATCGTTTTGAAACAATACTATTGTTAAAATGACTTTACTTCTTATTATATATGACTATATATGAATTTAGTATTTTAAATACGTTGTTTATGTTGAGTGTATATAACTGTAATATGTTTACTTAAACAATTTCAGCTGTAAATTTCGTCAAGTAGATGTTATTTCAGACCATGAAAAAGAAAAGCAATGTTCAATCTGTTTGTACATGCATATGTTCTTTACACTATATTGTGCATACCCACTAATACTATCGCTCAGATGTCGCTTATGTTAGATATGTAGCAGCACAATTTTGCTAAGATGCCAGGATTTTTAGTGAAATAAAATCATTGTTATAGTATGATAAGTTCGAATTGACAGCATAGAATGGAAACAACACGTTTTAATAATGGCATGTGTCCGATGCGCTTTTCTGGATTTTCATCTTCTAAAGGATAACTTAGTTACACTTTAATAAGAGATGATATTTATAAATCAATATGGCAAAAGTGACAGAAATGATTTTAATACATTATTTTATACATCAGAACATGCATGCATGTTCCAAGTCACCAATATAAGAGTTGGTATCTAGTCGTTCGATATGTTTGAGCTTTTGATTTGGCCATTTGCTTATGCACTTTCCGTTTGGAATTTTCCTCGGAGTTTGTTATTTGTTGTTTTACTTTTTAGTCATTTCAAAAGTCTTTTTATAATAATAAATCTGTATGTTTTGAATTCTCAATCTCCCAAAAAGGAGAAGAAACGTGCGTTTAAATTGTATGCTATGCACCTGGGTGAGTTTTCACAGTAAACTATCTTTGAGTTGCACTAATCACTGAACATGTTACTATGCTAACTCAAACCGTGATCCTCGTTTTGAATTAAAGCAGTTAACAATGGGTGTATGTCAACTAAAGTGAACATTATTAGGAATCTAGAACGTAATTCCATCAGGTTTTCTACTCAGAGTATCCATATTGTAAAGCGAAACATATCTTTGATATCTCAAAAACACAAATCAACCTGTCAAAGAAATAGTGTCTAATTCAACGATTGATCATCATTTC
Organism: Mytilus edulis; assembly: GCF_963676685.1. Classification (NCBI taxonomy): domain Eukaryota; kingdom Metazoa; phylum Mollusca; class Bivalvia; order Mytilida; family Mytilidae; genus Mytilus; species Mytilus edulis. The sequence continues at coordinate 5,808,044 of NC_092353.1, read as the reverse complement.
TGTAAAACTAAACATTCCTACTACAAGTGTTGCTACCAGAAATGATATCGTTAATATGTAAGGAATTGCATGCAATTGAATTAGTTTGTTGTTGCCAATAACTCAGTCATATTTTTGAATAAATATTTTCCTGCAAGCGTGTCAACATGTTTAGAAGACAGATAGATATAAACAAAATGAGTAGAACATTAAAATATGACAGTTAAACCAAAGAGAGGATCGACATTTAAAGATAAGGACTTAATGGAAAATTACAAAAAACAGAAAGCTAATAGGTCTTGTTAACTTTTTTTTATGGATCAATATCAAAACAGGAGATACTAATGATGTTTAACTATGTATTTAATGATTATATAATTGTAATGTTTTATCATGTAATAATTATGAATTTTTGTAATACCATACTGACGCCTAACAAAGTATTTGCTTATAATTGAAATAAATTTATTTTTTTTAAATGTGGTTTGTCTACTTTAAGAACCAAAGTCGGATAATTGGTGGGCAAGAAGTACACTTAAAAAAAAACTTCAGAAGAAATCAATGTATGACATATACTACCACCACCACTCTTTAAATGTCATGCAACACATACATTATAATATGCTGTCTATATAATTTTATTCTAAACTATGACTGGAAACAATTGGTTCCGATATATATTTAGATTATCGAATAGACCGTGTTCAATACTTTCGTGATCAATGTATAAATTGCACGCTATGTTTGTTGACGATACCCACCAATGAACTGTACTAATTTCTGTGTACGTACTGTGGACCGAACAGATTTCAAAACAATGTGTTTTCCTGTGGCTTATCGATATATTTACCGGACTATTCACCCTAATAAGGATATGTTGTATGATTGTCAATGAGATAAAAGTTCAAATGACGCGATATAAGTAATTATTGGCATCTGTACCGCCTTCAATAATTAGGAAAAAAACCGTATCGTATAGTCGGCTATAAAAGGGCCCCACATAAAACAACTCTATTTAAAACCTTACTGCCGAACTCATATTAAACAATATATGACAAATAAACATGACAAACATGAACAAAAGACAAAAACTGAAATACAGGTTCCTGACTTGGAACAGACACATAAAAAAGTCAAATTATAAAAATACCGAACTACGAGGAAAATTCAAAACAGAAAGTTCTTATCAAATGGCGAAATTCAAAGCTTAAACAAATCAAACGAATGGATAACAACTGTCATATTACTGACTTGGTACAGACATTTTCTTATGCAAGAAAAAAGTTGGATTGAACCTGGTTATATGGCTATATAACCTTCCAACATGTATACGACAATTGCATTTTGGTTGGGTTGAAACATGTTGAATATGATTCGTTATTATTCGAGTGCATAGGTTGAAAGTACCAATAGTAATATTCGTTAAGGATGTGCTTAGGATATAGTATTTTCAATTTATACACAAGAACACTTTAGTGGCGAAACAAAATAACTTTTAGTTCACTATGATGATAGCGCGGAGAAGATACAGTACAAAGGTAAATTTGTAAATTGTAGCAAATGACTTTGTTGTGTTGCAGTTTTACACTGTTATTTATAAATAAGGAGACGGAATATGATTTTTATAGCGACAGTTATCATGACACTTTTTAATCTGCACATTTATATATATATAGCGCACTGGTTTCCCTTTAAGCACAAAAAGCCCAAAACTAATATGGCTACATTATAATGTTGGTATATTGATATCTGTTTGTGATTTGATAGTGAAGTCAAAATATAAATCTAGTTTCTCTTCATCAGACACTTGGATGGGATGGTGCTTACCTTGATTCTTAAAGAAATATAACATACCTTCATTATTAATTTGATCATTGATAATCAGAATTATTGCCTTAAAAAAGAGGAGCGAAAGGTTCCAGAGGGACAGTCAAACTCATAGATCAGACATAAACTGACATCGCCATGGCTAAAAACTAAAAAAGACAAACAGACAAACAATAGTACACAAAACACAACATTGAAAACTAAAGAATAATCAACACGAACCCCACCGAAAACTCGGGGTGTATCAAGTACTCCGGCAGGTTAGGCAGATCCTGCTCCACATGTTACATCCGTCGTATGCATTATATTTAAGTATTATTCTATTTCATACCAAGGAAACTTGGGCTAGTCATTTAACACCGCTCTTTGGTGCCTGAAGTGAGGTCATCTTACAATAGGTACAAGAATTACATGCCAGGTTAGTGCATTTGCTTATAATATAATTATAAAACTAGCTTCTTACATCCATGTGTACTATGTGCGTAGATCTCTCACCTTCACATGCAATACCGGCCCTTCGTTGTTTTTACAGACAAATTAAACATCCAATATATAAATTGCAAAATTATTTTAATTAGGAACTTTTTCATATTGAGGTGTACCTGGGAAGGAGGGAATTACTTTTGAATGTACATTATAGTGTGTAGTGCATTATATTCAATTGAAACTGCTTTTTATGATCTTTGTATGTATACTAGAATAGAGTTATTTCTTTTCATATTGTAATCTCTTAAATTGTATTTTGCTACCTGTCAGCCCACTTAATGGAAATACAACTTCTACTTCTATATATACATGAAGTTCTAAAATTGTAACATTATTTTATAACATGATCGTTTTGAAACCGATACATATTCATTTAAGCTAGAAAAAAAATACTATCCAGATCGTTAGTAAATGGTATGTATTAATGAAGGCTCGCAATTTACAAAAATTAGATTTGGCCTACTTTAAACCTAACCATCTTTTAGATCATACGATTGGGAAAACTAATGTCTAGAGAGTTAGATACTTACTTGTTTAATTGGTATTTTACTAACGTTTGCGTCCGTTTATTAAGAATAATACAGAATAATACAGTATTTTTTATTCTTTTCTTTTAAAGATGTCACATACTGACCATAATATTCCAAATTATCAGACAGTGTCTAGACATCTATATAAAATTGCATATCAACTATTGGGGACTTTTAATGTTCATATTATTAATAAAGATTACAGATTTTAAATCACAGCGTTCTCCTACCATGCCTACTCGAAACCGGAAATATTTTTATTTATCAATGGTATTGTATACGTAGGTGTGTATATTCGGTCTATGATATACAGTTTTTTCTATTAATGGCTATTTCAGATAATTATCAATCATGCTAAAACAACTTTCAAATTTTAAAAGTTGTATAATAACGTTAACGGATTAAATTTTTCGTTTATCCTGAAAAGTTATGCAGTTGCTGTAAGTGTAGTATGGTATTATATGCATTGTAAGTATACAATTATTTATTTTGAAAGAATCAAATACCGTCAATCTTTAATATGTACGGCACGTTGTTGAAACAAGCATACTCATATAATAGGCAATATTGTCTGTTGAAAGTCATAGGCGATTTTTTTCTGTTTATAAGCATATTTGAACTATTTATAAGTCATATGGCCTTCATTTCGTAGTACATTATTATCACGCTTAGTATTTTTTTATATATAGATTCGTAAATTGATTCGTTCAGTCGTGCACTTTACTTTAACAAAAACCCATATGCTAATTATGCTATATACGTTTTAATTATTATGGTTTTATAAGTAAATATAGTCACTATAACAGTATCATGGTTTAACGTGTCTTTTGGTGTAGATCTGACATTTGTACAAATGATTTCTGCATGCATTTCGTTAGGAGACTCACAACTCGATGTGATTAATCGTGTGACTGGTGATTTCTATAAAACAAAAGAGAGATCAAAGACTGGAGGTCAAAATAAATTAATTGACTAACAAAAAAGTTACGTTCTCTTGCATAGGAGTCAAAAACAAAACCACAAACCCGGATTTAAAAATTAGATTGACAGATTTTTATTTACAAAATGCAATGTGCGGTTAGCATAATGTGTAACAAACTATGTTACTTCTCTGATAAAATAGCATTTAATCAGTCTCAGTGCATTGGTAGGAAAATAAACAATCATAGTTTATGAAGTCGAAGACAATTATTAATGATTGGTAAAATGTGAAGTATGAACATTTAGTATATGAAATTAATTTGTGATATCACTTATGACGTAAGAAACCCGTTGATTCATTTTAAGCTAAAATGCCATTTTGTCAAAATAACATAATATAAATTATAAATCTTGTTAGTACATAAGCACTGACAACTGAGCTTATATTACAGGGACAATTAGCCACCAACATTGGTTTTGACATAGCGTTAGCAAATGAAAATAACACCTCATAAATTTGGTGCGTCCTAAGCACTGCTACTCAGATAGTATAAACGTCATCAATGTCTGAACAGAAAGTTGAAGAACCAAGTTTATGTCAAAGATCGTCTCGTTCTATTTCTAAAATAAAGTACCTGGAAGATACAAAGACCTAGTTGATAAATATTCCGTGTCACAAATTATACATGATGGTCGTGAAGTATAGATTCTAGGTACTAACTTTATTTATCATCTTGATTACGTGATAAATATCCCTTTGTTTGTCCTTGTAAATTTTAACCTTTACTGTTTGTTATAATTTTGATTAAACCCTTATGACGTGGCTTGGTACTTATACATCCAACCTATTGTCTTTTTGTGTCGTTGTAAAGTAGATCGTCAAGAATCTGTTTGTAAATTCTTCCTTATCACATGAATACGTATATCACTTCACCGACTTCTGTGTGAATCATGTCAATAGAAATCAACTGTTTGAATAAATAGACCTACTTAAAAATACAAATAGTAAGCTTAAATTACGATAATATTTAAATATCAAAGTACTGACTAAACTTAATAACGTGTTATCTATTATTCTTTTTATTACACACACAATGAGTTGTCATGCATGCTTTGGTGTTAGGTCCATATTAACTTAAAATACGGAATGGGTTTTGTGCATTCTTTGAACCCGTACGGTGACCTTGCTAACTTCTATGTCCTTTTGTTTCTGTTGGGTATTCATAACATATTGCACCTACTACTTTAAATATTGTGTTTTTGTTCTAAAAATTATATTATTCTTTTCGTCTGTAGAATATCCATTGTTTTGTTTTCCCAGAACAGTAAATACTTTATCAGAGTTCTGGCTATAAGAGACCTTGGTTTCAGTAGGCGAAAATTGCAACATTATCTGCATAAACATGTCTAATAGGCATTGCATCTTTTTGTTATCATGCTTCAATTCAAATTAATTTTGTCACCATTTTATTTGCAGAATCACATATTGAGATGATGAGGCCATGTTAATAAGATAAGAGATTTACAACTGGCTTTCATACGATTCAAATGATAACATGATTACATGATAACGGAAACAGGTAGGTGGGTGTTACATAATCATTCGTCGATTGAAATCACGTTTTCCTCTCATTTGTTCTTTTGCAAATCGAAACTAACATTATTTTGTTTATAGGAATATTAATTCCGGGGAAAGATTAAATATATTACATCAAAATATTGTAGCTCTTTCCAACGGATATATTATGTTTTACTAAATTAATAATTGAATTTGAAACTTTGCCAAATTCCATTTCGAGGCTGTTCGTTGATCTCTCTGATATCAGGGTGCAGGTTATGTTTCTGTGTGCTATTCAAGATATGACATTAGACATACATAAGACATACATCAAAGAAAATAAGCGTTTTGTATGATAGGTTTTACTGGAGAGATTATGAATTGCTTCAGTATATATCATAGAATATAGCCTAGTGAATATATTTATAGTCTAAAAATCAATTACAAAAGGTTTAAACTAATATGTGTTTCATGATCAACCTGAACAATGAACTATTAAGTGGAGCTGAAGTTCACCAGACAGTTTTGCTTTCCTCAATGAATGCTTACTTTTCAATAGCTGAAGTTTTACTGTTCCTTGTCTGTGTCTGATATAATGGCTTTGCTTGAGTTTCTCTCTGATTTTTTTACCCTTTTCATGAGTACATATTTGAGTACACTCAATAATTTGGTATACATGTTTCTTTCAATATCTAATAGCTAATGAACGATATGCTGGTTACATGTTTTGTTCTTATTAGAGAAATTTTACCAATCAGTAGTAATTAGTTCATTTTAAATATACCCATCAAGGAAAAATGAATTATCCTCTACTTTTATGAGTAAATAAAAACTCTTATGGATGCAGAAAACACTTCCTTATTTTTATAAAATATCTATAAATTTATATAGATAAATTGAGCATGTCATATATTTTACGACATTACTTTGTCAAGCTCCGTTATCATAAGAACTTGCGTATCACTTGCAATTGTTAAAATTCGATATGTGTTGTTTACTAATTTCGAACCATGAACTTTAAAATGACTAGTATCATTATTTAATCATGGCGATAAGTACTACTAAATGAAGTATTCTTTCTCATCGGAGCATTTCAACAGATAACATTGAGATTAGAAATCGGGAATGTGTCAAAGAGAGAACACCTGTCCAAAAGCTTTATTCAACAAGTAAATTTGAATGAAACATCTTGTGAAGTTTTAACCATTAACAAGTAATAAGATTTCAATAAAAAAAAATTATGTAAACATTGCTTATTTTTTATCAGAAGTCGAGTACTTTTATTAGTCATTAAAACAGAAATGGAGATCCCATTGAAAAGGTTTTCACTGATAAAATATGCCATTATTTTTTTCAAAAAGAAAGCCGTGGTTTGAAGTTTCTTTTTCTTAAAGAAGTTAATAAGATTAAAATGTATGCAGCCGCTTTTATTCGAATTAAATTAAATTGAAACGTGTAGTATGACAAATACGAGAGGCTAAGGGACTTATCATTGTTTACCTGGGAGTGGGGGCTGGTCATTTTGAAATCGAACATATGAATTTTTCTTGACCCCCCCCCCCCGCTCCATAATATTTCAATATTTTTATTTGATCCCCCCCCGTAAAAACATCCGAAAAAAATGTGATCCCCCCCCCGTAAAAACATCCAAAAAAAATGTGATCCCCTCTATCAATTATGCAAAAATTTTAACATGCAAAACACTTATGTTATTTCATGAAAATATTGAAAACATGAAATATTCTCATTGGATTGAGTCCAAAAACATACTTGAGGGAAAATTGCCTTGAAATAGGACTCTTCCATGAATACTAGAAGGTAGAGCAAGCTAGTGCTTTGAGAAGCTTTTACTGACTTTTTTTTTTGTAATTTCCTATAATGGGCTATTAAAAAAACCTTTTTGAAACAGTAACAAAACATTATATGATTTTTATATAATTACTAAGAGGGATCTGTTATATGTCCCTTAATGTTTTTAACTGAAATCATAAAGATCGTGGCGGATTTTTTTGGAGTAGATCTGTTAGATTGTTAAAAAAACTACATCTGATTGACACCGATGACTGAGTATTGAAATCAACTGTTTGAGACATAAAGTTAAGAATTTTCTACTATAATGACTAGGATTGGAAAATACGACAGCTGTTGACCTGTTTGAAGAATTTATTATATAGGATTTTGGATTCTTCTTTCATTTGAGGGTCCCTGCCTAGTAAGCTTAAATCCAGAAAAGTCGTTAGAACTAAGAAGCAAACTGGCCTTTCTACTTTGCAAAGGTAGAGCTACAGAAAGTGTATGCTTTAACAGAATTTAAATAGAATATTTAAACTGTGAAGATAAAAATGTGTTTGTAAATTATAAATAGGAAATTTTTAAATCGTATTTTCTAATATCAATCATTAAAATGTTCACGTTTTGATTTTATTATTATCACCAAATGTTAAACAGAACTGTGGTAGCAAAAACATCACATAAAAAAATACCGACGAAATCGACCTATATGTGCTTTCTTTTATATATTAAATTGAACTTGTCAACCTTTCCCACTTGACAATTTGTAAAGAACAGAGACTTCCGAAAAAAACTTTCAACTGAACATTTAAAAGTGTTACTAGCGACAATTTGCAATTAAGGATCCGGTTTTAAAAACATTTCATTATTTGAAACAATACACATACCGTTAGTGACCAAATATGGTATATAAAAAGATAAGTATATTCTAGAATTATCTCGAAAATGTTCTAACCTTGTTTACACCATATTTGGTTACTGATTGAATAGTTAATATTTATAACATTCCGACTAATAGATACATAGAAAAACATATAATTACCAAGTAAAAAGTTTAACTTAGATTCAGTCTTATATCGTGCATTGCAATGATAATAAAATTTGTACATACCAAGCTTTAAATTTACATGGTCAGTAAAGAACATCGCACAACCAATTGTCTTACATCTATTGTAGGTAATGTATTTACTTTTATGTAGATCGGTTATATTTTGTAACTTTGGGTTTTGTTTTCGTTTAATTGGAATGATGACAAGTCAGAAAAGACACACTACATTAAATGACATTTGGAAAGCCTGTGTTAAATGCATTTCGATAACTTTAATTCAAATTGTTCTTGCAAAAACTGAAAACATAACAAATAACTTTTAAATGTTCTTAGGGTACGGGTTAGGTTATGCGCTTCAAAAAATATGTTAAAGAGGTCCGAATTTTGAAGGAGTAGGCACGGTAAACCACTTTTTGGCTCTAAAATATAGCATTTTTCAAATGTGTTATACATGTAAATTTTAGCTATTAATTGCAAAGTAGACTACTTTTACAACATAAATATGGGATTTATAATACAGTGCATATACATCAGATACTTACTTCGTTAACTCATTTAAAATGTCAAAATGACCGAAATCTTCACAATATTAGCATTTGTATGGTTTTTGTCTATCATAGAAGAGCCCTCACTTGTTTTCAGTCTTAATATTCCAATTAAGGTTGTATTGGTGATACTTCATAGCAAATATAGGTTTAGATTGAGCATCAATACAGCCACTTAAAATTTGTGACAAAGTAACATCTGAAACATATTTGATATTTGTTTGTATCTTAGCTTGAATTTAAAAGTCGAAATATAAACCAAAACTGAATTCTTATATCGAAATATTTACTGCTTGTTGAATCCACTTTTATAAAAGAGGGGCAAACGATACCAGAGGAAAAGTAAAACTCAAAGATCAAAAACAAACTGACAATGTCATGGCTAAAAAGAAATAGACAAACCGACAAATAATAGTACACAAGACACAACATAGAAAAGTAAAGACTGAGCAACACGAACCACACCAAAAACTGGAAATGATCTCATGTGCTCCGGACGGGTAAGCAGATCTTGCTCCACATGTGGCACCCGTTGTATTGCTCATGTTATAACACAGCCGATAAATAGTATAAATCAGTATGTCACATTTGTGCAAGAGCAAAGCGATTCCTTGTGAGCAGCAATACTCTATCCATGAAATCATGATAGGAAATACAAGCAAGGGAATTTCGTATCAATTGGGAGAAATATACTTCGTATGCACGCGCTGCTTGAATGTTCCTATATAGAAATGGAAAATTCACAATTGGAAAGCTGTTTTCAACCGACCTTTATTGTCAATTTATAGATGTTTCAAGATATGAGGCAGATTTAACTGTATCTGTTGTATCCTTAATCTCTCCATTATAAATGTTTTCAACAGCAAAAATCGTAGTTTATTAGTTTTTTCGAACTCGTTGATAACGCCCATTTGATGTAAAAATTATTGCTCGATTCGTTATTACAAAATATTTTTAAAACCTATTCCAAATCAAGGGAGGTTCTTTTGGCTTTTTTATTGGTGTTATTGCATGGAACAGAAAACGGAACTCCCATTATTGTCTTATTTCTCATAGGGAGGTACCATTGACTTTAAGAGGGTTCTTACTTTTTTTATTATGTTATCCTGACTTTTTGTACATAAATTGTCATCATTTGGACGAAGAGTTCCTCTTCATATCACATAACAAATGGATCAGGAACCGGACACTAACAATAATTATTAATGAACTAGTTTAACCTTATGACTTTAACAACATGCAATGTGGTTGTGTAGCCTTGACATTTTCACTCATCAAATAACATATCTTTAAAGTATAGTGATACATCGAAACATACTTAAGTATTTGTTAAACGCATCTTTCATTGAAACAATATTTATATAGGTCACATATTTAAATTGACCAGCCAGTGTCTAGACATCTAAGAATAATAAACATACCTATATACAATAATACACAAAAATAACATCGTAAATACGGTAGTATTTTGTTAGGGAAGTCATTTCATAACGTAGGCGTTCATAATTACAGCGGACGTGTGTCTAAAAACCTACTCTTGGTAGTTACCGCCTCTGGGTCGTTAACTTTAGGTACCTATGAAAATCAACCTGGAAACTAATCATTTCAACAATGACACGAGATGTAAACAATGTTTTTATACAATTTAATCATTATGTTCCATTCAGTTGGTCCGAGAGAAAAATATCATTTGTAAAGTTTGGTAACCTAAGGATTTAATATTTACTTTAGTAAGGGAAAACATATGATGTAAGTATATTTTTATATTCGGACTACTTTGAGTGAACTATTTTGACTGGCTTGATATCGATAGTAGCATAAGTCAATTGATTTAGATCGGTATATTGGACATTGAACTGACTATTTATGGTCTTTTCCCTACGTCTACGCGAGGAAAGACCTTATTGTTTTTCTAATGTTTTTTTCTTTTTTTTTTTCCTTTCAGCATTTTTTTGGAGAAATTTTGTAGGATTTCATCATCCCCTTTAGAAGTTATCTCCCTTTTATTGATTTTTTTCAACATGGTCCCCCCTCCCCCCTAAATGTTTTAAAAGATATCATGACCTTATTTGGATAATAGGTAGATAGTCATCATGATGTATTACCATATGAGGCTGCATAGGATTTCATCATCCCCTTTGAGAGTTATATCCCCTAGAATCAATTTCTTTTAATTGCATTTTTCTTAAAAACTATTATAGATAGAATCGATTTGAAAACGGCAACATGTACAAGACCAATCATTTTGTTGTTAACCCTTATAAGGAGTAATTTCCCCTTGAAAAAATATACACAATTTTTGAAAAATTGTATCTCGAGAACCGGAAGTCGTAAAGACTTGGGACCTACACCAATAATCTTAAGTTCATGTGACCTTCAATTTGCACCCAAAGTCAGAGGTCACCAAGTGCAAAAAAATAATTACGCTGCATTTTCAAGCTTACATATTAGGAAAACGAGAAGTCTTTGCTGCATACATACAGCGTATAAATTGTTCCTCTCGATGAGCTGTACATTTTATACAATAAGCCTAAAAATGTCCAACCGTCTGTTTAAAAGTTACAACGGGATGATTCTTAAAAGTATAGTATTGTGTGTATATATTTTTAAAGGTAACAGATATTAACCTACTATAAACTGCAAAGATGATCAGAAATTCAAGTCCTTCAATTTGAGGTCAATGTCAGGTCATGATGAAATTTCACCTTGACCTTCACAGTATACAATGACCTTGACCTTGTGATATTTGAAAGGTCAAGTGGTCCTGAGTTGAATGGTGATAGTCCCATGTCTCTACGACTTCCGGTTCTTAAGTTTGGTATTGCATCATATCTTTGATGATTAATTGTGACCTTGGTAAACTTTGAAATTGTCCTAACTCTTTTTCTATAATGTTGTTCTTACACTGTAGATCATTTATTATTTAACAGATTTGAGATATCTATTGTCATTTTAGAGATATTGCAGTTTGAAGTTTTGCGAGCGGAAGCATGTATTTCTGAATCAACAAGAGCTTACCACTTAAAATGTTTTAGAAATTGAAGAGGTTAGCATATTTATGTTTGACCAAATACCAAAAACATTCCATGGAAAAAAACACAAAAAAATCAATTTGAAATTTTCAAGTTTTGCATTGACTTTGTAAGTTTCATAACTTCTATTTATATAGTTGATATTGCATCATTATTTGCACTTTGTCAAATGGGGTCATCTCATATATCAAATTGAAGGTCTTGATAAACTCTACTTAAAAATGAAAATTTTAAACCCCCGTTTCATCCCAGGGGACGGGTTGGGTCATTTAGTGCAAACATTCAAACTTCTCAGATTGTAAGGTTGTCGCATATCAAATGAAAGAACATAAAGCGTACATTTCAAATATCAAAATGACGTCTTCCAAAAATCGGTTGGAAGGGGTCATTGAGTGCAAAAAATGAATTTTCTTTTAAGATAGGGTTGTTGTATATCAAAGGAATGGTCCTGATGTGTACATTTGAAATATCAAATTCCCAACCTCCAAAACTTAGTTGGATAGGGTTATTAAGTGCAAAAATCAACATTTCTAGAACATGGCGTTGTCGCATATCAAATGAAAGCTCATCTACCCTATGTTACATATATCATAATTCCTATCTCAAAAATGTAGGCGGATAAGGTCATTAAGTGTTAAAAGCGAAAAGTTTCAGAAGGTATGCTTGTCGTATATCAAACGAAAGGTCGTACAAAGTACATAACGAAAACATCACTTTTACAGGAAAGACCTTTCAATTGTTTTACAAACAATTAAGATATTAGTTCTTTTTCTTATGTTGTTTTTTTTCTTCCAGCATTTTTTTTTACATGCTCTCCCCTCGTTTCTATTGAAGTCATTAAGACTAAATATTAACCTTCGATAGACCTCATTATGACCTTTTACCGGATGAGGCTTTGTAGGATTTCATCATCCCCTTTAAGATTTATATCCCCTTGAAGCTATTTTTTAAATTTACAATTTTCTCAAAAAGTATTAGAGATAGAATAGAATTGTAAATGACAGCATGTACAGAAACAGATTGCAATGTTAATAAACATAAAAAAATAGTAGGTTATTTGCCCTAATAAGGAGTTATTCCCTTGAAAAATTAAACATTTTTCGAAAAAATATATTTTGAGAACCAGAAGTCGTAGAGACTTGGGACCTTCGCCAATATTCTTTAATTCATGCGACCTTTAATGTGTACACAAGGTCAAAAGTCACTGAGTGCAAAAACAAATCGCTTCAATTTCAAGCTTACATGATAAGAGCTTGCTGCATACATACTGCGAATGAAATGTTCCTCTTGACGAGCTCTACATTTTATACATTAAGCTCAACAATGTCCGACCGTCTGTTCAAAAATTACGTCAACATAACTCTTTAAACTATAGTAACATGTGTATATCTTTTATAGGGTAACAGATATCAACCTACTATTAGTTGTTCAAGACCTTCAATTTGAGGTCGATGTCGGGTCATGAGGAAATTTAACCTTGATCTTCAAAGTGTACTATAACCTTAACCTTGTGATATTTGAATGGTCAAGTGGTCCTGAGTTGAATGGTGGTAGTCCCATGTCTCTACGACTTCCGGTTCCAATGTTTGGTATTACATCATATATTTGATGATTCAATGTTGTACTTTAACTGCAGATCATTTATCATTTAACAGATTTGAGATATCTGCTGTCGTGTTAGAGATAATGCAGTTTGAAATTTTGCGAGCGGAGGCATGTATTTCTGAATCAACAACAGATTACCACCTAAAATGTTTTTGAAATTGAAGAGGATGACATAGTTATATGTTTGACCAAATACCGAAAACATTCCTTGAAAAAAAAAAATCAATTTGAAATGTTCATGTTTTGCATTGACTTTGAAAGTTGCATAAGTTCTATTTATATAGTTGATATTGCGTCATTTTTGAGATTTTGCAAGATGGGGTCATATGATACATCAAATTGAAGGTCTTAATGAGCTCTACTCAAAAATGAACATTCCAACCCCTTTTTCATCCCAGTGGTCAGGGTGTGGTCATTTAGTGCAAAACTTCAAACTTCTCAGATGGTCAGGTTGTCGCATATCAAATGAAGGTCCATATAGCGTACATTTCAAATATCAAATTGACGTCCACAAAAAATGGGTTGGGTGGGATCATTGAGTGCAAAACAATTTTTTTTTTAATATAACGTTGTTGTATATCAAATGAAAGGTCTTAACGTGTACATTTGAAATATCACATTCCTGTCCTCCATAAAAAAGTTGGATGGGGTTATTAAGTGCTAAATCAAACTTTATAGAATATGGAGTTGTCGCATATCAAATGAAAGGTTATCAGGTCTACATTACAAATATCATACTTTGGATCTCCAAAAAATTAAGTGCATGGGGTCATTAGGTGTAAAAAAATAAAACAAATAAAAAGATATGCTTGTCTTATATCAATCGAAAGGTCGTAAAGATTACATTGCAAAAACATCACTTTTACTGTAAAAGTGATGTTTTTGCAATGAAATCTTTACGACCTTTCGATTGATATACGACAAGCATATCTTTTGAAAATTTGTATATATTGAGATACTAGTTTGTTTTTATATTATCTTAGACATTAGACATAACAATAATACAAGTGTTTCAGCTAACGTGCTAAAAAAAATAGGGTAGGTAGGAAGGCAATATAATTTTATTTTACAAACATATTTTACCTGGTTACTACTAGGGAACACGTGTATTACTTTGTATTTTGGACTTATCATATGTCTCAGACTCCTTTATCCATATGTTTGGTTTATGATACTGAAAAAGTCTAGTTAGATAAATAAAGCAACCACTGAGTTCCTTTCAATTGCCACATCAATCTTTGCTTTTAGTGCACTCTATAGTATATATCTTTCAAATAAACTAATTTCATTGTCCTTATTTCGATCATTGGTCTGAGAAATGAGGGGATGAAAACTTTGATTTTAGGTCTAGCTACTTTTTAAATTGATTTAAGAAATGACAAATCCAATATATTTAACCGTTTTTTTTATATATATTTGTGCTGTTATTATTTGTATTGGCCGGGACAAAAATACATTAAGTCATGCGAGTATCCCATATTATCTATGGTCAATAATCTTCTTTGTAATTTCTACATTCGTAAAACACCTATATCGAATAGTGGTTTGCCGTCGTTTGCCGATATCTTTACCGGACGTACTCACCTCAAAAACTTAAATAAAGGGATGTAGTATGACTGTCAATAAGACAAATATCTACCAAATATCAAATGACGTCGATGTAAGTAATTTACAGCTTTCAACAATTAGAAAAAAAAACGTATCGTATAGTCGGCTATACAAGGACCTCACATGAAAATTATAAAACAATCATTTTAAAATTCTTCCTGCCTAATTAATAATAAAACAATTAACGAAAAATATACATGTCAACATGTGTCAATGCCACGCACTTAATTGCAGGGTCCTGACTAGGAACAGAAACATACAAAAGTAAAATTAAAAACATACGGAACTACGAGGAAAATTCAAAACAGAAAGTCTAAAAAAAAATGGCAGAATAAAAAGCTTAAACAAATGAATGGATAACAACTGTCATATTCCTGACTTGGTAAATTTTTTTAATTAAAAACTAAATCTGGTTTTATAGCTATCTAAACCTCCCACTTGTATCCGACAGTTGCAGTTTAAAACATGTTGAAATTGAACTCGTTATTATTTGAGTGCATAGGTTGAAAGTACGCATTAGTAATATTATTTAGGGGTGTGCTTAGGATATAGTATTTCCAATTTATATACAAGAACACTATAGAGACGAAACAAAATATTATTTATTTTACTGGGATAATAGCACAGAAAACATACAACACAAAGGTAAATTTGTAAATTCTAGCAAATGACTTTGTTGTGTTGGAGGTTTACACTACCATTTTTAATAAGGAGACGGAATATGTTTCTATCGAGAAAACTATGCTTACACTTTTTAATTATTTCCATATAAAAAAAGAAGGGCGAATGGTACCAGTTGGACAGTCAAACTCATAGATCGTAAATAAACTGCCAACGCTATGACTAAAAATAAAAAAAGACAAACAGACATATAATAGTACACAGGACACATCATAGAAAAACTAAAGACTAATCAATACGAACCCAACCAAAACTAGGGGTGATCTCAAGTGCTCTCAATGATTAAACAGATCCTGCTCCACATGTGGCACCCGTCGTATAAATCATATTTAAATATTTTTCTATTTCATATCATGGAAAGTTTGACAAGTCTTTTTGTACCATTCTTTGTTGCCTCAGAAATCAGGTCATCTTACAATAGGTACAATGATTACATACGTTTGTGAATCTGCTTATAATATTATAATAAAACTAACTTTGTACATCAATGTATATACTATGTGCGTTTATCTCCCACCTTGCCTTGCAATACCGTTCATTGGTGTTTGTTGCAGTTAAATAAAACATCCAATTCATTGCCAAATTATTTTACGAACTATTTCATGTTGAGGTGTACCTGGTAATGAGGAAATAATTTTGGAACGTATAATGTTGTGTGTAGTGCATGATATTCAAACTGCTTTGTTTTTCTTTGTATGTATACTATTGTATTATTTCTTTTTGATATTTTTATCTCTTATATATAAAATGTATGTTGCCACTTGTAAGTCCAGTTAATGGAAATTAAACTATTTATGCCCGCGTCACACTGTCCCGATTTTTACGCCGAAGGCAACACGATTATGGAAATGTTCAAAATCGGGACTGATCGTATCCAGATCGGGCTATTCGTATTGCCATCTTCAACCATCGTAGAACCATCGGCCACTTTTTCTAGCCTTCGGGGACATCTTCGGGAAGGGTTCTAAATTTTTTAACATGTTAAAAAATCCCCGAAGGTGCGTCCGATGTTGAGGGTTCGTATTGAGTTCGTATCACCATCCTTACCATCGTAATGTCACCGGGAATGCATCTTTGAACATCGTATTGCATTCGTGTTTCCATCGTTTCCATCGGGCAGTTTTGACATTACGATGTCTACACGAATGAAACACGAAGTTACCCGAAGGTCTTACGATGGCAACACGACTTCGTGAAGACCTCGTAATCCCGTCGTGTTGCCATCGAATAAAAGTACGAAGGCGACAAGATGGAACTACGACGGCAATAAATCCAGCTAAATGTAAGTTAATTTTTGTGCTAAAATACATTTAAAGTGCCATGCGCGATATGCACTGGTCAGTCTAATACGACACTTAAGAACGACGTTCACAAAACATGGAGCTTATATCATATGATTCTATGAGAACAAGAAAGGCGACAGCGTTGTTTCTATTAATTCAAATGGAACAAGAAGAGCAGCTATTACAGGCTCAGGATTTACTTTTACAAGTAAAATATTATTTTTGTCAATTTTTCATATCAAGTAACATAATGAAAATCATAAACGCGCCCCGTACACCAACACTGCAGGAAACCAACTTTTTCTTCATTATTCTGATTTTTTATGTATCGTCTGAGTTGTTGTCCCACGAATGTTTACTCCATAAACATTTTGTTTTCTATATGTCATATTTTTGCCGCATTTGTTACTTTCCCCAACATCATTCCTTTGTTTATATTATTATGATATTCTCCTGGAAAGAGCTCTTTTTGAATAAAAGGGATCAACGAACCCATTACCTTACCTTTAAGATAGATCAGTAAACATGGGCATAATTATGGGTGATTATTCAGACTAGTGCACACATTTTACAGTTCAAACAAGGCAATGCCGAGCGTGGCACCCCTTCGTATGTTACATATTTGGGACAAATATGGACACTATATTTGTATATGACACATGCAGAAAATGGTAAATTGAATATGCATATTTGATACATAATCTATTTTTTTAGAAATGAACAAAAACAATCAGTAACTGGAAATACCTTTAAAATTGTCTTTCGAATCAGCAGGTAAAAAATGAGTAACCAATTTCCTGTGTATTATGCTATTTCAAGGAGAAAAAAAAGTCCATCTGCATGACCTTGACCTTTGGCCTTGAACGTAAAAAATGTCTGATTATTACGAGGAGGAACAATATACCAAATGTGGTTAAAATCTTTTGAAGCATATTGGTTTTAGAGTGTCCACAATGGTGATGTATTACAACTGCCACTGTGACCTTGACCTTTGAACTTTAAAGTCAATAGCGCTTAAGATATTCTTAACGAGTAACACCATACCAAGTTTTGAGCATTTTGGTTCTAGAGTGTCCATAACAATTTTATTTACACGCAACTTACATGTAGTAGGCAATGGGGATAATAAACTAAGTTTTATAAGAATTAGACAAAAAGACCGATTTCCCGCCTATAATTTAAATGCATCGTAAGCTGTACACGTCGTATGGCCATCGCGCCATCATCGTAATCTATCGTGTAGCCTTCGTAATCCATCGTGTAGCCTTCGGCTGAGATATGAAGGTTAAATATCCGTCTTCGGTTAACCTTCGTATGTCCATCTTTTGCTATCGTATATAATTTCGGCACCATCGTATAGACTTCGTTATTCATCGTACTTGCTTCAGTCACGTTTTGGTATTTTAAAGAGATCGGGACCAACTTCGTACGAACTTACAATTTTCGCATTCGGGTATCCATCGTATTTAAAAATCGGGACAGTGTGACGCGGGCATTATGAAGTGCTTAAATTGTAACATTTTTTATTACCAGATGGTTTTGAAACCGAGAAATATTAGACTAAACCTAACCATGTTTTGGTTCATACGATTGGAAAAACTAATGTCTATAGAGTTAAATACTTACTTTTTCAATTGGTATTTACTAATATGTGCGTCTGTTTATTAAGAATGATACAGTATTTTGGAATTTTGTTTTCCTTTATAGAGGTCACATACTGACAAAACATTCAAAATTGTAAGACATTGTCAAGACATCAAGAAACCATATAAAATTGCATATCAACTATTTGGGACTTTTAATCGTTCCTATTAATAAAAAAAAGATTGCGGATTTTAAATCACAGCGTTCTCCTAATCGAAACCGGAAATATTTTTATTTATCAATGGTATTGTATACGTAGGTGTGTATATGTAGTCTATGTTGTACAGATTTATTCATTAATGAATGTTACAGATAATTATCCAACAAGTTCAAACAACATTCAAATTTGTAAAGTGGCATAATAACGTTAACAGATTAAATTTTTAGTTTATCCTGGATAGTTATGCAGTTGCTGTAAGTGTAGTATGGTATTAGATGCATTGGAAGTATACTATTATTCATTTTGAAAGAATCAAATACCGTCAATGTTTAATATGTACGGCACGTTGTTGAAACAAGCACAGTCATATACTAGGCAATATTGTCTGTTGAAAGTCATTGGAGATTTTTTTCTGTTTATAAGCATATTTCAACTATTTATAAGTCATATGGCCTTCATCCCGTAGTACATTATTATCACGCTTAATATTTTTATATATATATAATTTTATTTTGGATGTAACGCATCTTCTGATTGGCTGACGTTATTTTGTTATGAGTCCATAGACATAATTTAGTCATGTGACCGTGACGTCATCAACGTTTTTTTCATGGTTTGCCTTAGTTTAAAAGGGAATTGAGAATTAAATTATAAGAAATGACTGTAATATTTTTTCTGTCTATTCGAAATAACATAAAAAATGTGGTGCACACTGTTAAATAACACTCTACGCGCGTTATTCAGCACTGCATGAAATGATACGTTTACAAAATTTATTCATAAATTAAATTTCTAGTTTTGAATTTAAGGTCTGATTTATGAAGAATTATTTTAGTAGTTTATGAAAATTTAATATTTTTTTTAAATTTCTTATTTTCTTAAGTTTAATTCCGATTTATTGGTTATTAAATTTGTTATTTATTTGAAAAATAATAGCAGTTTAAATTTGTTATTTAAAAGGTTTAAATCTAGTTTATAACCGTTAAATTTTTCGTTTAAATATACATTTATTTTTTATCAAAACTACTAATATCAGACGATTTAACTGAAATTTAATTTAGATTATATAACAAGTTTATACTGATCAATTTTTGTTCGGTAAATTTGAAATTTAATGCCAGTTTTGGTATACGTTTATTTTTTATCAAAACTACTAATATCAGACGATTTAACTGAACTTTAATTTAGATTAAATAACAAGTTTATACTGATCAATTTTTGTTCGGTAAATTTGAAATTAAATGCCAGTTTTGGTAACGTGTTTTACATTGTCTTATCGGGGCCTTTTATAGCTGACTATGTGGTATGGGCTTTGCTCATTGTTGAAGGCCGTACGGTGACATATAGTTGTTAATGTCTGTGTCATTTTGGTCTTTTGTGGATAGTTGTCTCATTGGCAATCATACCACATCTTCTTTTTTATATTATGTTTCTTGTTTAATTTCAATGATGAAGTAATTCTTCTTCTTAAGGGTCAACAAGGCTTCACTACTGTCAGATGAATACATGTTGTACAAAATAAAATGGAGCGAAAACGTTATTAAGAAAACAAGACGACTTTACGATCGGGCTTATTATAATTGTTCAAAAAGAAGAAGAAGAAAAAAGAAACTTTCGTTGGAAAAATATTAACAACTTACGTAAATCAATATTTAAATCTTGAAAATCCCCAAATCTTTAGAAATTTTCAAGTAAGTAAAGGTCTTCGTCAGATTTCCATGGACGTTCTGGTTATCTTTTATCCAAATAACAGAAAATACAAAACACAACAAATAACAAGAGCTTGAATAATGGCTAAATTTCATTGATTGATTTTTATCGTCTTTTATAAGGAATAATTCAGTTATGAATAGTTTAAACAACATGTATTTATCGCAGTACATATGTACATATCAACAACACAAATAGAATATATTTTTAGAAACAAGCAGTTTTGATTATCCCCCTTATTATAAACTAAATATATTTTGACATTTTGACATTTTTCTTTCATTTGATATTTATGAAAATCGTATATATACGAAATTTACTTCTATATAGTGCACTTTGTCAGATATTTCTAAAATATCGTATTACTTTTTTGTTAATATTTATGATGGGATGTAACTCTTTTTGTCAACAATCATATCTGTTTCAGAGGAAAATATTTATTTTAAAAATAAGTTATCTCCCATTACATTGGAAAAGCGTAAAGATTAAGATTATACATTTTAAAATTTGTCTTTCTTTTTAATATATTCAACACACTTCAGTTTTACAGATGGATGGATAATTCTTAAAAAAAAAAATAACCAAATGTGCCGCATACTCGTATAAAAGGGCACACTAAAAAAAAAGTAATTTTAAGCTGTTTTAGCGCAAATTTCACAATATTCACGAAGTAAACGGGATTTTTTTTTCCCAGTCGTCGTATTTTGCTACTGACTCTTTCGCAAATAATGATACCCATTTGTACAACATAAATCGCTTTTCCGTAAGTGGAAGTTATGCGGACGCATTTCATTTGCGCGCATTTTGTGATTAACTTTTTTACGTTTGCGCAATTACATTGGCGCGCATTAGTTTTTCAGAAACACTATGACAAGTAAATTAAGATATGATTCATTTTTAAAATGACTGTAGTTATATACATGTTCTAAAGCTGAATTTTATATTTTTCACAATTCTGTATTTTATTTGTTTCTGAAAGAAATCGAAATGATTTAAAAGCAGTCCGCAGTGAGGACCCCAAATTGGATGTATTTCAAATAGATATATATAGGAAGATGTTTTTCTACAACGGAGATCTATGAACATGCACTGATACGCCCAGAATGGGAAAAGGATATCAAGGTTGGGGTAACCCACCTTTTTTATTCTGTTTTATTAAGTAAACAGGTTTTTTTTCTTTTCGTTTCTACCGTAAACACAATCTAACGTTTGGGGCAGGTTACACGTGCTTACCTTTTTCTCTTATTTCTCTTATTTCCTATGAGTCATTTAAAAAAATCGTGCAAAATGACGACCTGATTTTAAAAAAAAAAGGAAACAATAAATGCAGGATCTTCTTTTGGAATCATACAGTGGAGATAACTTCTGATCTCTCGTTAGAACTGTCAGAATAATCTGTCATAGAACTGTTGTAAACTCTCCTAGAACAGTTCTACCCTAAAACTGTTCTTAGTAGAACTGTCAGAACCAGTTTTAGATAGAACTGTATTAAACTGTTAGTTATAGGTAGAACTGTTAGATCTGTAAATTTAGTCTCGCAATTTGTTTTGTTCTTCCCTATATATGTATAACAAGAACAAAAAAATTGCGAAAGCAAATTTACAGATCTAACATTGTTGGGTTGATGTTTAGACGAGTTGTATATACAGAATGTACACAGTCATGTATCACCATCACTGCTGGTGATCCGATAGATACATTTGTTGTAAAATTGTCACTGGTTCAGACGTACTTATAAATATAATTATTTCTGTGACTGTATCTTACATTAATTTGTAGGATCCTTCACTATAGATAATTTAGCTGATCTGTAAAAATAACATCTTCATGCCTTTTATAGCATGTACTGTAGTACGATGCTAGATTAAAACTGGCGTGGAAAGGTAACACCCGGCCAGCGAAAGCTTCGTTTTAATGAAGCCCATGTGTTCGTGTGATCTAGCGCGCCGGTTACAGTGCAGGCGATTTGTTGCCACGATATCTCAGTAGCATGGGTTCGACGGGATTCGAACCCATGCTACTGAGATATTGTGGCACCAAATCGCCTGCACTGTAGCCGTCCTGCTAGACCACACGACCACCTGGGCTTCACAATAACAAAGCTTTCAGTGGCCGTGTGTTACCTTTCCTCGTCAGTTTTAATCTAGAGGCGTACTACAGTACATGGTATATGAGGCTTGGAGATGTTATTGTTACAGATCAGCTCAATTATCTATAGTAAAGGATCCAAAATAATGTACACAGCCATGTATCACCATCATTACTGGTGATCCAATGGATAAATCTGTTGTAGAGTTGTCACTGACTCAGACGTACTTATATATCTATAACAAAAACATCTCAATGCCTTATATATCATGTACTGTAGTACGCCGCTAGATTAAAACTGACGAGGAAAGGTAACGCACGGACACCGAAAGCTTTATTATAGTGAAGCCCAGGTGGTCGTTTGGTCTAGCGGGACGGCTGCAGTGCAGGCGATTTGGTGTCAGGATATCTCAGTAGCATGGGTTCGAATCCCGGCGAGGTACAAAATTGATAAAATGTAAACTTTTAGTTATTTATTGAACAGTAGAGTGCTTCTGCTACATAAATATGGGCTATTTTTGACACTACAATGAACATATATCGGGTACTGGCACCTTAAAGTCATGCTAAATTACTGAATTCTTCACAATTCTAGCATTTTAGTAAAATTTTAGACTGTTTTCGTGTAAATCGAAAGTGGCCGCATTCGTGTTCATCCTTAATATTGAAATGGAAGTTGTATTTTATGATAATACATAACATATATAAAGGTTTAGGATGAACACGGATGCGGCCACTTTCATTTTTGACAAAAAAACATCCAAAAAGTGACATTTTTCGGCATTTTTGGTTGATTTTTCATATTTGAGCTTGAATCGGATCGTTTTTAATGTCTAAATCAGTTCAAATCTTTCACATAAACTAATTGATTCAAATGAAATAGACTCTTAAGTGTTTAAAAAGTGGTCAAAATCTTTTGTCAGATAAATCTGAACTTTGAGGCCAAAATCGGTCCTTACCGGTCCTACTCCTTTACAGATCTAACATTGTTAGGTTGATGTTTAGACGAGTTGGATATATACGAGTCTAAATTGAAAACTACGTTCAAACCTATGATTGCGTTGGATAAAAACCACAATTTTTATACGTGTGCATGTAAAACAACTTTCGTTGTAGAAGGGTATAAAAACAGCACAAACAACATTTTCCAAAAGACCAAAAAAGTGAAAAAGTATATTTAAACAAAACGCATTTGACTAACAGGTCGAACAACAGATGTTCTTTAACCCTGCTGACGGCCATTGGCGATTCCCAAATAAAATTGATCACAAGATGTAACAAAATGGATCTTAATATAACTTTGATACTAAACAGAAAAAAATTAACTTGTGGCGTCGATGTTATACCACAAACATACGGTGTCAATATTTTTTTAGTACACCATATATATATATACCACTCGGCCACCTT
The DNA here is from genome assembly GCF_963676685.1 of Mytilus edulis. Classification (NCBI taxonomy): domain Eukaryota; kingdom Metazoa; phylum Mollusca; class Bivalvia; order Mytilida; family Mytilidae; genus Mytilus; species Mytilus edulis. The sequence goes on along the minus strand of NC_092353.1, from coordinate 5,784,138 downwards.
GGCTTCACAATATGTATATATTATTATTAATAAGACGTATTTACATTTAAGACATAGAGTTCTTAAATCTGTTCTATTTATAGAACTAACTAAATCAAATCTAGCCAATGTATATGTGAAAGTTTGATATCAGAAGTTGATATGGAAAAAGAAATATATTAAAATATTTATAATTATACTTTAATTTATTCTATGTCAACTGAAAAGGGATTAAGTTGTATTGCAATTTTAATTGTTTTGCACAGTAGCAAATATTACACACTTTTAAAAAGAGAATGACATAGGTTCAGATATTGTCAAGTATTAATGGGCAGGCTGGAAAAGAAGAAATTGATAAACACATTGTACTGTTACGGGGAAGAAAGGGGGATAGTTATTTGGGGGTGTAAGTAATATTTTTCGTTTATCTTTTGATAAAATTGATTTTGACAAGGGCGTGCGCGACGTTGAAATGACACCAAAAGCTACACCATGTTATTTATCAAATGACATATTTACCTCAGTTTTTGTAGAAATGGAATTTGGCAATATGCCTTCATTGACTTACATAGGAAGACATATGTCAGATATCTTTAGAAATGCCCAAAAAAAGAAGAAATTAAGGAATCCAAATAAATGGTCAGCTGTGGAATGACACATTAATGTGTTGTTCAAACACTTGCAAATAATGTAGATTGCCTTTCAAATACAGGTTTCTTGTCAGCAAGTCTTCATTTTGCACCTATTCCAGATTTTCTTGTTTAGGGTCAAGGGTGTCTATCAAAATTATAATCAGGAGAAATTGAATGCAACTTTGGACCTGAAACCTTTGCTAAAGACATGAAGGGAGAACTTTTTTCTCAGAAAACAAAATATTCAAGAAGATGAATTACCGTAAGCCAAAAAGAAATTGTCACGCAGAAAAATCCCAAGGACTCCGCAGTTTAACTAAAATAAATGGTAGCTAAAATCTCAAAACTACTTAACTCCAAAGTATGTTTAAGTTCAATCAATATCTAGAATTTAAAATAAATAAAAAAAAGGAATCCATAGATCAAGGACAATATTTTTGTTTAGCCCTCCCCCTTTTTCCAAGATCTGTTAGTTTTTGTTTTTTATTAGTTACAGCTGCGTATTACACTTGCATGGAATTGATAGTGAAAGGGGATTGAAAGTTTGTTTGATCATTTAAACAAACTAGGCAGGTAGGGCAATGCATACCCCGTGCCTACTTAAGAGTTAATGTTTACGCACGGAAATGATAAGAATATTATATATATATCAGATCCTTTGTCGATGCTGGAATAATTGTTTATGGTACGTCTTTGTTTTTTCCTGAATTCACTTCAACAACAGTTTTAAAAAATAGGAAGTCATTAAGTTAATTGAGAAATTTATCTAGATCTTTTTTTACCATACATTTTATATCGTATGTTTTTTTTAGATTAAGAAATACAAGGAATAGAAAATAAAGTTGAGGACTAAAATCCTTTCAGATAAATGCAGGGAAGGTTGTATATCGTAGGAAAATAAATATTCGTATTTTCATTATCAATCTTGTATTTTTTTCTTATTATCAATTTTATCTGGACTATTATACTATTAGTATAAGACCCTGTTTACACTGGCAACGAAACTGAATCGATCTTTATTTGAATCGATCTTAAAAAGACAAGGGCCGTGTTCACCCCAGTTCGCATTTACATTGCACAAGCAAGATCGATCTTATTTAATCCAGTGCGTTTACACTACAACATAAAAAGAACCGGTCGGACTTTTATTTTCCTATCTAAATATAACAAACACCTGAAAAAAGATCGATCGCGATCGATCTAAGCGTTTACACAAAAAGAAAGATCGATTCAAATATGATCGATCTTTTTAAAACCACCACTAGAGGTAGACTTTTTAAGTCTGATTGAAGATCGATCTTACCCGTTTACACTGGACCAAAGATCGATCTTATTTGTCAGTGTAAACGGGGTCTAATAGTCCCAGATTTTTTTCTTTAAAATTAATCATCATATTTTTTACCAGAGCAGAAAATACAATGAAACCTGTGGAAGGACAGAGACATACCAATTATACAAAACAATTTCTGATAAAACAGTTTAACATTAAGAGGTTTACTTAATCAACATACATCTGGTTACAATTAGTGAATCAAAGAGAAAGTGTGACCACAAAGTTTATATATGTAACAGATTACTGATAACATGCTGAGATAAAACTGTAAATTATGTGTAAAATCAGGGCTTGTGACTTAGAGTGAAATAAAAAGTTCAATGAAAATCTTTATCCTCCCTGCAACATTGTTTTCTCTCACCAATTTCACACAAACCTACATCAATCTATCCTCTAAACTATATAGTAAATAGTTTTCAAATAAGATATTATCTTAGATATTCTTTTTAAAATAATAGACAGTGTTAGTAGAAAACAAAGATTTTTAAACTGGTCTTTTATTCCTGACTTTTATTTTCTGTTTTGCCATACATGCAGTGGCGGATCCAGAAATTTTCATAAGGGGTAGGATCACTGACTGCCGAAGAGGGGTCCGCTGCAATCAAGCCTCGGTAATTCCCTGTTTGACCAACCATTTTTGTTTTACCTAAAAAAAAATTGGGGGGGGGGGGGGGTCACCTAAAAAAAAACACTCTAAATCCGCCTCTGGGCCATGCATGTGTCTATTTTCTTAAGCACGAAGTATAAAACAACGTGTCTCTGTGTTCGGGGTAAAATCAAATTTGCTCATTGTTGAAGGCCGTCTATCAACTTGTTTGTTTAATTTACCGTCGTTTGGTCTTTGGCAGATATTTGTGGTATTTGAAAATAAACAATATATTTCTTATTTATATATTTTAGCCATCCTTCAATTATGAAATATTATGGGTTCTCGATGAAATACGAAAAGTATCAAAAACACGACATGAACATTAAAAAGATTGCAAAAAAGTTAGTATTCAATTTGGGCCTACCCATATATGAACCGCACTGAAGTACATCCATTATTCATAGTTCATTATTCCTGATTATTAAATATAAAAAGAATGAATAATGAATAATGAAATGGTTTATGTTTCATTATTCAAATTGAAGCGGTGAATAGTGAAATAAATATAAAAAAAATTGACTGTGACACTATAGCTATATTTTGATTCGCATCGACCATAAGAGGGTTTACGGAGGACCTAAATGCCACAACATGCGTAAAAATGAGGAAATATAAAAAAGAAGATGTGGTATATGATTGCTAATGAGAAAAATATCCATAAAAGACCAAAATGACACAGACATTAACAAATATAGGTCACCGTACGGCCTTCAACAATGAACAAAGCCCATACCGCATGCATAGTCAGCTATTAAAGGCCCCGATAAGACATTGTAAAACAATTCAAACGAGAAAACTAACGGCCTTATATATGTAAAATCATGAACGAAAAACAGATATATAACACATAAACAAACGACAACCACTAAATTACAGGCTCCGGACTTGGGACAGACACATACATAAATAATGTGGCGGGGTTAAACATGTTAGCCAATTTTGAATAATGAAATGAATATTTTAAATAATGGAATGGACTGCTATGACCCTTCAGCCCCTAATTACAGATATATATTATACCTCAATCGAAAGCTTATTAAAAGAGGAACAAAAGGTATATAGTCAATATGTTCCGCAACGGATTAAACAGGAGTAACCAAGGACTTAAATATCGAAATACATATATGTACGCGTGAACATTCAGAAAGAGCCAATTTTGAATAATGAAATGGACTGGCAGAACCCTTCAGCCCCTAATTTCAGATATATATTATACCTCGATCGAAAGCTTATTAAAAGAGGAACAAAAGGTATATAGTCAATATGTTCCGCAACGGATATTACAGGAGTAACCAAGGACTTAAATATCGAATTACGCGTGAACATTGAAAAATAGCCAATTTTAAATAATGAAATGGATATTTTGAATAATGGAATGGACTGGCAGAACTCTTCAGCCCCTAATAACAAATATATATTATACCTCGATCGAAAGCTTATTAAGAGTGTTTCTCGTTTATCGTTTTTTTTTATATAGATCAGACCTGGACCGTTGGATTTTCCCGTTTGAATGGTTTTACACCAGTGATTTTTTTATCGACCTTTATATCTTGTTGTTCGGTGTGAGCATAGGCCCCGTGTTGAAGACCGTACATTGACCTATAATGGTTTACTTTTATAAATTGTGACTTGGATGGAGAGTTATCTCATTGGCACTCATACCACATCTTCCTAACTATTTGGATATCTTTCATAGAGTCTTGTAGCGGTCATTTGTACTCGTCAGTGGCGGATGCAGGAATTTTCGAAAGGGGGGTGCTAGCCCAGGGCAAAGGGGGGGGGGGGGTGCAGGGGGGGTGCAAACATATGTCCCGATTCAAATGCATTGATCGGCCAAAATAAAGGGGGGGTGCGGACCCCCGGAACCCCCCCCCCCCCCCCTCTGGATCCGCCACTGCTCGTGCATGTGCATGGTTAAGTATAAATATCAAAAGGCGATCGAGTCTGGTAGAGTCGAATATAGGTCAGGTTTGGATTTATTAATGGTGGCAGTAGTCAGCCAGTGATCAAGAAGTATTGTTCGAGTAAATCTAGAAAACAGATAAAACGCAGATTAATGGCATTGAGCTCTAAGCGTCGGATATATTTATTCATCAATTATAAGTCAAGCGAAATACTAAGGATTTTCTTATCCCAGGAATAGATTACCTTAGCCGTATTTGGCACAACTTTTTGGAATTTTGGATCCTCAATGCTCTTCAACTTCGTACTTGTTTGGCTTTATAAATATTTTGATATGAGCGTCACTGATGAGTCTTATGTAGACGAAACGCGCGTCTGGCGTACTAAATTATAATCCTGGTACCTTTGATAACTATTATCAAGTACTGACCAGTAAAATATGTAGAACAGAAAGTCACTAGACAAAAAGTCACGGACAAATAGTCACTTGGCAAAATAGTCACAATTTAGTTCTGAGATAAGTTTTCTTTGAAAAAAAAAACACTTATTAAAAAAACTAAATGGGGAATGTGTCCATGGGCCATATGCAGATAATGCCCCCGCTGGCATAAGACGTTATAAATGCTCATAAAGCAAGAACATTAAAAGTGTGTTCCTGATGTGAGTTTTGTGGCAGTAAGCATTTTTAAACTTCATAACATTTGGTTGAGGCAAACTCGAGTTAGAGAAAGGAAACGAAATATTCAGCAATTTTGCATATTTGTAAAAGGCATAACTCTGGAACGGTGAAAATTATTGAGACCAAAATTCAAACTTGATATGTGTTATGTGGTGATAAGCATTGTGTGTGCGATTCTTACATTTGGTTAAGGCAAACTAAAGTTGAAGAACGGATACATTTTTTTGAACGTACGGACGTATTTATAAAAAAGAGGATGTGGTATGATTGCCAATGAGACAACTGTCCACAAGAGACCAAAATTACACAGACATTAACAACTTTAGGTCACCATGCGACCTTCAACAATGAGCAAAGCCCATACCGCCTAGTCAGCTATAAAAGGCCCCGATATGATAAGTACATTTTACGTATACATGTGTACGTACGAACGGACAAGGTTAAAAATTAATGCCTCCTCCGCAACGGCGTGACTGATTGTAAGTGTGACTGTTAGTTTGTCCTATCAAATTTATGACTTTCTGTCTTGTGACTTTTGTCCTGTGACTTTCTGTCCGTTTACCTCAAATATTTGTATGATGACCATTCTTGATCTCTCTCTATATATACTAACATTTCCCGACGAATATCTAGTGCATGGATTCTACTTCTTGATCCCTTTTCGAATTTTATTGACTTTCAAAGGTTATCGCATAGAAAGTTGAATCAGTGTCAAGCAAGATAGACACCCGAAAATTTTCGTTGAACGAGTCAAATCAATCTTCTGGTGGCTTCATCGATCAGTGTTGATTGAGTTTGATCGACAATGTGAACCTTACTTTTATTAACTCGATATACTTAAACATTTATCTTCTCTTTTCTTATACTCGATGTTTGACTTTAATATCGATAAGAACTCGATGATAGGCTTTCTTTAATATGAAACCTGCCTGGACTATATATACATTTTTAGATTTTTTTTGGCAGTCAAGTTGGTAATTTTTAAATAAAATTTAAGCCCAAATTAGCGGCCCAAAAAACCCAAATTAGTAGTTTAATTAGCTGAGAATCTTTTTTGCAAACCATAATACCCAAACGGGTTAAAATGCAAACATAATTTACACAATTATGCATATAACCAAGACGATGTGGTATGCTACGGATCGATAACGAAGCCGTACAGAAACATACATGTATATAGATACATGATGTACAGTTTCGATCAAATTTTGTCGATCTGCGTGCTGTCATTTGAAAGACAAGTTTTCTTTATTTTCAAGGAATCCCTATTGCGAGTAAGATTTTATTGAAATATTATTGTATGATGTTTATAAATATCAAAATAAATAGGCATTTCAAAAAAGTTATTCCCAAAAGGCCGTTTAATCTTGAATTTAATTTGGAGGTTAATTAAGCCATTAAGACTCCACATACCTGCAGTGGCGATCCAGAACTTTTCATTAGGGGGTTGGGGCAATGACTGACCTAAAGGGGGGGGGGGGGGGGGCTCTAGTCATGCTTCAGTGATTTCCTATATAATCAACCTTTTTTCAGGAAACAGGGGAGGGGGTGGTCGCCCCCCACCCCCCTCCTCACCCCACCCACCCGGATCCGCTTATGACCTGTCCCTTCTCTAATATATATTTTTGTTTAAACATGATATATAATTTATGTCCATGCATATTTCCAGATATTTATATACCAAAATGGAGACCTACACCTATATAATGATCTGATTTGCGCTCCATTACCATTCCCTCTTAAAACATTTTTAAAACAAAGCTTATCGACACTTGCGAATTCCTACAGTCTATTTTTGATGTCAAATGGGTGCAAATTTACAAATAATGCCGGAAACATCTGACACATTTACAAATGTGGTTTTAACCGCAACACGATAAATACTAGCATCAGACACTTAATTAGAAATAACCCTGACCGTTTTAAATTTCCCACCCTTTTCATATATTAATGAAGCTTGAAAGACCTATTCAAGCTATCCCTATAGCCTTCCCCTGGGAATTAATGCATTAAGTTCCATGATAAGAAAAATATATAGTATGAGAACAGGGAATTGAACTAGCGGATCCAGAAATGTTATAAGTGGGGGCACACTGACTGCCTAAGAGGGGGGTCCGCTCTGGTCATGCTTCAGTGATTCCCTATATAATCAACAAAATTTCCCCCAGAAACCCGGGGGGCTCCCTGGTCCCCTCTAAATCCGCCTCTGAATTTTAAACATCCTCTTTTATAATTTTGACGACTCCTCTCCCAAAAACAACAGTTAAAGATGCTTTTCGAGCATCTTTATTGTAGCAGGCTATTCTTACGACTAAACTTTTGTCTTCCAAAGGTAATTCATTCAGTTTTTGAATGTTGACCTTGCTATTGAAATTTTATAATTAAAAAACACAAGTTGTGCACATTGACAACCTCCAGTCTGAACACTCTTAAATTATCCAGTAAAACTGACAAGGAAACTTATCAGTAACTGCATAACTTCAAATTAACATGTCATTTATATCAACCCCATGCAACTAGGTACACAGCTGCATTCAATGAAACATGATCAGAGATAAAAATAGATGTAAATTCTGAATCAGATCCTTTCTTTTAGATACAACATATAAAAGAAAGAAAAAAAAGGGGGGGGGGGGGGTGTTCAGAAGAAGAATTATCTTTAATTTTAAATAAAACTGATATATTGAAATTATTTAAAAGGTGAATGTGAAATATAAGCTTATAATATATTTTAGACGGTTCAATAGAAAACTATATTGATGCATTTTTTAAAAAGAGATCATATTACTTTAATATACCTTTAACTTAAGGGAAAAAAATACATCACCAAAAATTAACCAAAATATTTTAACTGACAATACTACTGTGATAAAAAGTTACTAAACATCTTTACACATTAAAGACATGAATTTAGAAACACGAACATATATATTTATATAACTTCAGTGAAAATTGAAAAAAAACAGTTAGTGAAATAATATGAATAGTAAAAAGTGTAGTACAACTCAACATGTATTGATTGGTAAATGCAAAATTATGTCCGTAACGCGTTCATCTCTATGTATACACCTAAACTGACATTTTCAGCTGGAATGATTTCGGAGAAGTAAAGGGGTTTTGTTTCTTTGTTTAATAACTATCTAGGTTTTACAAAGTATTCAAAAGGTCTTGTTTTGGCCTCTATTATCATAACAATTTTAAGCAATATATCCTTAACCCTAAATCGACCCAACCTTTCTTTTGTGGAATGAAACCTCAGTGGCGGATCCATGCATAATTTTTCATAAGGAGGGGCCCGTCGACTGACCTAAAAAGGGGTGCTCCAGTCATGATTCAGTGATTCCCTATATAATCAACCATTTTGTTCCCACAAAAAGGGGTAGGGGGCCACTGGGTCTTATGAATCTTGTGCTTAAAATTATAGATATTATTACTAGTATACTAATATTTCGAAAATCATTAAAATACCAATTTGTATGCTTCACCAACGATAGCAGAGGGGCATTATGTTTTCTGCTTTGTGACGGTCCGTTCGTCTGTTCGTCGTCCGTCTGTCCCGCTTAAGGTGAACGTTTTTGGTCAAGGTAGTTTTTTATGGAGTTGAAGTCCAATCAACTCGAAACTAAGTACACATTTTCCCTATACTATGATCTTTTTAATTTTAATGCCAAATTAGAGTTTTGGCCCCAATTTCACGATCTACGTATACTGAAAATAGATAATGATAGTGCGAGTTGGGCATCCGTGTATTGTGTTTACATTCTTGTTTGCACTTTACTCCTGAACAGTTTGAGCTATAATAACCAACAAAATAAAACCAAACCCTCCCTCCGTTGTGCAAATATTTGTAGTATAATTTTATAGATATCAATACATTTTTACACAAGTTATTGTCCGGAAACCAGAAAAACGTTGTTTTGCTTATTTTGGCCAGTTTTTGGTCCCTACATGTAATTCTTTTAAACCATGATGTGGGACCATAACATTCAAATTTTAATTTAACGCTATTGGTTACTCATCATTTGCACAGGTCTGATCTGCATTTCTTTTGCGCTGATTTTTTTTAATTTCATTTTCGCCGAATTTGTGTTTCATTTGCGTTGTTTGTGTACATGTTAATTACAGGGTCGTTTTGATCATTATAAATCTCTTCCGTTAGCCAGTATACATAAGTTATGAATTGTCAATCATAACATGTATATAACTGTTGTAACATACTCACGGGGAGGTGAAAGTAGGCTTCCGAGCAGGATTATAAAAAAGAATTTAGATGTGTTATGGTTGCCAATGAAACAACTCCCCACAAAAGACAAAAATGACACAGAAATTAACAACTAAAGGTCACCATTCGGCCTTCGACAATGAGCAAAGTCGATACCTCATAATCAGCTTAAAAAAGGTCCCTATCTGACAATATAAAACAATTCAAACGAGAAAACTGACGGCTTAATTTGTGTACAATAAATGAACGAAAAACAAATATGAAACACATAAACAAACGACAACCATTGAATAACAAGCTCCTGACTTGGGACAGGCACATTACATAATGTTTCGGGGTTAAAAATGTTAGCGGGATCCCAACACTCGCCCTAACTTGGGTCAATGCAATGGTATAACTGTTTAAAAAAAATACTAGTAAAAGATAAAAGCACTCTGTTTACATCGATGAAAATCTGCACCGTTATTCTTACAGTTTTCAACGCGTGCAGCCGACCGGCAATGAGATGGCTAACTTGAAGTTCAGCATATATAAGTACAACATCTTAGAATGCATGGATGACGGAAGCGAGCGTCAGACATAACGTCAAACGTGAAGCAATCTTCGATTTCATGGGGGAAGGAATGGTCAACGCAAAACTACTATAGCCATTTACCAATTTCACTTGAGTTTTCTCTCTACTAGCCCAACAGACTGGAACCCCTTTTCCCACACACACACCAGTTATTTCTGCGCCAGATGAAAACGACAACAGCCTATTTGCAGGGAACAACAATTATTATGACAATTTAAAACATGTGTATATAAATGGCGAGCAGTAGAGGTTTATAATAATAATGATGATAATACATGTAGTAATAATAATCTGTGCAAAAGAAAGATCGAATATTTTAAAAAATGTTGAAATTCAATACTGGTCTGAGCTATTTGTGACGATTCATCTCTGATATAAGTTTGATTAACAATTGACAAGAATTTTACATGAGAGGTGGCTGGACAGAAACACGGACACGTTCGGGCGCCCATGGAAAAGTTTTATGTCTACCGCAACGCATGTCGCGTAGGGTGATACATTTAAGAATTATAAAGAAGAACAGTGCTGACTGCCAGGTTGGCAAAATATATATTAGAGCGATATTTTTGACACGATTATTAATAAGAACTTTTTTTACATGTACATGTGTGTACTTATTTCCGAAGTTAACAAAAATGAATTCCGATCGTCATCCCGTTCACAAAAATTTATAAGTTATATCATAGCGTCTATATATGATTATCACACAGTCATGTCCCATGGCGAACAAGGCGGGTGCAAATAGCTGAAAAAAGTGTGTTTTTTTTTATTATTTAGCTAGTATGTGTTTACGCCATGTATCTAAAATTTGGGCGAATGAAAAAAATAATGTATTGGCGAAAATGAAAAGATGTTCATCGAATGTTTTAGAAAGACTATGGCAATTCAGATTTAAATGAATATAGTATAAAATTATAACAACCTTTTTAGGAACTACATATGCATGCAGAAGATCCCTCCCCATCCCCTTTGTGACACCACTGCATAAAACAACATAGGTTTGCATACATTTCATTAAGCAAAAAGCAATACAGAAGTAAAACGTAAATTATGTGTGTCTATAAGACACGTTTAAATACCCCAGCCATAGTTGATTAAGTCCAATTATTAGTTATAATGTATATGAATGTATATTTAAAAAAAAAATCCTATATATATATAAAAGAAGATGTGGTATGAATGACAACGAGACAACTCTCCAAAAGAGACCAAAATGACACAGAAATTAATAATTATAGGTTACCCTACGGGCTTCAGCAATGAGATAGGCCAATACCGCATAGTCAGTTATACAAGGCCCCGAAATGACAATGTAAAACCATTCAAAAGAGAAAACTAACGGCCTTATTTATATAAAAAATTGAACGAAAAACAAATACTAGTATGTAACACATAAACAAACGACAACCACTGAATTACAGGCTCCTGACTTGGGACAGGCACATTCTTATATTATGTGGCGGGGTTAAACCTGTTACCGGGATCCCAACCCCACTTAACATGGGACAATAGTATAACAGTACAACATAAGAACGAACTATTAAAATCGGTTGAAAATTGCTTAACTCATCAGATGACAAAACTACAAGTGGACGTGGCCGGGTACTTGTACATCCCCCCAACAAAAAGACACTATAGGAACATATCTCAAAGTACTCGCAGTTAACTGACAGCTAGTTCAAAGCCACCAACAACTAATAAAACAAATCATGTATCTAAGACTAAATATGGACTTGCACATCACTATTATGCGTATAAACATCCCAGTTGCGGAACTAGAAATTTTCATAAGTGGGTCTCAGTGACTGCCGAAAAGGGGGCCTTTGCCAGTCATGTTTCAGTGCTTCTCTTTATAATCAATAAAAAAAAAAAAAAAAAAGAAAAGGGGCCACCGGCTACCGCATTCCTTTGATACGCCTCTGCATCCTACAAGATATCAAGGTCGTTGCTTAAAAAATTGTAGGAGTAGCTCTAGATGCTGGTAATATACATAATTGTTAAGGTTCAACTTCATGGCATTTAAGAGTATTTGACAAAAAACAAGATGCATATATAGGAATACATGCATGAACATCTCAATTGATGTTCAGGCAACCACTGAAATATTATAGTTAAATGTCGGAAGAGGAAGCAGGACAAACCATGATCTCTCTCTGCATTTTATAATAAAATGTACCCAACTACCTTGAATTTTGAGGATATTTGACTTAAAATGTTTCAGTTGCAACTCAAAAACTGTACTAGGTGATAGCAAGACAAATCAATCTATAGCTTGACGAACGGGTAGACGAACGAACCTGTAGGCGATAAATTAACATACCCTTCGATGAAAGTGAGGTCATAAAATAAGCTTGAAATTGCAGTTGATACTTATAAAAAATCAAAACCTCATAGTGCTCAGTTTGCTTAAACATTTTTCTTCAGCTTTATAGCCATGAATTCTAAGATTTCTAAGATCGTAATAAATTTGAGTCTCTGAATTGAAAGTTATTTTTCGGGGATGCGATGGTTGCTTTCTGTCAGTGTTTAGCTCGGTTGGTATAGGCAGATCCAGTTTTGGGGGGGGGGGGGGGGGGGGGGGGGGGCGTGGCCCCCCTTTCTTGGGATTTTTTTTAATTGATTATATACTATATATGGATTCACTTGAGAGACCCTCCACTTTAGGTCAGGCAGCACCATGTCATGTATTTGTTAAAAAAAATTATATATATATATATATTGCCATTCACTCTAAAAACGAAGCTGAATACGTAAATCCTCTTTTAAGAAAAGTAATATTGTTTCATTTTTACAATTAATTCTCAATAGCTGCAAATGTTAAATAACACCAAGATTAAAATCGCCAACAGCTAGTGTATAGCTCGGTTGGTATAGGCGGATCCAGTTTTTTTGGGGGTGGGGGCGGGCCTGGGTCCCCCTTTCCTGGGATTTTTTTTTATTGATTATATACTATAAAGGGAATCACTGACTGGAGATACCCCTCACTTTAGGTCAGGCAGCACCCTGTCATGTATTTGTTTTAAAAAAACAAATATATTGCCATTCACTCTAAAAATGAAGCTGAATACGTAAATCCTCTTTTACGAAAAGTAACATTGTTTCATTTTTACAATTTATTTTCAATACTGCAACTGCAAGATTAAAAGCGCCAACAGCTAGTGTATAGCTCGGTTGGTAATATTTAATAGAAATATATTTGTAAATATGGTAAATAAACTCATCATAAATACCAGGATTGAAATTTTACATTTACGACAGACTACAAAAGACTCATCAGTGACGCTCGACTAAAAAAATGTTAATAAGGCCAAATGAAACTGATCATTTAACTTTAAAAAAATGGCGAAGTGCAAACATTTTTTTAGTTTTTCAACGCTATCCTCTTGACCACATAATGTGTTTTCATCAAAATTGGAAATGATAATATTTTATAAAGAAAAATCTTTACCTACGTCGCATTATACTGTATTAACAAATTCAAAATATACTGCTTTACAAAAAAGTTAAACAACAGATACATTATATAAAGTCAAATCTATCTTAATTTCTGTCAAGTTTTTCCATTTTCAAGTAAAGAAAATCACGCATTATGGTTCCATTTCTTTCCTGTAATAATTAGATCACTTGCATACTTGTAACACACACACAGACAATATGTGTTGTTTATTTGTTGAAATATATTAAAATATGCGCTGCTGAACTTATATTACTCAGTATAGTATATAGACGTGTATACCAAAGACAAATTAAAACATTGTTTAATTTCCTGTAGTGTTTGATAATGACCCAGTGACCTACATGTACAACTTTTATAATAAATAAACCACATAGGCAATGCTTCTGAATCAGTATAAAAAGTATGAATTATTTGTTAAACTAGTGTTAAATGCGGTGTGAAATAATTGGTAAAGGCAACGATATCCGGCTAATTAAATTGACCCGATGAGCTGACATGATGTTGAATTTATTTGGGAAATATTACACTTAATTTAACTTTACAATTTTTCCTTATGTTTGTTTTGTCTATGTATTTGCCATAATCAATTTTTGTTTGTTTTGTAAATAAAGAATTACTATGTTGAATATTTTAATGAGAGAACCTTAAATAATCCATTATTTTCATTTTTTTTGGTAATACTAAATCCATTATAGCACAACCAAGTAAAAAAGTGTCCTTTAGTTTATACTTAAATCATAACTGAGATCTTAGAACATTTCTAATCCGACAAAATGAAGATAAATAAAAAAAAAATCGGTTAGGAGGGGTATGCGTTGTTAAAAGTTGTGCAAATGGAATAATTCCCCTATTCAATCATTCTTCTGGACTATTATTTGAAAAGGGGGGCTTGCCCTACAACATAATACATCCCAAAAAGAATATAGATTTCGTATTCATATAAGTCTGAAAATCAAACCCAATAGTTAGAATTAGATTTTTAGGCTGACAAATATTTTTTGTCAATTTACATTAGCACAAGTCTGTCTACATGTTCACCAGTTTTTCAATCATCCACTAGTCTGTTTTACTTTCACAAGTCTTTTTTATAGACCCCTAGTCTATTTTCAACAGTCTGACTATGTCCACAAGTCACTACGTTTTAACCGCGGTCTCTATGTGTCCGTCAGTCTGTCTCCGTGTTTACAAGTCGATCTACATGTTTACCCGCCAGGTTACGTTTCTAACAGTGTGCTTTCATGTCCTACACGTTCACCAGTCTGCTTATATATATACCAGTATGACTACAAGTCTACAAGAATATTATTTGCATCATTGACTAAGTCTGTCTGGATATGTCGTCTGGCGGATTTGCTTGTCTCTCACATTCTGAAGATGATGATATTCCTCGTAGTAAAATCGTTAATACAATGTACCAGTACTTTAGTCTATCAGTTTCCATCTCCATGCAAGACTCGGGGTCTGATGAAGGTTCAAAAACAATTAAAGATTCGTCTATACAGTCCTTCTGAAAGTCTTCTCGGTCAGAAGCAAAAGAATGCCCGGTTAGCGCCTCTGGATTTGCCCGGGGCATGTGGAGGACCAGTAGATATCGACACACCAAATTCAGTTATTCGACGAAGAATTTCAACACTTATCTCATTTAACACCAACATTACACAATAATGTCAACATGGAGTCAGTAGCTGAGGTAACATTAAGTTAATTTAGAAGTCAATATCTTGTATATTTCTGTTTACAGTTTATAATGCATATATCACTGTCATGAATCAAGGATTTGTATAGTAAGAAGGAAGGGTCTTACTATCATCGGAACTTTGTTTTTTTGGTTACACGCCTTTATTCCGACAGCCCATTAGTCCGACAGCCCATTGGTCCGACAACCAATTAGTCTGACAACCCAATAGACAAGAATTCACACATTGTCTTATATTTTCTACTAGTTTGTTATTGTCTTTTATACTGCACTCGTTCTACTTAAGCAGTCAAAATGCATTGACTGTATATTTCTATGACATATAAAGTCGCTGACCCGATATCACTTTTCCTTATGCATATTTAGATAGAAATTGCCGAAATATTTATGTCCGTCATATTTGTTTTTCGTAATAGTTTTGTTGTAAATCATCAGTCCTGCATCTTCACCAACCATTATAAAAGAGGCGTATCTTTCTAGATTTTAAAATAATCTTAGGATACAAAATCGGTCTCCACACAAATTATATTGAGTGTCATCCGGCTCTCGGATTATGTCTGAACGATCGCTATTAGAAGTGACATGTACTGTCTCCGTATTTCGTGGATTCACATTCCCGAACATGATACCGTATTCATGATTGATCATGATTGGAATTGCTCATCTTTTCTATTTGTCTTCTTATTTTTTAGGTTCTGGGTACGTACATGTATTTGTCTCTTTGTTTTTATTATTTTGACTGACGCTACTTTATCCCATTATTTCTGCGACAAAATAAATTTAAATAAAACTCAGATGAGTGATACAAGGAGAGAAAGTGTTGCGACCAAAGAGGGCGGGTAGTGTTTTCCAACTCCGATATATTATTTATTTTTGTAGTTCATAGTGGGGGAACCTCACTCCCCTGATACGCGAAAAGGGGGATTCGAAGATCTAGTGAAAAGAAGGTAGATCAATACACACATGCAAGAAAATAGCGAGCTAGAACAGCACAGACTGATAGTAGACACACAAACAACGAAATATAAAGATAAATAAAGTAACTAGGCACGCAAAACGAAAGAGGGGCGAGGTTAAAGACTGACTCGGAGCAGTTGCTATAAGCATGCATGTGTATCAACTTCAATATACTGAGACAAATTAATGCCCTTATGCAAAGAATAATTGGAATCAAAACGGACAACCACAAATATCAGAGAGCGGAGTTGTTTTTTTTTTAGAGAAAATGTATCCATACACTAAGAAAAACGCATATTGTCGGAATAATGGGCTGTCGGAGTAATGGGTTGTCGTAATAATGGGCTGTTGGAGTAATGGGCTGTCAGAATAGTGTGTTGTCGGAGTAATGGGCTGTCGGAATAATGGTTGTCGGACTAATGGGATGTCACCATTTTTTTTACCCTCCCCCTTTTTTCCAATATCCGTTGTTTTTTCGTTTTCTATTTTAAAATTCACTCTCTTTATTAATATATCCGTGACCGCTGTGGATAGTAAACATGGAATTGATAGTATATAGCAAAACCAAGTAATTTGTAGTGTATAATATGTTCTAATGACGCGTACAGACAGTAAAAAAAAATGTCCTGTACCCATGTACCTATGCTCACTATTAAAGCAATAATTTGAGAAATATATATTAAGGGTAATACTAATTTGATGAAAATGTCGCATATTTTCCCAATAAAAAAGGGTAGAGGAAGTTTTGAAAAAAGCCAATAATATCACTGTTATGTCTATTAACTGATTTGCTTATATTTAAGTAAAATGAACAGGTGTATTTTTATAAAGATTGTAGATGCTGAAATATTAATTTATAAACATTTTTTTTATTGGAAGTCAGTTTTTTTTCATTTAAGAAGTTACTTTTAAATTGCAATTTAAGTAGACAATGCTAGAATTCAGAAAGGAAAGAGTGAATGTGTCAAAGCGACAACCAACCGACCATAGAGCAGACAACTGACGAAGGCAACCGATGAGTCTCAATGTAACGATAATTCCGGCACCTGTACTTGTAGGTGTCCTTCAACTGGCTAGCATGTAGAGTTTTTGTTGCAATATTGCTGTCTCCAGGACATTTTCCACAACAATATTTAATACAAGAAAACATTTTTAAATGGGATTGTAGGGGTTTTCTTAATATTGTGGATGTGCTCAATGCTTTTTGTTGGTTTTGAGAATTAGACCAATGGATTTCCAGTTTGAATGGTTTTACGCTAGTAAATTTTTGGCATCTTCCTATATCTATTAAGGACCAAGATAAATAATGGTTTACTTTAATAGCTTGATGTTCAGTGTGAGCCAAGGCTCTGTGTTGAAGGCCTTAAATTGACCGATAATTGTTTACTTAAATAAATTGTTATTTTGATAGAGAAGTCTCATTGGCACTCTGACTCACACCACATCTCCCTATATATCTATTAACATGATTAAAGACCAAGGCAAATAATGGTTTACTTTGATAAATTGTGACTTTGATGGAGAGTTGTCTCATTGGCACTCACACCACATCTCCCTATATTTTCATTTAAGACCAAGATAAACAAAAAATGGCTTACTTTTATAAATTGTGACTTTGATGGAGAGTTGTCTCATTGGCACTCACACCACATCTCCCTTTATATATTAAGGACCAAAATAAATAATGGTTAACTTTAATAAATTGTGACTTTGATGGAGAGTTGTCTCATTGGGCTCACACCACATCACCCTATATCTATTAAGGACCAAAATAAATAATGGTTTACTTTTATAAATTGTGACTTTGATGGAGAGTTGTTTCATTGGCACTCACACCACATCTCCCTATATCTATTAAAGACCAAGATAAATAAATAATGGTTTACTTTTATAAATTGTGACTTAGATGGAGAGTTGTCTCATTGGCACTCACACCACGTCTCCCTATATCTATTAAAGACTAAGAAAAAATAATGATTTACTTTTATAAATTGTGACTTTGATGGAGAGTTGTCTCATTGGCACTCACACCACATCTCCCTTTATATATTAAGGACCAAAATAAATAATGGTTTACTTTTATAAATTGTGACTTTGATGGAGAGTTGTTTCATTGGCACTCACACCACATCTCCTTATATCTATTAAAGACCAAGATAAATAAATAATGGTTTACTTTTATAAATTGTGACTTTGATGGAGAGTTGTCTCATTGGCACTCACACCACATCTCCCTATATCTATTAAAGACCAAGATAAATAAATAATGGTTTACTTTTATAAATTGTGACTTTGATGGAGAGTTGTCTCATTGGCACTCACACCACATCTCCCTATATCTATTAAAGACTAAGATAAATAATGGTTTACTTTTATAAATTGTGACTTTGATGGAGAGTTTTCTCATTTGAGCTCACACCACATTTCCCTATATCTATTAAAGACCAAGATAAATAATGGTTTACTTTTATTAATTGTGGTGACTTTGATGGAGAGTTGTCTCATTGGCACTCACACCCCATCTCCCTATAAAAGACCATGATCTTCATGCATGTACTTCATAGACAACCATTTTATACCATGTATACCCTAAAGTTTAAGCTTATTAAATAAAATATATTAAATCTTTACTTACATAAAAGTTTCTTTTCTTTTATGGAAGCTCTTCTTATGAATAAATGTTTATTTCACTAATCACTCAAGATTTAAAATCCTTGAAAAATATTCACAAACTCATCACTTAAGTCTTGTTAATAACAAATACAATATTATTCTGTTATATTAAGCTGTTCACTTAAACACTTTGCAAAGATAACTGATTTTTTAAATCAAAACCCTTATTAAATATAGTTGAAAGGATGGCATTGTCTAGACAAATATCCTCCAAAAGTGAAAGGGTTTGTCTCGCATGTGTGCAACTGCCATAAAGGGGGGTACCCATATTTTTTCGACAGCCATAAAATATCAACTTCATAGACTATTTGCATATTGACATGGCATTTACAATAAACTGAAGCCATAAAGTTATGTCAGTTTTAGATTTGGTATATAACCAATTCATACAAATATTTTACAAATTAAAATCTTGGAAATGTGTCAAAAGTTATCTATCATAATATATCTTGTAAAAAAGAAATATATATATCAATTGAAAAAAAAACAATGAAAAAAATTGGAATGATTTATTGCCAAATTTTCTTTATCATATATGTTTAAGTTCATTTTCAAACTATTAAAGTTTTTTCAACATACTAACTTGCAAATTAATTAATTATTTTGTATCAAGAAAATCATGAATTTTCATATATCACACTTGTACCAAGGTTGTCTTTCCCCATCTTGGATTGTAAAAAGCAGAGAACCTAAGGTCCTTATTTTTAATCAAGTTAGCAAAAATTGATAAAGCAATGCAGCTTATTTATGTGAAATGGCATTTAAAATAACAAATTTATATGATTATAACTTATAAAAATTCTTATTTATTCCGGTGTGTTTTATTTTTTCTGAATTTTAAATGGTTTTCAATTGACATTATAAGGGGAGGTAACTGTGAAACACTGCATTTTCTGAAGGAATCTACTAAGAATTTTGCAATTGTATATTATAGCTAAAAAAAACATAGGGTGGTCCTATCATTTCTTTCTAAAAGCTGTCATCTGGTATATTATTTTACAATGCTATCATTTAGTTTATATTCTAATCATATTGTGATGTTTTTTTCCTGTATCATACAAACAAAATATAGCTTGAGAAAATGCTAGGTGATCATTTATTATATTTTTTTAATAAAAAGTATGTTTCGGCAAAGCATAAAATTCTATTATTTTTATTTAGACACCACCTTAACGAAATAAAAAAAATTTAAGAGCTCTGCATTTGCACTTATTATATACCTTAAGTGGATGTTTTAAGTGACATGAGGTTAAGTGTTTCATAAAGCCTTTGCAGCAGCTGGAAACAATATATCTTTCAATGTTCAGGCGACAGTGACTGATATCAATAATGTGATACAGAATAAAGATATTATAATAGAAACTGAAACTGACTGACATTAATATTCTCATCATTTACTACTAATACTACAATAGATATAAGATTCTTTCATCATATAACATGAAGTGTGATAATGAGGGACTTGTTTTATAAAACATGATTTTAAGATAATTTTATTGAAAAACATATTCAATGTATTCTGTAAATTCAGTTTTTTAAATTTCCTTAATAATTCTGATTTAATTACTTTTTATTACTGGCTGAAGGATACCTATAAAAGTACACTTAATTAAGCTGGTTTATTCTTTATAAACTAAAAAATTATGAAGTCAAATACTGAATAATGGATCATAATCTAAATGAACAGATATGTTTTCATAATCATGTAAAATATAATTGGCCATAAAGATCAAAGAAAATTAGAAAAGGGACATAACGAACCCATCAATGTTTGCACAACACTTTCCACCTAATTTACATATTAACAGACCAATCAAGTAAAAGAAAGGGACACAAGCCAACATACATTCAACAATGAAGCCATCAATGTTCATGTTTGCACAAAACTTTTCACCTAATTTATATAAAGACCAATCAAGTAAAAAGAAAAGCGACACAAGCCAACATTCACTCAACAATGAAGCCATCCATATCCATGTTTACACAACAATTTCCACCTAATGACTTCAAACAAGTAAAATTTTATGTACTTTTATATTTGTGAAAAAAATATTCTTTTAATATATGAGATGATCCTCTGCAAGGATTGAAGGAACATATTGACAGACATAAAATTATTTATTCTACTTTTGATATCAAATTTCAAACATAAACTTAATCATAACAATCTTATTTTAAGTGAGATACATGTATATACTTATATTGGATACACATATATAATAATGTGTCCGTATGCTTTATACCCTTATGGGGCCCTAATCTGGTCAATAAAAATATTCTATTCTATACCATGTATACATGTATATTGTCAAAAAAATATACATGAAAGCTATAGGGATATATATAAATATTCAAAATTAATATCATGTATATTATTTTATGTAGAATTATTTATCATCTAGATAAGAATAACTGATGTATAGCCATGTGGATCCTGACATCCAGCCTTCTTATTCAGAGTATACCCTTATGTTTTTGACAATTAATGCCTTTGAATAGGTTCACATGGTATTGAACCCCCACTTGCAAATTGCTGGACCTACCCCTTAAGTCTATACTTCTAATCACGTCTACTGTAAAATTATATGGCTATAATTTAAGAATCTTATTATATATTTGTTGAAAGCAGTATAGTATATACTAAATTAATAGTATGTATATCCTGCAAGAATACACATTTTCTTCTTAATTATTATATATAACTGTTGTTTTAACTTATTCTAAATGGTTTTATTGGTTTCAATTTTCATTTTGGAAAACAAAAGAGGAAAAGGGAGGAGAAATAAATATTACCGACATTGGCGACAAATATCAAATGTCTGCACACACATATATCGTTGTCTCTGCAAAAGCATCAAAGCCATTATACTTCTTAACCTTTTAAGAACCATAGGATGGAAATGAATTATAAATAAGCAGGTTAACGTATGTTTGCATTGACTAATTGGCGAGAACTGTCTAAAAGGCATAAAAGTAATCATAAAAATCATGCTTATCCTCACCTCTTTAGGAAAATACTTTGCAGTGATGATTCTTTCAATCTCATACTCTTCAGGCAGTACTTCGTATCGCTGCAACATCTTCTTACTGTCTTTTGGAAGGCTTTCGCCGGAATCCAATAACTTATAGTTGATCTGACGATTAGGTCTTAAGAACATGTTGTTTCGTTAACTATCGTGTAATAGTGAATGGTTATTTAGATTACGCGCGTCTATAGTGACGGAAGGGAAGCAGGACAAGTCGCCCCACTGACAAGTCGCCCCACACCTAGTCGCCCCACTTTTTCACCAACTCGCCCCATTAAAAAAAAAACGCCCCAACCTGGATCACCAACTCGCCCCACTTTTTAAAAAATCGCCCCACATGTGAAATTGGTTAAATCATGTTTAATATTACTCCTGCCAACTCGCCCCACTTAATGGAAAACGGTAATATTTAGATATAAAATAAAAATTTAAAAACTCGCCCCACTTAAAAATAATTTTCGTATTATTGAAGAATAACTGTATTTTTTTAAGATTAGTTATTTGAATAACAATTGAAAAGAAACCTGTTAATTGTATCATAATGCAATATATCATAATACTTAACGGATTTCAATTAACAGCAATTTGTTATCATAGCAATTACCAGATTGATTACTTTTGTCTCTGAATTTAGAATAATTCAACACTAACGAGCAATCAGAGAAAGGCAAATACCATAAGCGTGTGTCGTGTTTTTGTTAGTAAAAGTAGTCAAAACAGGTTTTGTTGTTGTTGACAAATTGATTGGTAAGTTTTTTCTATGGTTTGAAATCAAACAAAAATGAGACATTTATGGCTTGGTTTTAAAATTATAAAAAGCAAAGTAACCTTTGACATGCATTTACTATGTCTACTGTGTATCCTTGTGTTGTGTGTGACGTGCACGTGCGTCTTTATAGTAATACTTTATTTACTTTACATTGTACTGATGAGGTTACGGCTTTAGAAACTTACATAGTATTGTTTTTTTATATGATTATCATTCATGTTAATAAATATTTGTTAAAGCATTAAATATTATTCATTAAACGCCAACTAGAATTAAATATTTCGGGATCCGGGAATCCCTTTTTTCTGATTTCGGGACGTCGGGATTTACTTTATTTAAATTCGGGACCTCGGGATTTCGTTTTTTTAAGTCCGGGATTTCGGGATCAGGACCCCTCCTATCCCCCCTCATTAATCTAGATATTATCGTTTTCTATAAGTGGGGCGAGTTGGTAGGAGTAATGTTTACGGAATTTAAGTTACAAAATGTATATACAACGGGATAACATCTTTTTCCATGAGTGGGGCGAGTTGGCTTTACTACATTCATCCTGGTTAATAATATGTTAATCTAGATTTTATCGTTTTCCATTCAGTGGGGCGAGTTTTCAGGAGTAATATTAACGGGATTTAACACATATACAAGTGGGGCGATTTTTTAAAAAGTGGGGCGAGTTGGTGATCCAGGTTGGGGCGGTTTTTTTTTTTTAAGTGGGGCGAGTTGGTGAAAAAGTGGGGCGACTAGGAGTGGGGCGACTTGCCAGTGGGGCGACTTGTCATGGATTCTGACCGTAATAGTTGCATATGCGGAATGCGTTTGGGAGCGAAGCGGCACCAAATACCGTCGACGTCATAAATGTGACTTTGTCAGTATTTATATATTCTTTTTTTTAATGTTATGCTTAAATCATGTATATTCTTTTCCTTTTAAACTTTTATGCGAAAAATGAAGAAAGCACTCTGAATTTCTGACCGTTCGTATTTCCTGTTTTGAAGAACGTTTTGTATCACTTGTTTATATCGTCAAGGGTGCTTTCATACAGGCCCGCGTTCCAAGGTCGTCAAAGCTATTTTTGAGAAGACCCCTTAAAGCGACCGTTTCCAAGGCACTCGCCGTAAGAAACATGCGTTAAAATATGCGCATTGGTAAAGGGCCGAGCCACCTTAAGACCAAAAAGTAGACCAGGGAAATACTTTATTATCTTTACTAGTTAATTTCTGGAGATCATGTGTCTGTCATTTATTCTGTTATTCACATCCTTTAAACAATTATATTGTATAAGCATCATCTCAATCTATCAATTAGGATACATTATTTTATTTGGCTTAATAACATATTATTGGTATTTAGTGCGACCGTGCACCTTTCGGTTGTCTCGAGTGTTTTCTATATTGCAACGTTTAAGTCGTCATGTTGCGGGATTTTATAGCTATAAATACGTTACCATCATAAATTCTGAGTGTAACCCCAATTGCGTCATAGGTCAGATGGAAAATCCCAACTAAAAATAAACGTACTCTCACTGGTCCGGACATATACCCCTGTTTGCCCATATTCTTCCATTCAATTTCCATCTGCGACATCGGTCACACGTGCACATCAAGTTTTACAGATTCAACAGAGAAGTGTTTAGTTTTTTGAATAGCTTAATTGCTTTTCATATATATTGTGTATTTTATTGGAAATATATTCCCTTGTTTTGTTTAAATTTCTAAACAAATTATTTGTGTTTTTGACTAAAGTAAAATTTATTATGGACTTTAATTTGAATAGTCCGTATGTAAGTATTCCTGGTTCGGACTATCTCTTAGATGGGTCACTACCTTTAAGTCCCCCCCAAACTACCAGTACATTGACCGGAGTTTCGACAACGGTGTCTGGTATTGCTACCTATCCGACCCTTTCACAAGGTTCGGCCATGCATTTTGGGGGGGTACCTACGTCAACTTCGGTGACTCATACTTTATCTAGGTCTGTTAATTCAGCGGGTACTATTAGTTCTGTCCCAGGTACAGCTATGGGCTTGAACTTGCCAGGTTCTAGACCCCCATTATCCTATTGTGGGTATATGCTTCCCAACACGGGCACACAACCTTTACCCTCATGGTCTCAGCCACCTTGGCCACAGTCTTACCCTTATGGTGGGTTTATGCCAAACCAACCTGGTTTTTGGCCTTATAGGGACAATTTCTATGGTCCCCCTTCTGGGGTAGCTACTGCACCACCTTTAGCTCCTGCTCTACCCGTAGCAGTATCTTTGACTTCTGCAGTAGCTCCTTCTACCACCGTACCTGACTCTCAAGCTTCTAGTTCTTCTCATGGTACTCAGGTTTCTGATCATGCATCACCTTTGGATGGTTTACAGAAGTTACTTTTAGACTTTGGTGAGTCTTTCAAGGCTGAATTTAGTACTCTATCCAGTCGTATGACTCTACTGGAAAATAGAGTTTCTTCTCATCAACCTTCTCCAGCTAAGTCTGTAGAATGTGATGAGAGGGAGGATGACGAGCTTTCTGTTTCCCCTGGGAGTCATGAAAGGGCTTTCCTCACTGATGAGGATGTTGAAAGTTCTTCTTCTCCCAAGGTATCGAAGACGGCCCCTGAGCCTTCTTCTAAGTCAGCTCAACAACCTCCCACCAAGGAGACTGAGGATCCTCCTTCCTTGAAGGATCTTAGGGATAAGGTGTATACCTTGATGAGGGATGAAGCACATATCCCTTTTCTCTCTCCTTCCAAGCCGAAGAAACCTTCTTCAACTTTTGAAGCTTCCTGTGGTATTTCTCAGGATACTGTGACTTCTCACAATTCTTTTCCTGAATCTAGCTGGCCATATGACTTTTGCTTTACAATTTATTAATGAAGGTATCGCTAATTCTGCTAGTGAAAAGGTTGCTAATAACAATATCTCAGGATTTGGAATGTCATCCTTTTCTGATCAGGTTAAGTACAAGGATTTTGATATCTTTGATTCTTCACTGGGTAGACTTGTTCCCAGTTGTGACAAATCTATGTCATCTTTATTGGGAAAAAAGCCAGTAGATGGTCTTCGTCTCACTCAACCTGTTTGGTCAAAGACTGAGAATCTCCTTCGTAGTGCTTCTCAAGTTCTTGGCACAGCCGAACATTTTCTAGCTGCAACCGGACATTTGCTTAACAGCGAAGATTCGGTTGTTCCAGCAGAAGTACGATCCTTCTTACTTCAACTGGATAAAGCTTTAGGTTCATCTCAGTTGCTTTTAATGGGTTCTATTGCTAATTGCACCCTATCTAAAAGAGCAGAGTTTCTTGAAAACATTTCTATCGCTGAGCCTTTGAAAGATTCTTTACTGAAATCTCCACTCTCTGACAAGATGTTTGGTTTACCCTTACAGCGGGTTCAAGAGGAACTCAGCAAAAACCCTCCTCCAGTCAAAGTTAGTGTACAAGTTACTAATGGCAAGAGGTCGGTTAATGCTACATCTAGTTCTAATAGTACTTCTGCTTCAGGTGGTCCTCCTTCTTCTGCTAAGAAAAGGAAGAATAACTACGGCAAACCGCAGAACAAACCCAATAACTCAGGAAAAAGCTCAGGTAAGCCTTCTGGTGGTTTTAAGGGTTCCAAGAAACCTGGGTCTAGTACCTAGGTTCTTGCCCCCTCGTACGTTATTGACAGCTTCCCCAGGGGAAAATTTACAACAAGTTCCTCAAAAATCAATACCAGTAGGGGGGAGGTTAAGTTTTTTCCTAAATCAGTGGAAGAAAATTACCTCAGACTGTTATGTGCTGTCAATAATTCGAGGGGGATTAACACTTCAGTTCAAGAACCCACCTCCTCTATCTGCAGTTCCAATAAGTTTGTCTCATACACAAGACCCAGTCAAGTGTCAACTTCTATCAGTAGAAGTGGACACTATGTTACAAAAAGCTGCAATAGAGGAGGTGTCGATCTTAACTCTGTCTCCGGGATTTTATTCCCGTCTTTTTCTGGTTCCAAAGAAGACTGGAGGAATGAGGCCAGTCATAGACCTATCTATTCTGAACAAATTTCTTATTGTTCCCCACTTCAAAATGGAAACAAACAGATCCATCAGGGCTTCAATCCTTCCAGGAATGTGGACTACTTCTCTGGATCTTTCAGACGCGTATTTCCACATTCCCATTTCCAAAACTTACAGGAAATACCTTCGCTTCGTTTGGAACAACAAAGTTTTCCAGTTCAAGGCTCTCCCTTTTGGCCTGTCTACAGCCCCTTTGGCTTTTACCAAAATCATGCAGGCAGCTATAGCTCACCTACATTCCCTGTCTATTCAGATTCATTCCTATCTGGACGATTCCCTTCTCAAGGAATTTTGCCCAATCAAATTGAGGGTTCAGACAGACTTGGTCATCAATTGTTTTCTGTCCCTAGGCTTCCTTATCTCTTGGAAAAAGTCAGAGATAATTCCGTCTCAAGACTTTGTTTTCCTGGGAGAACATTTCCTAACCAGTGTAGGCCTAGTCCTCCCACCAGAGGAGAAATTTACAAAACTATGTCAGAAAATACATTTATTCCTGACGGTTCAATCAGTCACAGCACGTCAATTCTTGCAACTTCTGGGTCTATTGAACTCTCTGGCAGATGTAATTCCATTGGGACGACTTCACATTCGTCCGCTTCAGTTTTATCTGCACAAGTTATGGATTGCAGCTTCACAAGAATGGGAAGCATTGATTCCAATCACTCAGCCTTTATTTCCACACCTTCAATGGTGGTTAGTACGGGAAAATGTAATGAGGGGCCTATGTCTGTCCCTTCAAGTTCCCAGTCTAACATTATTCACAGATGCCTCCACCCTCGGTTGGGGAGCATATCTGGAGGGGCTTACAATCTCGGGAGTCTGGAGTCCAGATCTTTTGGAAGAGCATATCAATGTATTGGAAATGAAAGCAGTTCTGTTTGCACTGAATCATTTCCAAATGTCTCTAAAGAATCAGTCTGTCATTCTGGCCACGGACAACACAACAGTTGTAGCTTATCTCAAGAATCAGGGAGGAACTCATTCACCTTCTCTTTATCAGATAGCCAGAGACATTCTCCTTCTGTGTTTTCAACTCCAGGTTCATCTAGTGGTGAGACATATTGCGGGGCACCTCAATATTCTAGCCGACACTCTATCCAGATCCCTTGCTCCAGTAAACACGGAGTGGGAACTACTTCAAGTAGTTTTCAAAGCTGTGACTCTTCATTGGGGGTCACCTCAGATAGATCTGTTTGCGACCAGTCTCAATCACAAACTTCTAACATTTGTGTCTCCGGTTCCAGATCCAAAATCTTTTGCGGTAGACGCAATGAGCCTATCTTGGAAAGGAATGTTCGGGTACGCCTTCCCTCCTTTCAGGTTTCTCTCCCCAGTACTTCAGAAAATAGCAGGGGAAAATTGCAAGATCATAGTTATTGCTCCAGCATGGCCAAAACAGTCTTGGTTTCCAGACCTTCTGCGCCTATCATGTGCTTGTCCTCTAGTTCTACCTCTGAGACCAGACCTTCTGTCTCAAATCAAGGGCAAAGTTCTTTATCAAAATCCAGAAAAACTTCATCTACACGCCTGGCTTCTCTCAGGGTTAGCCTCAGAAAGAGAGGTTTTTCTGAAGGAGCAACCAAGCATCTCACAAAGTCTGTCAGAGACTCCACTAGCATTGTCTATGATGCAAAATGGTCAATCTTCTCAGATTGGTGTAGTGAGCGGGAAATTGATCCTTTCCAAGTCACTGTACAACAATTAGCAGACTTTCTAGTTTTTCTTTTTGAATCCAAAGGATTATGTCCCTCTACTATTAAGGGATATAGATCAGCTATCTCAAGAACTATTCATATTTCTGGTGGCCCAGATTTTGGAATCAATGAGCATATTTCTCTTTTGGTTCGTAGTTTTAGTCTTGAAAGACCAAGACAAAAAACTTTAGTTCCTAAGTGGGACCTTGGACTAGTTTTATCCTTTTTAAAACTTCCTCCTTTTGAACCAGCAGAAACAATAGATTTAAGGTTTCTTTCCTATAAATGCTGTTTTCTTTTAGCTTTGGCTTCTGGACGGAGAAGGAGTGAAATCCATGCCTTCTCTATTTCTGATGCTTGCCTTCGATTTAACAGGGATAAATCTTCTGTTACTCTTTTAACGGATCCTGCTTTTTTGGCAA
Organism: Mytilus edulis; assembly: GCF_963676685.1. Taxonomy (NCBI): domain Eukaryota; kingdom Metazoa; phylum Mollusca; class Bivalvia; order Mytilida; family Mytilidae; genus Mytilus; species Mytilus edulis. The sequence continues at coordinate 5,755,437 of NC_092353.1, read as the reverse complement.
AGAATCAGATTCCAGATAAGGGTGCAGAACCAGTTGTGATTCCTGCACTCCCTAGCGATTCTATTTCTGTACTTTTATGTCCAGTAAGAATCCTATCTATTTATCTGGAAAGAACGTGTAGTTTACGTTCTGTTTTTAACTCAAGACTCTTTATTCCTATTAAAAAAGGAATCTCAGATCTTTCTGTTAAAACTATTTCTACTTGGATATGCAAATGCATATCTTTAGCTTATGGTTCTTCTAAGGCAGAACTTTTAAATAGTTTTAATGTTAAAGCTCATGATGTTAGGGGTATCTCTACATCCTGGGCTCTGTTTAACAGTGCATCTTTAGAAGAGGTACTGTCTGCAGGTTTCTGGAGAAATGAGAACTCTTTTATATCTCACTACCTCCAATCTATGGCTACTTTTGCCGAAAGTTTATACTCTCTTGGACCTATAGTTTCAGCACAAAGATTGAACTTTCCTCCTGTTTCTTCTGTTACAGGGGATTCAGCTTTACGTTAGATTCTGTTACTCAGAATTTATGATGGTAACGTATTTATAGCTATAAAATATTCAAATTTTAAAGTAAATTTGGATTTTATTAGATAAATACTTACCATCATAAATTATAGGTCCCACCCACCTCCCCTTCATCCCCTTTCCTTATGTTTCTGTCTTGAGGAAATTGAATGGAAGAATATGGGCAAACAGGGGTATATGTCCGGACCAGTGAGAGTACGTTTATTTTTAGTTGGGATTTTCCATCTGACCTATGACGCAATTGGGGTTACACTCAGAATTTATGATGGTAAGTATTTATCTAATAAAATCCAAATTTACTTTAAAATTTGAATATTTTCAAATCCGAAAAGAAGAACACACTTCAAATTCAACATGATTTTCGATTTGGTAACCGCATTACTTTAATATAGATCATTACATATTACATAACCTTACACAATCAATTTACTTTTTATGATTAATCTGATATGCATGCCCAATATATTTTATTCCAAAAACCTTATAAAAAGGAGGGGACATGGTCAGGGTGTCGTGCAAACCCAATTATTGTTTATTGTGAATAATTACAAACTGTACGTGCTATAGTGTTTAAGATTATTGGATAATTGACTTGTTCTAAAGGTATACATGTACCTTACTTACCCAGGTGACACTATGAGTTGTACCCTTGATATTGGTATAAATTCAAATCACATGCAGGCACTTGTTTCTATCCATTTGAAGACCCACTATTAGTATTAACGTATATTTACGAGAAATAAGGATTTTAAGCGGAGAGGTGAAAAAAGTAGTTGGGTACCCTCTCGAAAATATACGTTGATAGTGGGTCTTCCAATGGATAGAAACAAGTGCCTGTGATTCAAATGCTTATTGATATATTAAAAGAAGATGTGGTATGATTGCCAATGTGACAGCTGTCCACAAGAGATCAAAATGACACAGACATTAACAACTATAGGTCACTGTACAGCCTGATCATAGCCCATACCACATATAAAAGGCCCCGATATGACAAAGTAAAACAATTCAAACGAGAAAACTAAGATACATGTATATGTACATTGTACATGTTGTACATTGTATATGAAGATTAATTAGATTAAAGTAAACAATGTGGTATGTTTCCAAATAAATGCTATCCGCCAAAGACCAACTGATGTTGATCCAATTACTAGCCAAACAAATGATACATACATGTAGGTCACCATACGTCCTTCATTCATATTATGATTATTGAGTATTTTTTTGGAAACATTTCAAACCTTTACATGCTGTTTATATACATGTTACTACAGTTCAGCGACTCAAGTTTAAAAGGCATTTATATAAAAGAATTTAAACTTAATATCATTTTGTATGAACATCATGCTGAATATTTACATTTCTTTCAAAAAGTTTTTATTTTACTTAGCTAATAAAGAAGATGATGGATTCCCAAACAGAAATCTTGATGACAGTGAAAAAATACAACAGCCATCCATGTTCCTTCACATATAAAGTTATGTATTGTATATATATATATTGTCTACATTTTCTGAATTTATGATTTTAAAAATCTTTCAAAAGATATAAATGTACATTGTAAGTCATGTAATTCAAATAGAGACGTGCCATTGTCTTTGATAAAAGATATAGTTACATGTATGCCTTTTTAGTATTATCAGCTTATATACTTACTTAGCCTTGTTAAAATCTATAAATATACCTTAATGGCTTATGTATATTACATGTATGTTGAAATGTCTGTCAGAATATATACATATATACATGTGATCATAATGTTTCAAATAGTCAAACATTGTAAAATATATTGAGTATTGGGAATCCTATACACCCTTTCCTTAGACCAAGTTTAACAAATATAATCTGAATTTTTAAATTCAACTAATTATCTCCTGGCAATACACATTTATTTTAGGAACTTTTTATGTTTTATTTTGCAGTGAGCAGCTGTTCATGATGCTTATAGGCATAAACAATCTAGTCTGGACATGTAAAACAGCAGATGGTTCTATTTTGAAGTAAGCTATTTGGTGATTACATTAATTTGACATGACCAGACCAAGTCTAGGGATGAATTAATAGTACTCATTGTCATGATTGTACTAGCTTTTTATTTTTATTAGAGTGTTACAAAATAATTGCAGGAAAAAAAGAAAAAAACAACAAAAATCAAAAAAATTGTGTATTTAGTAGAATTAGCCAAATCAAACAATAAATGACTTAAATCTTGTTTGAAATTTTCACATTTCTATTGATTAAACATTATTTTATAGATCAAATAATAAATAGATAAAAGGGCAGTAATCCAGTCTCAGATTTTTGTTTTGGTTATATTGTATACAGCAGCTGATTGTAATTACCATGTTTACAAATACTTCTTAAATGTAAAAAGAAAAAAAATTGCTGTACCTGATATTGTGGTTTATATTGAAATTGATAAAGACAACAAACTCAATTATGAGCTATTTCAATATCAATCTCCCTAGTGGAAAAAAGGGGGTGCTACTTAATTTTAGACCTCCATAGTGCCCATAGACACATCAAACACTTGCCAAAATATAAGCCTGAACCCCTGAGGGGATCACACATCAAATTATAAAAGCTGTATATATTCTACACCGTGAATAAGACCGAACAATGATAGAAGGAGTTAGTTTTAAAATATAATTGAAAAACTAAACTGATACAAATCAATAATTTTTTTGATGTTGATGAATAAATTACAATGTGTAATAGTTGTAATAAATTGTTATGCCAGCGTACAATAGTAGAAGGGGTTTATGTTTAATGATCCATGCTTTTGTTTGTTCATTCTTTCATCTGTTCTGCTTTAGGTTCAAGTTTTGGTTCAAGTTTTTGGTCAGGATAGATGTTAATGATGTTAACGAACAATCAACTTAAAAATAAATACACATGTGCCTTATGTTATGATCTTTCTAATGATAAATTAATGGTTTTGACCCCAATTTCATGGTCCACTGAAAATAGAAAGTTTATCACAACTTCTAGCTATTCTTTTAATAGAGTTATTCCACGAGATGTTTTTGGGTCACTCATTAGAATATCTTTTAAAAATATGATTTTGATTACAACTGCATTAAGATAGAATAATTGCATGCAGAAAATTATTGCTTTTGTCACATAGATATCACTTGTCAATTTAATAAAATTAAACATTTTTTTTATTACTTTATTACAGAAGCTACAAAATAGAGCTAAGGCCCTTTAAGCCAAGAAACTGCCAGTGTCAGAAAAGGACAAACTAAGAAAGGCCATGCAAATTGATTTAATGTCAAGTTGGGACAGTGATTCTGTAGATAAACTCGCCTGATCACAAGACCTGGGATTTGACTGTCACCAGATTTTAAATCTTACATGGATAAACTAAAGTCATTTACTAGACTGTAAATACCAGAGACAGCCGAATGCACAAGGCAAAGAGCTGAGGTCCAAGTAAATCAGAGAGGCCTTGTCACAAGAAATGTACAGAACTTGCATGGGTTTTTGCTTTATAAGGGCATATGACAAAAAATTGAGAGATATCAATGAAAATTTCTTTAAATTTTAATAAGGACCAATTCAAAGGTACACTTTCGGAATTTGCAAGAACAAAAATACCTTCATGTTTACTTTGGAATTATAGTTGACAGTTTTCAGTTGAAGGGGGGAACCCTTAAAATGAAGTGGTTTTGTTTATTGAATTTGATTATTTTTAAAATTAAAAAAATGAATTATTACTCTTTTATTTCAACATTTGCATTTTCTATTAAAATTATTTACAAGTGCAGCATATCGGTGACATCAGATTATGTTATTGTGTTTGGTTAAGCTACATATTTCTTTTTACTTAAACTTTCTGTTGCCTTTTCTAATTAATTAAATGCTGACTAATAATTTGAGTGTGGCTCATTTCAGTATTTGCTGTCAAGATTTTTCCTGTAAGATTTCAAATTAATATAATCGCTTGGCCAAAGGGAGATAACTTTTTGAATCTTCACATTAGATAATCTGCGAAGAGGATTATGTAAAATGTAAATAGTTGAAAATTAATTTTATGGTTCAATAAAATCAAAATAAGTTATTGCCATTCATTATAAATAAATTTCTATCAAAAATAAGGCTCAATGAATTTTTTTATTTTACTTATATTAATTATAACAAAGTACACATGTTGACTTCATAAAATTTGTAAACAAAAAAAATTGAAAATAAAACTAAAACTTTTAACTAATCAGGAGACAGTCAATACACCAAATATATTTATAAACATATAAACTTATTATTTTCTTCGATTGTCCAAGTACATTCAATATTGATAATTTTTTGCTTGACATTACATAATTTAGTTGATAAAAGTTTATTTGTGTGCTATATTATTCAATTGTACATATTGGAAGTATTACATTACACCTTATTATTTTTATTCTTGCATACAGCATTTGGAATGAAATTTTAATCAATGTTCGAGCAGCAGGATGGTTTTTGAATTTAGCAATTATGTTTATCATGTTAATAATGTTATGTTTTTTGCTTTTTGAAGTTTTTAAAATTGACAAATAATGCTAGCAGGGGAGATTATTCATTAATATTTTTATGATGCCAAACTTGAAATTTAAAGGTGCCTCTGTTTGCTATTTGTTATAACCCTATTGTTATGATTCTTAAATAATCTATACAAGTAAGCATGTTGATTTGTCAATAACCATTATTTTATTGATTAGCTTGAATTTGATGAGGTTCTTTGATGTAGAACTTGACTTTTTTTAAACAAAAGTGTTTTTTTATTTGTTTTAAATGTTTTTAAAATTGTATAACAAACATTTTGACATTTTATTTTAATTTATCACCAAAACAACTCTAATTTGTCAGTATCTGAATAAAATTATTTTGTTAGATACTTTGTTTCTTTTATTGAAGTATATACAAAGGGAGAAAACTCAAAATTGTTTTTTTTATTATTCTGACCTGATTAGAATTGATGAAAATAACTATGCCCAAGACAGGATGGCAATAAGAAAATGCTAGAAATCGTTGTGTATGGTTATGCTTTGTCCAAAAGTTTTTGTTATCTCCTGTATTATATATTGCTGCAATTGTCAAAATCCAAATCACACATAGAATTAGCCTTGTCCCATAGTTTATATCTGGTGTTTGTGTTTTTTGTATGTCTTAGATTCTAACTCTTCAAGTTTTTATATAAATTCAGATGCATTGCCATTCTTTACATATAGGTAAAGGCATATTTACAAAATGGTATTGAGCTTTGCAAATGAGTGACAAGTATTCGTTGGATTATAGTTTAAGTTTCATCTTAAAAATACAGTCTTCAATGTTACTGACAAATTATACATTTGCACATTGCCATTTGAAACCACAAATATTATTCTACTGTAAATACACAGAGCAGCAATCCATGCCTTTCAAGTCTGATACTTTGTAAACATGGATCAGAAAAGTTGGAGGATCAATTTTATATGTTCAGTAGCTACAAAGTTATAACCATTGAAAATTCCTGTTTTTCCTAATTTTTGTTTTTTTATTTAATTAGATATTTCCAAACCAGATATTTGGGTTAAAGTAAAAACAAATCCCCAACATCCCTTTTCCAAAAAAAATAATTTAAAAAAGCAGAGGGAAAAATTCTGCCTTTTCTTTATTTTTTAGTTGCACTATTGTTTTGTAAGTAGTTATACAGGATTATATTGACTTTAAATTGCATTAAATTTGATGGAAGTTCTAATTTAAATAAGTCATAAACAAGAAATTTATTTGAATTTACATGTAATTAAATTACATAATTAATCAAATTTAATTTATATTTAAAATTCTTTAAATTTGAAATTTACTTGAATTTAATTTATATTATAAGATCTTTAAATCTCAAATTTATTCAAATTTAAAGTATATCAAAACTTCTTTAAATTTGAAATTTATTGAAATTTAATTTATATTAAAAATACTTTAAATCTCCACTTTATTCAAATTTAATTTACATACACATTTCTTTAAATTAGAAATTTATTCAAATTTAGTCTATACTTAAATTCTTTAAATTTGAAATTTATTTAGATTTAAAAATACCTTTAAACTAGGTTGAAATTTGGGAATTTATTTGCAATATTAAATTTAGTTTAAATCTATATTAAATATGAAATTTTCCAGCAAAGTAAATGCATGATATTTTTTGTAATTTGAAATTTAATATGCATAACATATGCATTTAATTTTATATTAAATGCATCATTTCATGCAGTGCAGTGGGCACCAAATTTTTTATTTTATTTCGTCATAGACAGAAAAAATATTACAGTCATTCCTTAAATAGATTCGTAAATTGAATCGTTCAGTCGTGCACTTTACTTTAACAAAAACCCATATGCTAATTATGCTATATATACGTTTTAATTATTATAGTTTTATAAGTAAATATAGTCACTATAACAGTATCATGGTTTAACGTGTCTTTTGTTGTAGATCCGACATTTGTACAAATGATTTCTGCATGCTCTTCGTTATGAGACTCACAACTCCATGTGACTAATCGTGTGACTGGTGATTTCTATAAAACAAAAGAGAGATCAAAGACTGGAGGTCAAAATAAATTAATTGACTGACAAAAAAGTTACGTTCTCTTGCATAGGAGTCAAAACGAAAACCACAAACCCGGATTTAAAAATTAGGTTGACAGATTTGTATTTGCAAAATGCACAGTGCGGTTAGCATAATGTGTAACAAAACTATGTTACTTCTCTGATAAAGCATTTAATCTGTATCAGTGCATTGGTGGGAAAATAAACAATCATAGTTTATGAAGTCGAAGACATTTCTTAATGATTGGTAAAATGTGAAGTATGAACATTTAGTATATGAAATTAATTTGTGATATCACTTATGACGTAAGAAACCCGTTGATTCATTTTAAGCTAAAATGCCATTTTGTCAAAATAACATAATATAAATTATAAATCTTGTTAGTACATAAGCACTGACAACTGAGCTTATATTACAGGGACAATTAGCCACCAACATTGGTTTTGACATAGCGTTAGCAAATGAAAATAACACCTCATAAATTTGGTGCGTCCTAACCACTGCTACTCAGATTGTATAAACGTCATCAATGTCTGAACAAAAGTTGATCAGCCAAGTTTATTTCAAAGATCGTCTCGTTCTATTTCTAAAACAAAGTACCTGGAAGATACCAAGACCTAGTTGATAAATATTCCGTGTCACAAATTATACATGATGGTCGTGAAGTATAGATTCTAGGTACTAACTTTGTTTATCATCTTGATTACGTGATAATTATCCCTTTGTTTGTTCTTGTAAATTTTAACCTTTACTGTTTGGTCTAATTTTGATTATATACTTATGACGTGGCTTGGTACTTATACATCCCACCTATTGTCTGTTTGTGTCGTTGTAAAGGTGATCGTCAAGAATCTGTTTGTAAATTATTTCGTATCACATGAATACGTATATCACTTCACCGACTTCTGTGTGAATCATGTCAATAGAAATCAACTGTTTGAATAAATAGACCTAGGTACTTAAAAATACTATAGTAAGCTTAAATTACGATAATATTTAAATATCAAAGTACTGACTAAACTTAATAACGTATTATCTATTATTCTTTTTATTACACACACAATGAGTTGTCATGCATGCTTTGGTGTTAGGTCTATATTAACCATAAATACGGAATGGGTTTTGTGCATTGTTTGAACCCATACGGTGACCTTGCTAACTTCTAGGTCCTTTTGTTTCTGTTGGGTATTCATAACATATTGCACCTACTACTTTACATATTGTTTTTTTGTTCTAAAAAATTATATTATTCTTTTCGTCTGTAGAATATCCATTGTTTTGTTTTCCCAGAACAGTAAATACTTTATCAGAGTTCTGGCTATAAGAGACCTTGGTTTCATTAGGCGAAAATTGCAACATTATCTGCATAAACATGTCTAATAGGCATTGCATCTTTTTGTAATCGTGCTTCAATTCAAATTAATTTGTCACCATTTTATTTGCAGAATCACATATTGAGATGGTGAGGCCATGTTAATAATATAAGAGATTTACAACTGGCTTTCATACGATTCAAAGGATAACATGATTACATGATAACGGAAACAGGTAGGTGGGTGTTAAATAATCATTCGTCGATTGAAATCACGTTTTCCTCTCATTTGTTCTTTTGCAAGTCGAAACTAACATTATTTTGTTTATAGGAATATTAATTCCGGGGAAAGATTAAATATATTACATCAAAATATTGTAGCTCTTTCCAACGAAGTCCAATTACGGATATATTATGTTTTACTATATTAATAAATGAATTTGAAACTTTGCCAAATTCCATTTCGAGGCTGTTCGTTGATCTCTCTGATATCAGGGTGCAGGTTATGTTTCTGTGTGCTATTCAAGATATGACATTAGACATACATAAGACATACATCAAAGAAAATAAGCGTTTTGTATGATAGGTTTACTGGAGAGATTATGAATTGCTTCAGTATATATCATAGAATATAGCCTAGTGAGTATATTGATAGTCTAAAAATCAATTACAAAAGGTTTAAACTAATTTTGTTTGCTTTCCTCAATGAATGCTTACTTTTCAATAGCTGAAGTTTTACTGTTTCTTGTCTGTGTTTGATATAATGGCTTTGCTTGAGTTTCTCTCCGATATTTTTCCCTTTTCATGAGTACATATTTGAGTACACTCACATAATAATCTGGTATACATGTTTCTTTCAATATCTAATAAGTAATGAACGATATGGTGGTTACATGTTTTGTTCTTATTAGACAAATTTTACCAATCAGTAGTAATTAGTTCATTTTAAGGAAAAATGAATTATCCTCAACTTTTATGAGTATATAAAAACTCTTATGGATACAGAAAACACTTCCTTAATTTTTGTAAAATATCTATAAATTTAAATAGATATATTGAGCATGTCATATATTTTACGACATTACTTTGTCAAGCTCCGTTATCATAAGAACCTGCGTATCATTTGCAATTGTTAAAAGTCGATATGTGTTGTTTACTAATTTCGAACCATGGACTTTAAAATGACTAGTATCATTATTTAATCAAGGCGATAAGTACTACTAAATGAAGTATTCTTTCTCATCAAAGCATTTCAACAGATAACCTTGAGATTAGAAATGAGGAATGTGTCAAAGAGAGAACACCTGTCCAAAAGCTTTATTCAACAAGTAAATTTGAATGACACATCTTGTGAAGTTTTAACCATTAACAAGTAATAAGATTTCAATAAATTTTTGTTATGTAAACATTGTCTATTTTTAATCAGAAGTCACGTGCTTTTATTACGTCATAAAAATCGAAATGGAGATCCCATTGAGAAGGTCCTCACTGATAAAATATGACATTAATTTTTCTTAAAGAAGTTAATAAGATTAAAATGTATGCAGCCGCTTTTATTCGAACAAAATTAAATTGAAACGTTTAGTATGACAAATACGAGAGGCTAAGGGACTTATCATTGTTTACCTGGGAGGGGGGCTGGTGATTTTGAAATCGAACATATGAATTTTTCTTGACCCCCCCCCCCCTCCATAATATTTCACTATTTTTATTTGACCCCCCCCCCCCCCGTAAAAACATCCCCAAAAAATGTGATCCCCTCTATTAATTATTCAAAAATTTTAACATGCAAAACACTTATGCTATTTCATGAAAATATTGAAAACATGAAATATTCTCATTGGAGTGAGTCCAAAAACATGTTTTAGGGAAAATTGCCTTGAAATATGACTCTTCCATGAATACTAGAAGGTAGAGCAAGCCAGTGCTTTGAGAAGCTTTTACTGACTTCCTTTTTGTAATTTCCTATAATGGGCTATTAAAAAAACCTTTTTGAAACAGTAACAACACATTGTATAATTTTTATATAATTACTAAGAGGGATCTGTTATATGTCCCTTAAACTCAAGTTTTACGATAGGCCTTAATGACACCTCCATTGAGTCGCTTAACTTTTATATATATGGATAGTTCATACTGTCAGCTTGAACAACACTCCAATTACTCATTTATTGGCATATTTCATTCATAAATGTGTGATAGGAACCTCAAAATTTTGAGGGAGTGAGAGGTATAAATAAATGAACACTAAGGAATCTTTAATTGAAAAAGAAAAAGATACATACGTGGTGTTCATCATCTCAAAATCATCTTTTCTATCAATTTTCAACTGTTTTAATGCAGATTAGATGAATATCTAAATAATTATTTGAGGATTTATTTTTCTACACCATATTCTTTCATGATGTGGCGTAATTTGAACTTTCGGACAGATCTTGCACAAACTGCTTTAGATTTCGTTTCAACTCATACATAATTTCTCTCAAACTATGAAGCTGATCATGACAAAACTTGACAGTAATGCTTGTTAATTTAGTGATCGAAGTGAGTGATATATAACGACTGAATTATAAGGGTTATGAAGCACCTGTGTATTTTATATGGGACAATATGACACAAAATGGCAGCTTCCTACATCACCGAAGTTTTGTAATGTCTTACTTAATTGTATATGCATGGTGTTAAACATATATTTCGATTAGACTTTAGTGATATTCTTCTACACATTATGCCTCTTGAAGTATGTAAACTACATATTTCCATCTGCAAAAATAATATTGATCCCCCCACATTTGATTTATTTAAGAAATTGAATCCCCCTTTTCCACATAAAGAAAAAAACTTGATCCCCCTTGCATTTTGACCAGCCCATCCTCCCGGATTAAAAATGATAAGTCCCTAATTATTTTTGTAAATCTTATTACTTGTTAATGGTTAAAACTTCACAAGATGTGTTGATCACCTCTCAACATTGTCCAAATCAGGAATAAAACAGTTGTTTTCCAGTCGTTAAGTTGGTTTAATGCTTCTGAGACGAAACTTCCAAGTAAAGTAAATATCACTTTAGATTGTTGACATGCAAAATTATCAATTTCTATTGACATGTGTATTTTCATACACTTTACTCTTTCTGAAATATTGAAATATTTTTATCATATCTGTTTTTTAGCATATAATATTTCGAATACTGTTTATTCTTAGTGTTCTTTAACTTCGTATTTGATTTATCTTTCTAACTGTCCTGTTGAAGCACCATTGATGACGCATTACTCGTCTACTCTATTTGCAAATTTAGAGCGTCAGATAATTTATGCTTCAACATTTAATAAATGTAACATAAAGTTACCCAAACATTTACACTGTGAAGATACATGTGTACGTGTGCAAATCATAATGAAAAATTACTTTTCTAATCCGATTTTACAATTGTGTGCAGTAGCAAAATTTGCAATTTATTATTTTGTCATATAAATGCAACTGTTACAGTGGTATATAGATCAATTGAGAAAAATCCGGCTTCCAAACTAAAACTGAGGGAAACATTTCAAATATAGGAGGCGAACTACGACACAACAAAAACAGAACATTACGACACAACAAAAACAGAACATTAAAATGTAATACACAGAGAAATGAACTATAATATAACAATGGCAATTTTCCTGAATTGGTACAGGACATTTTAAGAAATAAAATGGTGGTTTGAACCTGGGTTTGTGGCATGCCAAACCTCCCGTGTTTAATATGTTAAATATAACATTACAATGACAACATTACATGACAGGACTACAATACTTAAAATTTTATACGCCAGACGCGTCAACACAAGACTAACCAATGACGATCTGAGGAAAAAAGTCCGAATGCCAAAACAAATACAAAGTTGAAGAGCATTGAGGACCAAATTCTCAAATGATATATAAATTTAAATTTATATTGTGTTATACTTGCATCTCTTCTGGTCTGTGAAACATAAGCTAGAGTTTAACTAAGATATACATGTATGATAGTATCTGTTTAGAATTTCCAGTGTTTATATGGATGCAGTGAGCGTCCTGAATAGCAAGTTTTTTTAAATATATCAAAGTAAAAAAATGCTTTACAACAATCATAACTGTTTTTGATCATACGAATAAGAACTTATTTTTTTTGTTGTAGATAATGCAATTGAAATGAAAAAATCAGTATTTTCTGATGACAGAGAGGGCTATGAACTGCAAATCACGATCCAAATTAGGCAGTTGTATGTAACAAACTTCTTTAACTTGGACATAAATCAAATCATAACTGTATATGCTGTTCCAATTAGCCATTACGATATCCTAAATCAAAGACAAGATGAACCACCTCTAGCAACCCTTAACGCAATAATAACACTTCCAAACAGCGTTCTGAGTTTATATCACGACGTTATAGATACAGCGGACTGCAGTTTCGACAATAACAATCGAAATGTAAATATCAGTCTAAGTGCCAGATCAAATAGAACCGGATCGTCTATATCTACAGAACAACAACTGTCATTAAATACTTCACCTGCACATATAATGGTACACAGCTCTCAACTTATGACAGAAGTTTCCGTCTTGGATTATCAGTCAAGCAACAGTGACTTAACAATTTATGAAAGACAAAATCGAAATAATAGTATAGACATACACGCGGGTAATACTTCTTTCGATAGATCCGTTCAGGGAACTCTTGAACAAAGAGAGAACCATAATCATATTTCAACGCATGGACACATTGATGTAAGCGTATTAGCTCCAAAGGAATTGTCAATTTTAGAAAATTTTAGCCCGTTGGATTCACGTGAAATTCAGGGACAACAATCTCCCGAAAATGAGACAAAGTCGAAACACACATCAAATAGTAATAATGTGCGTGTAGGAAATAAAAATGTGAGAAAAACTAACAGGTCATCCCGAGAACAATTTCATGTTTTGGATTTTTCACGGCGGAAACATTTGATTCGAAGTACAATTAACAATATCGATGCTTTAGACTGTAGAGCACAATCATCAAACCAGCAAAACATACCACCAGATGAAGCACTATCAGACGTTGACATTAGTCGTAAGTTGATTATGCATCAGTATTAACTTGACATTTATTTATGATATATACTGCAGCTGTGCTATTTGAGCAGTCAAATTGCATTGACCGTATATTCATATGTGATATACAGTCACTGACCGTATATCACCTTGTTTATGACGTTGACAGTGTGTTTCCGTAGATTTTTATTTATGACGTCAATAAAACATACAGGTTCGCGGCAATTTTACGTTGTCCGCTCACAATTAAAAAATGACGGTTTTTACCCTAAATACTTCATTCTGAACAGTTATAAGAGTTGCAGTATATAAAGAATAACCATACATTGTCTCGAAATATCAATCTGTTATTTGTACTCGGCTCGAAACAGGTAGAAATGCTCGGCACAGCCTCGATTCTACCTGTTTCTAAGCCTTGTACAAATAACATTGATATTTCGAGACAATGTATGGTTATTCTATATATATAACATATGTTGTTAAATGATTTACATCACTTTACATAATTTAAGACTATGTCCTTGTGATCACAACTGCACAGGGGAGAGAACAATATAAACAGTTATTCATCTTTCTGTTGTTAGACAATATCTTGAAATTTAACTACTTTCTTTCTTTTAACATGTTTAATTTGTTTTGCAATTCCTAGCAATCTTTTTTACAGTTATGATATTGGTCTAAGAGAAACAACCATAACATTTTAGTAGTTTGTTTTTTTAGAAGTCGGCACTAACACAACTATGAATGAACGATGCAATGATTTACCTTCAGCAGCTTCTGAACTTCTTGCCATTGGATACAATAGAAATCAAATCGACAGAGCTTTAGAAAAGTTTTACCAAAATAGAGGCAAGTTTTAAAAATATAATTATATGCAAAGTAACGAAATATGTCCTTATAAAGACATTTGTCGGTTGTTGTGTTAATTGGTGATAATATTAGGGTCATTTAAGGGGGTAGACCTTGGTTCAGGGAGATAACTCTTTAAATCAGTTAAGCGTTTGTAAAAGTCAGTTCATCAATGTATTTTAAGCATTTACCTGAAACAGATTGAAAATAATCTATGTAACCTAGAAGCTTAGAATATATTTTTGAAAATGGCTGACACAAACGTACTGATGATTTTAAGAGTTATTTCCCTTAACCTAGGTCTACCTCCTTAAACAGAAACAGAGCATTATATTACGTAAACATGGTGCTTCATTTTGAATAACATTTTGTGTCTGAATTTCAAAAGCTAATGCCTTTTTACATTAATGGCCCTCAAGGTTTTAAAATGTAAGTATAATTTCCCATTTTAATACAATGGCGCATCATACTAATCGTAATCAACACATATATAAAATTGACTAACCTCGCAAGGATGGCTCCAATGATTACATGATAAAATGGGCCGCCAAGGAATAGACAAACACTACCATTCGCTATAGGTTGTTTCCAGGATATAACCAAGAAAAGAAAAGATCGGCCATTGAATCTTATAAATTGAGAAAGGTGTATTTGTTGAAAACAACCTCAATCAAATCAAGCTCAAATCAACAAGATCGAGAGACACCACAACCCTAAAATTGATATGTTTGTATCAACTTCACAAATAATACATAATGGTCATGATGTATATATTCTGCGTACTGACGTTGTTTATCATCTTAATAATGTGTTAATCTGTTCTTTTATTTGTCTTTGTTCTATTTCTAATATTACTTTTAATGTTTTTTATGTTTTCTGTGATATCCATGTGACGTGGCTCGGTACTTATGCTTTTTGTGCTTTTTTTTTTTTTAATTTTTGTTTGTTTTACAATTGTGACACAGTGATGACTGGTATACCAATATTTTGACAGTTTTACTTGTTGTGTCTGTTTTATTCACGCATCGTTGTAAATGTGATTGAATTTGATGCGACTGTCGTATAAGTGAGAGGTTTAGCGCTATAAAACCAGGTACAATCCACCATTTTCTACATTTGAAAATGCCTGTACCAAGTCAAGAATATGACAGTTGTTGTCCATTCGTTTGATGTGTTTTATACATCATATCAAATTAGATACATTGTTGTTATATCATTTGATTTTGTCATTTGATTTGGGACTTTCAACTTTGAATTTTCCTCTGAGTACAGTATTTTTGTGATTTTACTTTTTGGTATCAACTGATAACGTTTAAATTCCTTGTATATATACAAAGCATTTTCGTGTCCTTATAAACTTTAAATGTATGCGTATACGAAACTTATTATATGGACAAAATACGCAGGAAAAAAAGCAGGAAAAAATGCAGAACGTCTTAGGTATGTTGTGACGGAAAACATAAAATAGCAAATAGACTGATGGCCTATAGTATGGATATTTGATATTTAAGTGAAAAAACATAATTCAAAACTAGTATATAACAAAAGGCGAAAGAAGTTTACTATCTCTTTCTTAAATTCATAAATCAAAGTAAAACAAAACTGATGAAAGCTCATGAAATCTAAAACGACAAATAGAAATGGTTCTTTGCCCGCACTATCTTAATTTTTTTTTCTTGAATGAATAACGCATTATGTACAGCTCAATGTTCATCTATCGGCGTTATGCAGTATTTCTCTAAAGGGTAATAATATTAATTTCTTTTTTAATTTGTAGGTCATAATAACCCAACATTAGAAGAGCTTAGATACATTGTTGTTGTAGAAAACAGTGAAACTGATGACGAATCAAAATAATTACATTATATTTATACGAGGATTGCAGATTTTATATTTCTCTATTAAATGCTATAAACATCGACAAACATTTTGAATAAATACTATACGTTAGTATTCGGGAAATGATATGCTTACCCTTCAAGAGTACCGAAGATTACCCTAGAGTTTGAGGTGGGATTCATATTCCTCTGTTTGTTCTGTCGCCTTTTATTTTATTTCATGTATTATAGTGTGTAGTCCTTATAATTAGCAAATAACCTTTCCATACCATAATTTTCATGAACATTATTTTTACAAATATTGTAAAGTAATAGTATAAAGTTCGAGATTGCATGTCAGTTGTTTGGATATCCTGTTGTGTTTGTTGTTAATTGAATATTTTTCTTCTTGTCCTGAGTTTTGTGTATTGTGTCGACTATTATAGTATTTGTTTGTGCGTGCTTCTGTTATGAATATTATTGTGTGTGTTTTTGTTGTATTTCTATCACATAGTGTTAAAGCGATATTTTTTTTTAACATTGTCATATAGCAGGATGATTGGCAAACCATTAAACCAGGTTCAGGTCGTTTTTGGCACAACCTTTAGGAATTTTAGGTCCTCAAGGCTCTTCAACTTTGTATTTATTTGGCTTTATTATTATTTTGATCTGAGCGTCACTGATGATTCTTATGTAGACGAAACGCACGTCATGCATATTAAATTATAATTCTGGTAACTTTGATAACTATCAACTCATCATTTTTTTCTTAAAATATGTTGAACCAATAGTTATCAAATGTACCAGGCTTATAATTTGATACGCTGGTGCACGTTTCGACTGCATAAGATTCATTAGTGTCGCATAGATACAAAAAAGTTAGGAAGCATAACAAGTGTAAAGTTTAAGAGCATTGAGGACTCAAAATCAAAAAAAGTTGTTTCAAATACAGCTAAGGTAATCTTTTTTTTTTTTTTTTTTTTTTTTTTTAAATTATACATACTTTATTGAAAACTTTCACATTTGTTAGTTTGATACAGAAAGTACCGGTACCTTATCCCGGCCTCGTTAAACATTAGATTGTATATTTAGAAAAATTGTTAGTAATTGATAGTACTCAAAATTATAAAATATATATACAGTATATTATTGTGTATCAATTATTTCAATATTGATCAATAAAGTGAGAATTTTATTTAAGAGAGAATGTGAGAAGAGAAGAGAAAATAATAAATAATTAAAACACAAATGCAAAACAAAAGCAAAAAAAAATAAAAACTAGAGAAAAAAAAAAAAAATAAAAAATAGAAAGTCCTTGAAATTTGGAATTTGGCAGCAGTATTTTTTTCTTAAGATACAACATTAAATAAATTTGGCAAAGTTGGTTTTCCATTGTAAATAATTCATACAAACACAAAACAGATATTAGAGAATGTATATGCATTTTAGGCGCAAAACAGGAACAAAAGACAATAAACAATAAACAACATATAACAGTATATTATATAAAAACATATATGTAGGTGTGAGAAGGCTAAAATAAAATGCACAATAACATTACATAGGGTAATGCTAATTAAGTTGCTTAAGTTTACATTATTCTAATAATGGAAGCCAGGGCCCCAGTAGAGGTTGGCAATGTGAAGAGGCTTTGTTTTAAAAAATATATTCTTTTCTAGTATTAGATTTTCCTTTAGATAGTTTTTCAGCCCTGCAAAATTTACTTGATTTTCACACAGTTTTGTTCTATAGATAAAGAATTTTGATAAAAGCATTATTAAGTTTTTTATTTTATTATTTTCTGTTTTTCCTAAATTTCCGAATAAAATTATATCCATGTTAAATGGAATAATTATTTGTGTTTGGTTATAAATCCAGTCCATGAGTCTTATCCGCTAAGGTAATCTTTGTCTAGGATCAAAATCGAAATCCTTAGCATTTCGAAATATTCATACTTTTGCAAACGGTAAATGTATAAAAAAAAAAAAATACCATATAATTTATATTTATGTCAACACCTAAGTGCTGACTACTGTCAGGATTATGGCTGTTGTTTTCAAATAGTTCGTTTCTATGTGTGTTGGCGCTTGTTTTGGTTTTTTGAACTTCGGTGTTCTCGTTGTTCCTTTCTTCTCGTCTTATTGTTTTTATGTTTCCCTCGTTTTTTGTTTGTAACCCGCATTTGTTTTTTTTTTCAATCGATTTTTTACGTTTGCACATGCGGTATACTACTGGTATCTTATTAAGTAGAGTTCTATTTTCTGGAGAGAAAAAAAATTGAATGTTGCATTTCAACTTCACTTTCAGATATGGTGATGATTATTTATCACCCAATAACTTAACATTTCAATGGATACTTGCATCTCTTAAATCCCTGTAAAAATATATACACTATAATACCGAAAGTAAAAGGTCTGCTCCATATATTGATTTTCTCCCCAATAGTGGCACAGATGGACAAAGTAGAATCAAACAAACGTGACCAATTACCAAAAATAATTCCTATTTCACAGTAGTATGATACTCTCTGCTTAATTCATTGCTTTTAACATATTTCAAACAACACGTTACGGTAATCAAACAAAAACATACATGTCAATTGGACATGCTTTGATACTATATCTGCGCTTGAATTTTTACTTGATAACAGTTTTGTTCGCTTTAGTGATTCCGTATATCGTTAAGTTATTGGAATTCTAATGGGGACTAACTGTGCCCCACTTATTGTGAACCTGTTTTTGTATTGTAACGAGTTACAATGTACGACTAAAATTAGCAAAGACCCATCGACACAACATTTGATACAAAAATTTAACCATACTTTTAGATATTTGGATGATATATTGGCTCTCAAAAATAACGACTTCAGTATGTATACTAAAGAAATTTATCCTGTTGAACTTACTTTAAATAAAGCTAATACTTACAATGACTACTGCTCTTTCCTTGATCTTGATATCTATATCACTAACGGGAAGCTGAATACAAAAATGTATGATAAAAGAGATGATTTTTCAATTTTCTATAGTTAATTATCCATTTTTAGATGGTGACGTATAATATTTTAGCGAGAGAAAAATATGTATAACTGAAAAATTATTACACCAGGGTTTTCGATATCACAAACTAGTCAAAACATTTACTAAATTTTATCATCGGTGTAAGGAAATAATTCGTAAATATAACTCAACATGCTGACATCTTATACGTTTAGGTATTTCACATCAAATCTTTTATGGTAATATTCTTTACAAAGCACAAAAATGTCAGTATTCACCTCAAAGCTTATATGACCTTTAAACAGACTTATTAAGAGGGATATAGTTACGATATTTTTGTCAGGTCATTAAAGATTGCATATTTTGGCTTTAATATTGATTCACTTATAGGGTCTTTGCTTCGGAACTAAACAGATTTTTTTTTAAACAGTTGTTGGCATGACACGGGTTATGTTCTTCTCATATATTTTATGATGGTATGATACTAAACCCCTAACGGGAGGGATCGTACTTGATATGATAAAGACATAATCTGTCAATCAGTTTAATTGAAGTCTGAAGCTGGCATGTCAGTTAACTGCTAGTAGTCTGTTGTTATCTATGTATTATTGTCATTTTGTTTATTTTCTTTTGTTAGATCTGCTGACATCGGGCTGGAACTTAATTTTAATGTGCGTATTGTTATGCGATTACTTTTCTACATTGGCTACAGGTATAGGGGGAAGTTTGAGATCTCATAAACATGTTTAACCCCGCCGCAATTTTGCGCCTTTCCAGAGCCTCAGGCCTTTGTTAGTCTTGTATGATTTTTAATTGGGTTTTCTTGTGTATACTTCTGAGTTTAGTATGACGACCATTATCACTGAACTAGTATACATTTTTTTAAGGGGCCAGCTGAAGGGCGCGTCCGGGAGCAGGGTTTGTTCGCTACATTGAAGACCCATTGGTGGCCTTTGGCTGCTGCCTTCTCTATGGTCGGGATGTTGTCGCTTTGACACATTCTCCATTTTCCTTCTCAATTTTATGATACGCAATTCTTACACAAATGTATGAAGAAGAAATCAACACTTAATACAATTTGTATGTGTCTCAACTCAATGTTAACATGTTTGTGCGTTCTTAGATATGTGGTACTGAGCAATCGTCTAATCTGTAAGATAAAAGATTATGTCTTGTTTTCGATTGTAACACTTGTCTGAGTGTGAATATGTATTAGGGATGATGCGTGCTTGTTCGTTCTTTACCCTTAGTGTATATTTGTTAGCCTGATTTGTTTCTAATCGATTTATGAGATTTGACTATCAGTAAATAGTGTTGCCTGAACAGAATCACGTTAGATTGTTAACTTGCGCGGAATACACAACATTTTAAGCATGTTAAGAATGATATATGTATCGCAGTTATATTAAATATACAAAATACAGCTAAAGAAGGGAACATATGTGTAAAGGTTAGCCTATCAGTAGAGATTTGTTGGTCTAATAAATGCTGAAATACATTAAAAAAAAACATATTTACAAATTAAATTAACAAAAAAAACTCCAAGGAAAATCCAAAACAAAACGTTCATATCAAATTGAAATATCAAAAGCCAAATCACATATAATGATTGGGAAACAATTGTCATATTCCTGACTTGGTATAGGCATTTCCTAATGTAGAAGATGGTGGATTAAACCTGGTTTTATATCATTCTGAACCTCAAACGTGTATGACAGTCGCATAAAACTCCATCATATTGAAAATAATGTCGTATAAACAAAACAAACAGTCATAATTGTTGGCGTTGTCAGTTCAATTTCGATCTATGAGTGTGACTGTCCCTTTGGTATCTTTCGCCCTTCTTTGGTAAGAAATGTAAAAAAAAAAAGGGAATGTTACTTTGGATAAAAAAAGACAAGATATACCATATAATGATATTCTTGTGATATGTGATAGGCAGTCATTTTCTCAACAGGTGCACATAAATAATCGATATCTCTTAATTAAGTTAACAGATTTCGGAAGATTACATTTAGGTAATGACAAGTGTAAAAATAAATCACTGTCTTGTCAGGTATGGGGAATATGTGGAACACACGCAGACAAAACAAGTATGTAGTCAAAATCAAATAGGAGTGGCTTATGATGTTTGTTTTTTTTTAATTTATATAAAAAAAAAAAATTTTAAATCGTATTTTTGATAAATTTGAAAAATAGAAGGATGAAAACGGAAATATACCATAATTTGCATCCGGTTAAACCTTCAGCTCCAAAATTTAATCAACAGTTACTGATCTTTTGGTTGGTTTTGAGAAATAAAGAATATTGGGTATTACCCCATGCAAAAAAATCACTAAATACAAATTAACAAATAAACAGCAAAAAAATAAGTAATATAATTTGTTGAAAAAGGGGCATATTCTATATCAAGTTAGAAAAATTACAGACTTTTCCATTGGTTCCGTTGATTGATAGGTTGACGTTCGATTTCGTCGCGGTTTTTTTTTTCTTTAATTATGGACTTCACCCTTTTTGAATATATTTAACAGCTCAATATTTTTGTGATACGTTTTTTTTTCTTCTAAATTCTAATTATTTTGGGTATTTTTTATCAGGCTTTAAGCTACGTGTTGTACGTAACTTTAGAATCAGTTAAATTGTAGCATCACATAAACAACTGAACATCAGGTAAATAGATGTGTGCTCTGAAATGGAATGTATTGTCTGCACTTGCATCATAATACTTAAGGCGAGTAAAATCCGTTTTAGATATAGAAGAGGGAAAGGGGCAGGTTCATGAATACGATCAAGTTGATTTTGGACATAGGGTGAGAATGAACAGTTGGAAAGAATAACATTTTCAATTTCTAAAAAATTGAAATCATTAACCGTTCAAGTGGCAAAATAAATCAATGGTATTCAATATGCCCTAAGTGTCATATATAAACATTTAATGCAGGTAGACCATTAAAACAGAACACTCATAAGCATTGATGATTTAAACTTAATGTTCTATTTTTAAACAAACATAAAATAATCATACTCACGAGGAAACTATGATTACACAATTAACCACCTGCAAATCAATGTACAGCCAAAAGGCAAGGTATTCATATTACATACAAAGAATCCAACCTAGTATTTGGATATCAAATTGTGCATTGATCTCAAGATTTTTACACAATAAACATGTTACTCTGTTTATAGTTTTGATTGTTATTTTTTGTGGACTGCTGTTTGTCCTGTTTGGTATTTTTCTTATGAGCTATTGTGTTTTCAGTTTTTTCTTTCGATTTGTGATTTGTAGGTGTCTTTTTGTTTAATTTTTGCCGCGATTTCATAAGAGAAGAAGAGGACGATTTTGTATTTCACAACATGAGCCCAAGATGGCATAAACATTACAACATCAATAATTTTCACAGTACAATACAAAAATAAGTATGAAAACAATTCAAGTTCTGAAAAAATATGTAAATAAAGAATCTGTAATATTGTAAAGTTCTAATGAATTAAAATGTAAGTGTGGTTGATATAGATAACAATTCAACAGCCAAAAATAGAGTTCCTTATGTGTATAGTACACAATCAATTTAGATATACATATAATAACTAGCCAACAAAAGGTTGAGCATGTCTATCTGTCAGCAGCAAATAGGAAAGTATTATGGTTTCATAAAGGAAGCTGACAGCTGACCCATAGTTATAGTATGTGTAAATGATTCGTTCCTACCTGTATCAGAAGCAAACAAGGAAGCATCATAGGAAACTTCAACGCAGTTAATATCAAAGGACGATGCTTTCAGGCTATAAGAGAACATTTGAACAAATTCTGTATCTAAACAAATATTTGTTACACCAGGGGGTGATACCTTGTGGCCCATAGTTATAGTATGTGTAAATGATTCGTTCCTACCTGTATCAAAAGATACCATTATATTTTGGTCACCGACGGAATCATTTTAAATTTAAAACAACCCCTTATAAAAAGAAGACCACGCTTTTTAAATCAAAAACATTCCGGATGCTGCACATAAATCAAAGGTCTATATATTATTCTTTACCATAGCATTGTGACCCAAAAGCAAAATCAAAAACTCAAACGCCTTAAGGTGGTTCTTAACACTACAGGGAGATAACTCTGTAAAATCAGCTAAACGTTTTGATGTTTTATATCCTTTAACTCTACTTTCCGCTATATAGATGATGTTCTTTCACGAAATAGTTCAAAATTTGGTGACTATGTCGAACGCATCTATCCCATTGAACTAGAGATAAAGGATACAACAGATACAGTTTAGTCGGCCTCATATCTTGACTTACATCTAGAAATTGACAATGAGAGTCGATTGAAAACAAAACTTTACGACAAAAGAGATGATTTCAGCTTTCCAATTGTGAACTTTCCATTTCTAAGTAGCAACATTCCAGGAGCACCTGCATACGGTGTATAAATCTCCCAATTGAAACGATATTACTACAATCCCCTACCCTTTCATAAATGTGACCTACCGAATTATACATTTTACCGGATTTGTTATCTCATAAGCAACAGGACGGGTGCCACATGTGGAGCAGGATCTGCTTGCCCTTCCGGAGCACCTGAGATCACCCCTAGTTTTTGGTTGGGTTCGTGTTGTTTCTTCTTTAGTTATCTATATTGTGTCATGTGTACTATTGTTTGTCTGTTTGTCCTTTTCATTTTTAGCCATGGCTTTGCCAGTTTACTTTCGATTTATGGGTTTGACTGTCCCTCTGGTATCTTTCGTCCCTCTTTTGTATTGGTAAAGAATTATTTGGCTTCTTCAAGTTTTCTGAAATTTTTATATTTTTTTCAAAGGGTCAAAGTAAATATTTTGTCAAATTTTTATAGAAATTAAACGAGCCAAATAAAATTCAGTCAATGTGTTGGGTACCACCTTAATATACTTAGTGCAAAACATCACGTATTGATTTCTGTTTCTATTACTAGGTAACATCGTATAATGTTTTTACTTTCCTATCATAAACCAGGTTAAACCAGAAATGACAGATGTATTACCTCGAGCTTGATTTATATTTTATTGGATAAAAAATGTATCTTCATAATCACACGAAGGATTTCAATACAAACAGCTGCATGGTGGTAAGACAAAACTATGGTAAAGTCAGATTTTATTTTTTATAAAAAAAATGTAGTTGTTTGACACCAAGAAAAATTAACGAAAGATTTATGTCATCATGTTCAAGAATTTTCCTTGTTTAGCAAATAAACGATTGATGAATCGTTTATAACAAAGTATTGGAAATGCTTGTTTTATTGAGCTGAGCAGGATACGTAATTGTAAAACCAAGTACCAATGTAAAGTCATGACATTGTTCTTTATCTGATGTACCATGTGTGTACTGCACATTTTCACACTTTTGTGGACCAACGATTTCTTCTGAATTACGTATTTGATTTATGAATGTTGATATTTTTATATTATTCAACCATTAACAAGAATTATATTGCTGTAAAACATCTGTAAATGAGGACATCGGTAGTTTTCCGGTGCTCATACATCATAAATCCATTTAGAGAAGACAAATCCTGGTTACAAAATAAAAATCGAGGGAAACACAATTACTATAAAAGGAAAACAAACAAACAACAGGAACACTGAAGTGAACAAATAAAACCACTAACTTACAAAGAAACGAACTGTTTGATAACAACTGCCATATTCCTGACTTGGCACAAAACATTTTAAAAATAAATTGTGGGTGTTATTGCTTGCCAAACCTCCCGCGTTATGACAGTATTAAAAATAAATCGCTGAAAGGACAACACTATGCGACAGAAATAGAGCACAAACATACGCAACTCAATTAAACCATTGTGGTGACGTCAACCTATTCATTTACCGTAGATTCTTTTTCTAGAATCAACACTTCCTATATCCGTCGCTGAAATGGACTTACCAAATTATATTCAATTGTTTTCTTTGTTTGTCTAATTTCATTAAGTTTGAATTGGCCAATTTACTGATTTCTGTTCACTAATAGAATTATTTTAAAAACTTACCTTTATTTTTTGTAATTTCTATATGCCTTCACTGGGAATCGAACCCGCCCATGAATTCTGTTACGTGTTAATAACATCAACATATCGACGAAACCTCTCGGCTACCAATATGTTACGATTTAAATGTCTGATTTCTATATATAAATGAATATATGATCTACATCGGTACAACGGACACACAGGGATTGTACGTTTCTATATACAATAATAGGCAATCGTATAGTATGAGTTGGTAGTCGCGAGGTTTCATAGCTAGGCTCAATGAGTTAGAACTTGTCGGTTTAGGTTCGAATCCTTGTGTTCTCTGTGTTGTCCCTATTCTCTAGTTTTCTTTTCTAAAACCTAGTTTGATCGTTTATTATCGGATCATTGTTGGCTATTCCACATGTTTAAAAAAAATGTTTACATTCTAGGTGTCCATTTTTGTTTTATAAATTAATATAGTATGGTTTCATCTCTTTATCCGTAAATTCTTATGCTAGAAAATCGTGATGTGTCTAGAATAAGACTTCTTGATAGAAATTTCGGACACTTGCTCTATGTATATGTACTATAATATCGTATAGGGTTATTGCATAAATATTGGGGAATATTATTCCGAGTAAAATTTTATATTGCACGAGCTTGCAAGTGCAATATATGTTCTACGAGGGACGATATTTCCCAATATTCATGCAATAACCCTTTTATTGTATATAGCAATATAATATTTGAAAGTAAAAATTGGTTTAAACTAAGATGTTGTCGTTGGTGACGTCATGAATTTTTAAGATTTATTGCACTAGTGCAATATTAGAATTTATTGCACGCTAACTTTTGGTTACATTCTGTGTGAAATATTATATTGCTATGCAATAATATAGGGTTATTGCATGAATATTGGGGAATATTGTCCCGAGTAGAATTTTATATTGCACGAGCTTGCAAGTGCAATATATGTTCTACGAGGGACGATATTTCCCAATATTCATGCAATAACCCTTTTATTGTATAGCAATATAATATTTGAAAGTAAAAATTAGTTTAAACTAAGATTTAAACGTTGATGACGTCATAAATTTTGAAGATTTATTGCACTAGTGCAATATTAGAATTTATTGCACGCTAACTTTTGGTTACGTTCTGTAGGAAATATTATATTGCTATACAATAATATAGGGTTATTGTATGAATATTGTCCAGAGTATAATTGTATATTGCACAAGCTTGCGAGTGCAATATATAGATTCTACAAGGGACTATTTTCTCCAATATTCATGCAATAACCCTTTTATTGTATAGCAGTATAATATTTGAAAGTAAAAATTAGTTTAAACTAAGATTTTGTCGTTGATGACGTCAAGCATTTTGAAGATTTATTGCACTAGCGCAATATTAGAATTTATTGCACGCTAACTTTTGGTTACTTTCTGTGGGAAATATTATATTGATATGCAATAATATATGTTCTTTGTCAAGTTGTTGTCCCCGGCTTTGACACATTCCCCATTTTCATTCTCAATCTTATTAGAAATAAGATCGAATATGTCTCATTTTGTCAAAATATTAAAGGGCAGACGTGTTTTGTTGTACTTGTATTGTTTTGACCATTTAATTGGGATATATAATTTATTATTATAATGCATCGTTTAGCACGATATCTTGGTTATTTAAACTCACTTACAATACCTTCTAATTAAGAATAGGCTTTGATTTTGAAAAGACATTAACACAATAGTTTAAGTTATAGATACAATGGATAAGCGTTGATTCATGAAAAACAAACCATTCGCCCTCCGGGCTCATGGTTTCTTTTTCAAGAATCAACACTTATCCATTGTATCTATATCACAGAAACACACAAACAAATGATATCATAGTCGACACCACATTCAAACTGCAAAACCACAATGAACATATGTTGTATGGATTATACAGGAACACACATCTGTATGTGATTGAAACTAAACTAATTGATAGAACTGTAAAATAAAATACGAGTAAATGGCTTTTAGTTCAAACTACGGTCATTTGATAAAAGGATATGTAAAAGGAGAGAACAATTAAAATCTGCAAAGAGAATTACATGTAAATGGTTTACAATTTGTATCTTTTATTTATCGACGTCGTTTACCTTAATTGTTTGACTTTCTAATTGTTTTAATGTCTTTTGTTTTCTTTCCAGGGTAAAATGAAAATATGTCAACTAATGATTATTCTGTGTGTTTCTGAAGCTCTTGTGGTACCATCAACACGTGAAATACCACCATATAACTTCTCCTTAGGTAAAATTATGTGTGAAAATAAACCTTACTAGATAATTTCTCCATCTTACCTAACATATTTATAGGGATTTCCATTTCCTTACTAATGAAGTGGGCAATCACGAACATCTTACAACGATATATTATCCAGTGATATTTAGACGGGTTTTCATGACATTCAGAAAAAGGACAACGTAAAAGAAAATCGATTCGACTTAAAAATAAAAAAGTTTTCAATCTAATTAGAATATTGATTTATTGTATTGATCTCTGATTACGTTATACTACATATGCTCATATGTAGTATAACGTAATCAGAGATCAATATTTTAATTAGATTGGGAAGTTTTGTTTCTATCTTATTTATTGTTACCTCGAAGATATAAAAGTAAATGGAAATAAACTCATCCAATTTCTGTACGCCAGATGCACTTTAAAAGGATGAACGAAATGTTATTCCATTTGACTGTACGTTCATAGTAAAGTGTACGTATTTCTTTTCCATTTCCGTTTAATTTAAAAGTCAAATGTATGTTGTTCCGTTTGACTGTACGTTTATAGTTTAATATGTGTTATTCCATTTGACTGTACGTTTATGGTTAAATATATGTTATTCCATTTGACCTTTACAGATTAATATATGTTATTCCACTTGACTGTACGTTTATGGCTTAATATATGTTATTCTATTTGACTACGTTTATAGTTTAATATGTATGTTATTCCACTTGACTGTACCTTGATAGTAAAGTATATGTTTCTTCATTTGACTGTTTGTTTACAGTTAAATGAATGGTATTCCACTATATTGTACTTTTATGTTCTTCAGATAATGTTGATGAATTATCTTTTCTACTGACGGCGGTCATCGCCTCTAATATCGTTACAAACATAAAATCATCAAATGAGACTGCTTCACAGACATTGGCGACAATGATGGCGATGATGACGGTGATGATGATGATGTCCCCGGCAATCGCGCCAATTTTTCCTTTGATGGCGACGACCAGTGTGCTATTGATCAATAGTGTCATGGACCAAAGTAAGCATGCTTCAAAATACGTCCGTTATGTTCATCAGCACAACCTAAAATACATTAATGCTCTACTTTTTGTTAACAGATTAAATTCTTTGAATGAACTAGAACCCGTGTTATTGATATGTTATTTTACTTATAAGTTACAAATTAAAAAGATAATGTCTAACAAATTTTAAAATTTAATCCCTTAAAAATGTTATTGTTTAAAACTTCTTTTGGTTTTTTTAAGGGGTGGGGGGGGCTAATAGTTTAGCCTTGGAATTGTAAACTAATTAGTACATTTATTATGTATCGGGTAAAGCTGATGGAAATAATTTTCTTTTCTTTTTGGTTAATAAATCACCCCAGATCGGAGTATAAACTTCACAAAATGGAGGTATGAACATATTCACATTTGTACAAATTTGGGAACAGTAGCATTTATCTGTAATATTTTCAAAAGATTAGGAGCAGTAGCATTTATCTGTAATATTTTCAAAAGATTAGGAGCATTAGCATTTATCTGCAATGTTTACAAACGATGGTGCAGTACCAATTGTGTAATCGAAACTGACAGTATGTAATCAAGATTCTTGTATGATCATGCGAAGTGCTGCTTTGCACTACCTTAATAGACTTGTTGAATATAACTCCAGTTCCATATTTTATATTTGTATATGTTTGAGTTAACTTTACCTTTAACATATTTATTGGTAAATTGAGGAGTTTTACTCATATAAAGACATAATCTGTATTATTCATTGTTTCTTAGAATTGTACTTGTTAACATTTCATCGACTATAAAAATACAATCAATGCAATCATATATATATCTGATGGTTACATTTAGACACGGAAGGATCTGGTGTATCAATTTCTGACAAATAGTCATTACACGCAAATTTAAAAAAAGCAGAGCTTAGCACTTTATTAACTTGTCTTCCTCCGGTTGGGTGTAGTTATATTACCATTTCCATATTTTGGCATACCTCAAAAACACCATTTTAATTAAGATTAAGAGTTAATTTACTCAAAGTTTACCCAGAGTTCATTTCAACAATCCGTCTTCTAACAGAAAATAGAAATATCACGACAGTTGAGATGTTAGCATTGACTGCTTCCAGCTGACCTGGCCTCGATTTATAAGTCAAAAGTCAATTTAATAAACTCATCATAGATACCAGGATTAAATTTTGTATATACGCCAGACTCACGTTTCGTCTATAAAAGACTCATCAGTGACTCTCGAATCCAAAAAAGTTAAAAAGGCCAAATAAGGTACGAAGTTGAAGAGCATTGAGGACCAAAATTCCTACAAGTTTTGCCAAATCCAGCTAAGGTAATATATGCCTGAGGTAGAAAAGCCTTAGTATTTCAATAATTCTAAATTTTGTAAACAGTTAATTTATAAATATAAGTTGTCATATCAGTAAGTTATTATAAGTCAAAATTCAATGAAGTTGTACAATATTATTAATTTTTGTGTATCAATCAAACGTTTCCATAACCATTTTTTCCAATAACTCTTTTAGACGCTTGTCCATCTGATTGGGTTGTACTCGAAGATTCGTGTTATTTCTTCAGTGAGCTTACCAACAGTCTAACCTGGGACGATGCTCAGGTGAGATCTATAACATACAAAATATTCATAAAACAAAGTTGTTTTCAACCGACACTCTTTGTCAATTTCTAGCTGGTGTTCTCTCATTAACTAATTCAACATTTGGTGACTACTAAACGTATACATCAATTTCATCGAACTAGAAAAAAGGATACTACAGATACAGTTAAAACTGTCTTAAATCAAAAAATAATAATGAGGGTCGGATGAAAACAAATTTTTCGACAAAAGAGATGATTTCAGCTTCCCAATTGTGAACTTTCCATTTGAATGTAGAAATATTCCAGCAGCACCTGCATACGGAGTATGTATCTCCCAATTGATGTTCCTGGGCTTGTATAGACTATCAGGATTTCCTTGATAACGGATTGTTGCTCACAAGGAAGCTATTAATTTAAAACCAAGAGTTCCAATTGGTGAAGTTGAAATCATCCATTCGTTGATTTTACGGACGCCACCATGAGTTAGTTGGCCGTTATTAGATATCTGTTTTACAAATGATATCAGATATATTACTTATGTCGTAATTACCATCCCGTTCTCTTTTCATGATTTTGACCTATCGGATTAGACTTATTACCGGGTTTGCTTTCAACATTGTCACCAAATTTTAAATGATTTAGAGAGAGAACATCATTTATGTAGCGGAAATTAACGTTAAAGGATACTGCTATCTTCTTGTCTTTTTTCTTAAGTAGTTACTGTATGAAGTCAGCCTCATACGAAAAAGGGAACAAATCGGCAAGATGAGGGACATGGTTGGTTATCATGGAAATGCCGATAGTTTATTGAAAAACACGTCCTCCCAACGTAACATATATGTTCTCAAACAAATAATCAAACATCTTGATGATGTCAGTTTTAGAGAAATTTTGTTTGAATCAGAGGTTTTTTTTACAAAGTAGGATTTATCCCTTCTTACTACAAGATACTTGTGTCTACGTTGACCATTCTTTTTCATGAAACAAAGCAATACCAACTCTTTCAATTTGCCTTACTTTGGAAAATTGTTAAAGTGTACAAAAGTCAAATGTTTAATACTATTGCAAGTAGAAAGAATCTTAAATTGTATGTACTCTAAAATAACTTTGGATTTTGTAAGTATCCAGATCTGATTCACGCCATCTCTAGGATAGACAGTTTCACAATAACTAAGGAGCCCGGCTTTGATTGCTGATAAAATAAATGTTAATAATAAAAAAAACGGTTTCGTGGAGGAAAGTGGTTTCCTAACCTGTATTGAAAATAAAGGAACTTTTAACATTTCATTGTCATCGTCTACCATTTCTAACCCTTTAAAGCTATGTAAACTATGCGTTTTTTATCATGATAATAAATCACTACATTTGATAGATTTATCAGTACGTATGATTGACTTGTAAGCTTAGAACAGACCATGTAATCTTTGTCGTGGTTTGGCTTTCGTGGTAGTGGCTTGGCTGAAAAAGCAGAAATAAAATTATCTTTACAAATTTGTTGTTAGCAACACTATTTGATATTTAAAGAAAGTGGTAACTCTGTTTTGATATACCATCGGGAGCACACGAACTGCCTTCTAACTTTGTAACACAAGCAGGTGTATTTTCTTTTAGTTTAAAACTACAGACTACTGATTTATAGTACGGCTTCATTTTATATTTTGACTGCCGGCTTTGATTCGATTTAAACTTTACTGTATTCTTTTTTCGTATCTCATATATTGGTACCGAAACATCTATAGATCATCTCCAAAAAAAGCAAGATATTTATATTGTTTGTTAAATTTAGCTAATCTGCAATTCATTCCATCTTCATGTCTAATATATCAATCCCATATCATGCATATACTGTGTTGAAACTTTTGATTCTACTGATGAGTTAAAGTAATCTCAAAATTGTCCTACTCGTATTGCTACCGTGAGAAAAAAGAGGTTATGAATTGGTTAGTGTGCCCTGATTTTAAATGACGTGACTTCATTGTGTCCAAAGCGACAATGGCGAACAATGACGGTACTCGTTTCATCGCAGTGGAGAAAAGCGATACGACAGACTTTGTAGAGCAAATATAAAACGCTCTACAAAGGAGTGATTTAAAAAGTTCTGGAGAACTCCGCAACCCAGAAGATATTTAATTTGAAGATATTGATGTGTATCTGGAAAGATTGTTTATTGCCGTACGTACCAAGGATAAAACAAATCTCCGAGTCATATTATAAGAGCCAGATTCGCTTAAGGTGGTATGGGTGTCTTCCTCCATCTTGGATTGTAAAAAAAAACAGGAAACAAAGGTCCAGATTTTCTATCAAGTTAGCAAAATTTGATGCAGGAATGCAGATATTAAATGTGAATTTTCATTGA
The DNA here is from genome assembly GCF_963676685.1 of Mytilus edulis. Lineage (NCBI taxonomy): Eukaryota > Metazoa > Mollusca > Bivalvia > Mytilida > Mytilidae > Mytilus > Mytilus edulis. Next base: position 5,723,059 of record NC_092353.1, on the reverse strand, counting down.
AAAGAACCAATTTATAAGAATACAACTTATTAAATATAAATACTTTTGCAAATATTGATTATTTTTTGTTGTTTATAAAAAAAAACAAATAGGCATTTTAAGGGGAGGTAACTCTAAAACAGTGCATTTTCTGAAGGATTCTACATTATTTTGAATTTTAGCCGGAAAAAACATACGGTGACCCAATCTTTTCTTTTGATATTCTCAAAGCATTGTTTGAAAGCTATCTTTTGCTTAAGTATTTAACAATTCTATCATTTTGTTTAGTTTTTAATCTCAAAATGGTGTTTTTTCCTGTATAAACCATACAAAATGTGTCATTTTGTCACGTCCTGTAGCTTGAAAAAATGCGCGGTGACCTATCATTTTTATTATATTTTTTAACATATATCAATAGATACTACGTTTTGGCGAAGTATGAGCAAATTCTATCATTTTTATTCTAGACTCCCTCCCATACCACCTTAAGTGTATTCAATCTTCCATAAATAGATATCTAAATGAAAATATCAACATCGGTGACCGTATTATGTAGTATTTAAATATCATTCGGCAATCTTCGGTAGAATCCGCTACTCTCCTTCTATCCGTTAGATGAAGGTACGGAATTGGCCGAGTTGAGACGAATGAATTAAATGTGGGATAAATAGATTATAACATGTCTTTTCCATATTGGCCCGGTATCATTCCTCGACCCATATGATATTGGAGTCTCGGAATGATACCAAGGCCAATATGGAAAAAGGCAAAATCTATACTTATTTCTCAAAATAACAAATTACATTAATTGGTATAGAGATACACACAATAAAGTTTACATAATGTTATATAATCCGGGCGAGGAAAGAACAAAAATTTGCGTCCGCAAATTTGAAGATTTAACATTGTTGTGATAGAATTTAGAATAATGATGTTATAAAATGTGTCATGTATTACCTTCACTGGTGTTCCAATGTCTGTCGTAGAGTAATGTATGTGTGTGTGGTTTGTTGTTTGTTTTTATACTTGTCTACATATTTAGGATTACTGCAACGAACGTGGTGCAAAATTAGCAGAACCTGAAACGACGCAAGAAGTTAATCTGTTGAAAACTGAGGTAAACAACAAATACGGCACCGTCGATAATGGTAGGTATTCCAGTTTAGTAATATATGTTAAGGGTTGTGAAAAGTAACGATAACATATTAAAAAAAAGACAAAAAAAATACAAATAAGAACTGTCAACATAAATGCATCAGAATCTTTTTTTGAAGTATTTATTTTTCTGTCTTTGAAATAATATAAAAAAAAGAAGATGTGGTATGATTGCCAATGAGCCATCTCATCACAACAGACCAAACGACACAGAAATTAACAACTATAGGTCACCGCACGGCCTTCAACAATGCGAAAAGCCCATACCGCATAGTCAGCTATAAAAGAACAGAAATGACAAATGCATTTAGCAATTCAACCAAAAAGCTAACGACCTCTTTTATGTACCAAAAAAAATCGAAAAGCAAATATGTAACACAGCAGCAAATGACGACCACTGAATTACAGGCTCCTGACTTATGACAGACACGTACATACAGAATATGGCTGAGTTAAACATGCAAGCGGGATTCCCCCTAAACCTGGGACTGGTGTTAAAAATGTTTATCCTGTGTGAAATAAAAGTAAAAATAACCAGTGGTTTTAATTAACATTGAATACCTGATGTCAATCATTAGCAGAACAAATTAAACGATCATAGAGAAATATTCTTAAGAAGATACTTTTTTTCACTGAACATATTTTAATAGAGACCAGCTGAGGCCCGACTCCGAGTGCCGTATTGTTTTGCTGCGTTGAAGACCCATTAGTGGCCTTCATGTGTTATCTGCTCTTTGGTTGGGTTGTTGTCTCTATGACACACTCCCCATTTGCATTCCCAATTTTATCTATAAAGTGTGTTGACTAAGGCTAAAATATCGACTGTCACTGGAAAACTGATATCTTGGATAGGAGGTAATAAGGGTGTCACCTAAAACTTGTCACCTAAGGATTCCTTATATTAATTGTAATGAACGCGTATGTTCAAGGAATTAACAAACTATTCTTTCTATAAAATTCCCAATTCTAAATAGAAGATTCAAACTTGAGACTTTTTAAATACTAAAATGCATTATGTTCTTCTCATATATGTTATGATGGTATGATACTTAACCCCTAACAGGAAGAATTGTGCCTGATATTCATATGATGAAGACATCATCTTTCAACCAGTTTAATTAAAGTCTTGAGCTGGCATGTCAGTTAACTGCTAGTAGTCTGTTGTTATTTATGTTTTATTGTCATTTTGTTTATTTTCTTTTGGTACATCTTCTGACATCAGACTCGGACTTCTCTTGAACTGAGTTTTTATGTGCGTATTACTTTTCTACATTGGCTAGAGGTATAGGGGGAGGGTTGAAATATCATAATAAAATTGAGAAAGGAAATGGGGAATGTGTCAAAGCGACAACAACCCGACCATATAGCAGACAACAGCCGAAGGCCACACATGGGTCTTCAATGTAGCGCACCCGTAAGTGTCCTTCAGCTGGCCCCTAAAATATGTATACTAGTACAGTGATAATGGACTTCATACTAAACTACGAATTATACACAAGAAACTAAAATTAAAAAGCATACAAGACTAACAAAGACCAGAGGCTCCTGACTTGGGACAGGCGCAAAATTGCGGCGGGGTTAAACATGCAACCCTCCCCTATATCTCTAGTCAATGAAGAAAAGTAGACGCATAACCATACGCACATTAAAATTCAGTTCAAGAGAAGTCCGAGTCCGATGTCAAAAGATGTAACAAAGGAAAATAAATAGAATGACAAAAATACATAAATAACAACAGACTACTAGCAGTTAACTGACATGCCAGCTCCAGACCTCAATTAAACTGATTGAAAGATTATGTCTTCATCAAATTAATATCAAGCATAATCCCTCCCGTTAGGGGTTTAGTATCATACTATCATAAAATATATGAGAAGAACATAACCCGTGTCATGCCAATAACTGTTTTTTTTTTAAATAAATGTGTTTAGTTCCGATGCAAAGACTCTATAAGTGAATCAATATTAAAGCTTTTGAGGTGAATACTGACATTTTTGTGCTTTGTAAAGAATATTACCATAAAAGATTGGATGTGAAATACCTGAACGTATAAGATGTCTGCATGTTAAGTTATATTTACGAATTATTTCCTTATACCGGTGATAAAATTTAGTAAATGGTTTGACCAGTTTGTGATGTCGAAAACCCTGGTGTAATAATTTTTCAGTAATTACATAAATTTCTCTCGATAAAATCTAATACGTTGTTACATACACGAGCAAATCGTACAAGTTAAGGTAACAGGTACGTAAATGGCTTGTTCTGCGATTTTTAAAAGAAATTGTATGCACGTAGAACTTATTGAAAGATAATGAAAAATCGAAAAATTTAAGTTGGTCACCGATCTAATTTCCGAGTTCCAGGCATTTGAAAATGGTAATGAAACAACATAAAGTACATAGACATAACGTCAAATTTGAACCAAAAATAAGAAATGTCAAGCTTTATTTATTCTGCAGTTTAAACCAATCCTATGATTTTTCTATAAAAATCAAATGTTTTTTAGGTATTATTTTCCTTTCTTTTGATATATAATTTTTATGGGGTTACCGGACTTCTTTTTCATATATCAGCCGTTGAAAGGGTGTTGCTGATTGGAAAAGAGAGAAAAATCATGACGTCGCCGAAAGGATAACGCAACGTCAAGCTATTTCAGCAAAATTGTAACGATGTAACGACTGCCTCATTATAATTTGTTTGGCTATTCCGAATGAAATGCGCTATAGAGCATATTATCCTGCCTGGAAAAAGGATTGATTACCTATTATTGTTTTTTCAGTGATTATACGAGGTCCTAAGTATTTATAACACATTTCTGGAATGAATCATTAAAAACAGAAATGTTTAAGGACATATGTTTATAAACTTATTGAACAGAAACGATAAAAGATCTATCATTAAAATAGATTCTCCGAATGACGAGATACATTCAATGTTCACATATTCGACCACAATATTGGAGGCGAAATATACCGCGCAACGGGAAATTGAAACTTATAAGCCGAAAACATACTGACAATGTCTTGTGAAAAAACGAAAAACGGTCAAAAGACAAACGGTAAATAAATGGGGAAATGTGTTCATGGGACACAGATGCGCCCGCTTGCATATGATGTTATAAAGTAATATTACTAAAAAACTTTAAAAGTGACGCCACCAAAATTTAAACTAGATATGTGATCTTTTTTAGTAATCAGCATTGTGTATAAGTCTTCTAACATTTGGTTGAGGCAAACTAAAGTTAGAGAAAGGAAACCAATTTTGGACGGTACGACGGACGGACAGACGGACACGTGTTAAAAGTACTTTTTTCTCCATCGTTGGTTTTGTTCCGTTATTATAGTGCGGACAGTGCATAGATGTGAATATCTAAAAACAAATGTATATAAATTTCAACTTATTTATTTTTTGGTTTTTTAGTTATTCGGCTTCGCCGCGGTTGGCAATGTTTTCTCAGGATACCAATCTGCTATATCCCCCACTAAGCTATGTGTTGTTATAAATTGTTCAACATAGACTTTGAACACACTTTATATGACGTTCAGATAAATGTATCCAGTCTAGATTTTGTGAGCTGTAATGATCAAGCTAACAATGTACTGAATAGAAAAGCTGCGTGTGATTTTAAAGAACCGTCTTCAAGGGATTTTAACGTATGTATTAGATGTTGCAGAGAGTGGAAATCGCCAACAGCTTTAGGACCTTGTAATTTATGCCAACAATATTCATGTTAATACTTTAGAATTTTTTGCAAGTTTTGCGAAAATTGAGAAGAAATACGTAAAGCAAAAATAAAAACTCTAATTCTAAATTTTTATAGCAGCATTTGCACATGTATATAAACAGTATCAACTGAAATCGAAATAACTGTAATTCCGAAATTTTGCGCAATTTAAAATGAATTGATTGATGCAAGCAGAAATTTCTATATCTTCAGTATATTAATATTAATATATACTTTGCTAATTATTTTATTTTTGAAGTGGCGGTAAAGCCGTAATTTTCAATCAGCGGATCTATATTTTTCCCTGCCGCTTTTTCATGCCGCAGTGGAAGCTTGTAATTCACAATGTTCCATTCAATTCAAATTGACTGAAAAGCAACGTGTATTCATTTCTTTTAAATTTTCGTTCATTTTGAAAGACAGTTTTACTTCGGAGCTCCCGTTTGTTCATGCGGAAGGCCCCATCACCATTAGTCATTACGATTCTCGTTCAAGTTAATTGTCACTTTCTCTTGCTTACCCGTCTGAGGTAATTTCCGACATTATATTTTACAAATTTCATGTCACACAGAAAGCAATTAAACTCTTTTGCTATTCAATATTTTTTTTACTATAAATTATTTGTTTTAAAATAGCACTAGTACTTTCATTTTCAAATTCTATTTATAGACCATATCTCGGACGTGAAAGAAAGCACTGTAAAGAAAGATTTATGATTATATTTATATGAGAAAATGGTTATATAACAGTTAAAACAGGAATATCAAATTAAAAAATATTAGTATTAACCTTTTTTTTGTGTCGAGGATTGAATACGTCCTAGCCGTTTTCATTCGCGTGACAGTTGTTTTGGGAAAATTTATTTCTTTGAATGCAAATGAATGAATGTAAGTCCGTGACAAAGTTTGCCATGGAATGTCAATAAATAAAATGACAATATATAGTGTACGCTTTAATTTGTTATTGTGGGTAATCTCAGTGTGTAATGCATGTACGTGTTTATGATATTCTTATCAATATATACTACATTTTGTTTTCACGTCACATATCAACATTCCCGATTTTTAAGTCTCTGATCTTTGCCGATTACCGGCGTATAGTAAGTTCATGTATGGACATTTACCCCAAGGTATAAACAAAACAGTTCCGAGATCCATTCTTTGTACTTTAAACAGTTTTGTAGAAACATATATTTTATATGCAAGCTTTAAGTTGGTCAGCTAGTATTAGTAAAGGACAGTAAACCCAACACAGTCGCTCTTCGGCCATCACGACATGCCAAGTTTCTTTCATTTTCATGGGAGGAAAGCAATGTTTAAATGTTACAAAATATTTAATTTTACATTCTTTAATTTTAGCTATATTTTGATGAGATGCATTCAATACTCTTCCACCAAATTGACCATTATTCCGACGAAGCGGAATATATTCCGACATCTTGAAAATATTTGTTCTGGTGTACGGGAGATAACTCCCATAGCAACAAACCCCGATTTTCCCGTTTTCCGCTAGAGGCGTTCATTTACGTACCTCTCACCTTAAGATAATATAAACACCATAAGATGGTGACAAGGGAACGTCACCATCTAAAAATGGATAATTAACGATAGGAAATGAAAAATCATCTCTTTTATCATAAAATTTTGCATTAAGCTTCCCGTTAATGATATAGATATCAAGATCGAAGAAAGGGCAGTGGTCATTGTTAGTATTAGCTTTATTTAATGTAAGTTCAACAGGATAAATTTCTTTAGTATACATACTGAAGTCGTCATTATTGAGAGCCAATATATCATCCAAATATCTAAGAGTATTGTTAAATTTTTGTATCAAATGTTGTTTTTTGCTAATTTTAGTTATAAATTGTAACTTATAACAATACAAAAACAGGTCCGCAATAAGTGGTGCACAGTTAGTCCCCACTGGAATTATACATGTTTAACCCCGCCGCATTTTTGCGCCTGTCCTTTATTAGTTTTGTATCATTCTTAATTTTAGTTTCTTGTGTACAATTTGGAGTTTAGTATGGCGTTCATTATCACTGAACTAGTACAAAAATGTATATATATTTGTTATGGGGCCATCAGAAGGACGCCTCCGGGTGCGGGAATTTTTCGCTGCATTGAAGACCTCTTGGTGACCTTCTGCTGTTGTCTGTTCTATGGTCGGGTTGTTGTCTCTTTACATTCCCCATTTCCATTTTCAATTTTATTACCTGTGTTTTGGAATGTTTAAATTCAAGTCAGAGAGTAAAAGGTTTTTTTTTTAATCTTATATCATATGCATTTTAAATAAAGGAATTCATTTAAGATTCGATTCTGCTTTTGAAAATATATGGTGTTTCATTTCATCTGTCGCCAGATTAAATGCATGTTACTTATCAAAAGCAAAAACCTCCATTTGAAACGATCAATTCCCCCAATTAACGACAGAAACTCTTCAACTATAAAATACTAGCATATCCTTTAATCTAGAGGAAGCGACAGAGGTTACATGTAAATCGGGGACCAAAGATTATCTTTCATTCTTTAGAGTCAGTTCCTTTGAAGGTTCTTAACAACTTCGTAAGTTAAGTGTTGTTCGCAAATTCGAAACAACAGCAATGGAAAAAAAACTTGTGATAAAATTAATAGTTACATTTCACATTAAGGTAAGATAGTTTAGTGTTTAAATTTTGTTCTGTTTAAGGAGAGATAACCCGATTCTAGCCATGTTTCGTCGCCTATATTGCATGCATTATGCTTGCCATGTATTTGATATTATCGCTATTTTGTGCATTTTTTCCTTTGATCTTTTTTTGTGATAATTTTTCATATCATGCTATTCGCTTGAGATGGAAAATGATCGCTAGAAACTAAGGAGGCACGCGGCGTTGCTAATGAAATTGACATGAAATTGACAACATCGTCATAGAAAAATAGCGATAAACAGATTATCATTGGTCATCTCAAATCGATTGCTTTTTTCGCTTTCGACGTCCCGGCTTTGGGATAATGATAATTATGCTCTCTTATGAAATACTTGCGGAATTTTGCCTGTAGAAGTATGGCTTTGAGGTTATAATATGCTCTGTTTTGAAATTCTTACCGTAGTATTTATCGGATTATTAACTTATAGGACTATGGCTTGGAGGTGATGATATGAACACTGATGGAGTTTGGGAGTGGAGTTCTACAAATACCCCGATATCAACCACTGATTCTGATTGGGATACACCTAATGGTAATCCGGGCAGTGAACAGTGTATGCTGCTTTATTTGGCTTTTGGTACTCGTTGGCGGGATACTGCTTGCGATGAGGAACATGCATTTATTTGTGAAAGAGGTGAACAGTTGCACTATTTTTTAAGTAGTATTAAGAAAAATACAGGAACTAAATTGGTTTTATTTTCACAATTATACTCACGATGTTTACGGTGGATATATTATACTATATTTATGATGTGAAAATCCGGAAAAAATAGTTCGAAATTAATTGATACTAAGACAGTAATTGATATCATTGGTTAGAAGTAGTAAATAAGTTGCAGTTTAAACTAGAAACATTTTTAAAGTTTTGGTACACATTCTATTATCCGTTGCTTTACTAAAGACTGTAATTATCATGATAAAAACAGATTTATGAACACATAACAGAGAACATTCAGGTAAACTTACCTATGAACGGAAATACTATAATTGCATATGAGTAAGTTACATTTGTCATATTTTATTTCATATCACCAAAAATGATTTTATTATTCCAGACTTTATATTAACAACGTGGCGCTCAGTAATAACACATGCATTATTTTCTATTTCAGTTTAATCTTTGACAGTTGAATGGAAGGTCTTTCAAACAAGATGATATGTCAGTACTTTTATTACCAAAATGACTTTGATCACGAGAACTACAAATTGGGTAAAATATGGTTTTCTAGACATTAAAATTCAAAGATGTTTAACTTTGTATTGATTTACTCGATCGATATTGTTCACCGAAAAATATGATTTCGTACAGATAAAACAGATCTCAAGATAAATGTATTGATACAACCAATCTAATTAGATTGTGATACAACCAACTATCTTCCAGAGACAGACTCAGACATTAACAGCTATAGGTCACCGTACGGTATTCCAAACACTACAAGACAGTTAATAGTTATATTCTTTTGTAAAAGAAAGGCGAAAGATATACCATTTGGACATTTAAACTAGGAAGTCGATAATAAACTGACAACGCCATAGTAAACTACGAAATAGTATACTATGCACATAAAAAAACTCAAAACTGAGCAATACGAACCCCACCAAAATCTGAGGGTGGTCTCAGGTACTCGAGAAGGGTAAGAAGATCCTGCTCCACATATGGCAACTGTCGTGTTGCTCGTGCAACTGTTGTTGACTTAAATGTTTTATTTGTTTTGGTGGTTTATTTTTAAACAAACTAGTTTGAAAGCTCAGAGATAGCAAAGGATTATGTAAGATAGTATGATTTTTATATCAATGGGTAATACTTTTTAATCACTGCGAGTATTCTTTGATATGGTTTTATTTTTTCTCGGTTGTGACATCACCAAAGTAGACTTGTCACAGACATTGTACTTGTCACAAGAAACACGGCATTTTCCATAATTGAAGCAAGATCGGATTACCATTACCGGAGTACCTGAAATCGCCCACTTTAATGAGGGGGTTTTGTTGCCCGGGGTTAACTTTCCTGTGTAGTTTTAAAGACAATTGTTCGTGTTTTAGTCGTGTTTCGTCCTTTGTCTGTTTTCTTCGACTTATGAATATTTCTCTTTTTTGTTTAAGAGTTTGCGCATGGAATTTTTTGTTGATGGTAAATACAATTGTGAATGGAAATGGGGAATGTGTCAAAGAGACAACAACCCGACCAAATGATACTAGTTCAGTAATCATGAAGATCATACTTAAATTTAAAACATATATAAATGAACTAAAATCAAAAATTCTTACTAGACTAACAAAGGCCAAAGATTCCTGACTTGAAACAGGCGCAAAAAAGCGGCGGGGTTAACAATGTTTTGTGAGATCTCAAACCTCCCCCTATACATATTGCCAATGTAGAAAAAAAACACACACACAGCAATACGCACAGTAAAAATCAGTTTAATAGAAGTCCGAGTCCGATGTCAGAATAGTAACAAAAGAAACTAAGCAAAATGACAATGATACATAAATTAACAAAGGACTACTAGCAGTTACTGACGTGTCAGCTCCAGAACTTAATATAACTGATTGAGAGATTATGTCTTCATCATATGAATATCAATCACAAACATCCCGTTAGGTGTTTATTATCATAGCATCATAACATATATGAGAAGTATATACGTAACCCGTATCATGTCAACAACTGGTTCTAGAATAAATGTTTTTCCGATGCAAAGACCCTACAAGTGAATCAATATTAAATGCAAAGTATGCCATCTTTAATGACATGACAACAGTATCGGAACTATATTCCTTCTGTTAATAAATCTGTTTAAAGGTTAGGTTAGCTTGGACATATAGGATGTCTGCATGATAATTTATATTTTCGAATAATGTCCTTGTGCCGATGATAAAGTTTAGTAAATGTACGTTGTATCATGCACGAGCGAATCGAACAAGTTGAGATATGCCAAGATGACAAGGGAACGTCACCATCGGAAAATACCATATTATTAACAATATAGGAAATGAAAAATTACTCTTTTATTATAAATGTTGGTATTAAGCTTTCGTTAATGATATAGATATCAAGTTTCAGTAAAGGCAGTGTTCATTGTTAGTAAAAGCTTTGTTTAAAGTTAGTTCAACATGATAGTTCTCTTTAGTACACATACTGAAGTCGTCATTATTGAGAGCCAATATATCATCCAAATATCTAAAAAATACTATTATTTGTTTTTGTATCAGAGGTTGGTTTGATTGTTCTTTGATAATTTCAGTCATACATTGTAACTTATAACAATACAGAAACAGGTCAGCAACAAGTGGTGCAAGTTAGTCCCCACTCACGGTAATTCCTTTAACTAGACGATATACGGAATCTCGATTTAGTGAACAAACTTTTTATCTAGTAACTAAACATTCTAGGGCAGTTACAGTATCAAAGCAGGTCCAATTGACATAGTTCTTTTGTTTGTTGTTACAAAAAAAATACCTAAAAGAGTTTGAACAAAATTATATGATTCTTTTTCATAATAAGAATAAGAGGCAAAGTGGTATAGATGGTAGAAAATGAAAACTTTAAACATATTCAAAATCACCAATATAAGCATGTAATTTATCAAGTACTTCCAACGAGTTTTTGACACTCTGAAAAAAATCAATTCAACTATTTTCAAAGGCCTTATTTGAACAATTTGTCATCAGGTTTTTGATTGTACCAAGTGTACTAGTAAGTAGAATAGACGTTTGACTAGTGGAACAATGGCTTGAAGACGAAATGAATCTATATATGTAATGTGTGTTGTGCAGCTTCAAAAGCCAGTACACAGTACTTAGTTTGAACTTTCATTGTATTTGGTTCTGTTTGTGTAACTTAAAGTTAAAGTTTGTTACAGATGTCATTTTCCGAAAGTGGAGTGAGTTGGAATGTTAGTGAATTCGTGATTTCCTTTTTTGTAGGACCTCAATGTAAATTTTACGTCAATCAATATTTCTATTATTAGCATCATTATCAGCTGGAATAAAAACAAATTCCTTGGTGAGATCTTTTAGTTTATGTTTGCTACGAGAAATATGGTTATTATTTATGGTTGATGTTAGGAGTCAAATGTTCTTTAAAATTCTGTATACGTATACATGTATTAACTTTATGCCTTTCTGCAATAAATAAAATAAAAGAGTCCAAGGAATTCTTGTCACCTTTTCTCGTTTCATCCATTTCAGTGTTGTTAAATTCGTTCAATGTTGTTTAGTTCATTCACAACTTTTAGAGCTTGAACACAAGAAAGGAGAATCATACAAAAAAGACAAATTAATAAAAGCCCGTATGTTGAAAAAAAAAGGAGAGAAAGATACCAAGGGAACATTCAAACACATACATAGAAAATAAACTGACAAAGCCATGGCTAAAATGGAGAAGACAAACAGACACAACAGTACACAAACACAACATAGAAAATAAACTGACAAAGCCATGGCTGAAACGGAGAAGACAAACAGACACAACAGTACACAAACACAACATAGAAAATAAACTGACAAAGCCATGGCTGAAACGGAGAAGACAAACAGACACAACAGTACACAAACACAACATAGAAAATAAACTGACAAAGCCATGGCTAAAATGGAGAAGACAAACAGACACAGCAGTACACAAACACAACATAGAAAATAAACTGACAAAGCCCTGGCTGAAACGGAGAAGACAATCAGACACAACAGTACACAAACACAACATAGAAAATAAACTGACAAAGCCATGGCTGAAACGGAGAAGACAAACAGACACAACAGTACACAAACACAACATAGAAAATAAACTGACAAAGCCATGGCTAAAATGGAGAAGACAAACAGACACAACAGTACACAAACACAACATAGAAAATAAACTGACAAAGCCATGGCTAAAATGGAGAAGACAAACAGACACAACAGTACACAAACACAACATAGAAAATAAACTGACAAAGCCCTGGCTGAAACGGAGAAGACAAACAGACACAACAGTACATAAACACATACATAGAAAATAAACTGACAAAGCCATGGCTAAAATGGAGAAGACAAACAGACACAGCAGTACACAAACACAACATAGAAAATAAACTGACAAAGCCATGGCTAAAATGGAGAAGACAAACAAACACAACAGTACACAAACACAACATAGAAAATAAACTGACAAAGCCATGGCTGAAACGGGGAAGACAAACAGACACAACAGTACACAAACACAACATAGAAAATAAACTGACAAAGCCATGGCTAAAATGGAGAAGACAAACAAACACAACAGTACACAAACACAACATAGAAAATAAACTGACAAAGCCATGGCTGAAACGGGGAAGACAAACAGACACAACAGTACACAAACACAACATAGAAAATAAACTGACAAAGCCATGGCTAAAATGGAGAAGACAAACAGACACAGCAGTACACAAACACAACATAGAAAATAAACTGACAAAGCCATGGCTAAAATGGAGAAGACAAACAAACACAACAGTACACAAACACAACATAGAAAATAAACTGACAAAGCCATGGCTGAAACGGAGAAGACAAACAGACACAACAGTACACAAACACAACATAGAAAATAAACTGACAAAGCCATGGCTAAAATGGAGAAGACAAACAGACACAGCAGTACACAAACACAACATAGAAAATAAACTGACAAAGCCCTGGCTGAAACGGAGAAGACAATCAGACACAACAGTACACAAACACAACATAGAAAATAAACTGACAAAGCCATGGCTGAAACGGAGAAGACAAACAGACACAACAGTACACAAACACAACATAGAAAATAAACTGACAAAGCCATGGCTAAAATGGAGAAGACAAACAGACACAACAGTACACAAACACAACATAGAAAATAAACTGACAAAGCCATGGCTAAAATGGAGAAGACAAACAGACACAACAGTACACAAACACAACATAGAAAATAAACTGACAAAGCCCTGGCTGAAACGGAGAAGACAAACAGACACAACAGTACATAAACACATACATAGAAAATAAACTGACAAAGCCCTGGCTGAAACGGAGAAGACAAACAGACACAACAGTACATAAACACATACATAGAAAATAAACTGACAAAGCCATGGCTGAAACGGGGAAGACAAACAGACACAACAGTACACAAACACAACATAGAAAATAAACTGACAAAGCCATGGCTAAAACGGAGAAGACAAACACACAACAGTACACAAACATAACATAGAAAATAAACTGACAAAGCCATGGCTAAAACGGGGAAGACAAACAGACACAACAGTACACAAACACAACATAGAAAATAAACTGACAAAGCCATGGCTGAAACGGGGAAGACAAAAAGACACAGCAGTACACAAACACAACATAGAAAATAAACTGACAAAGCCATGGCTGAAACGGAGAAGACAAACAGACACAACAGTACAACACAACATAGAAAATAAACTGACAAAGCCATGGCTGAAACGGAGAAGACAAACAGACACAACAGTACACAAACACAACATAGAAAATAAACTGACAAAGCCATGGCTAAAACGGAGAAGACAAACAGACACAACAGTACACAAACACAACATAGAAAATAAACTGACAAAGCCATGGCTAAAACGGGGAAGACAAACAGACACAACAGAACACAAACACAACATAGAAAATAAACTGACAAAGCCATGGCTGAAACGGGGAAGACAAACAGACACAGCAGTACACAAACACAACATAGAAAATAAACTGACAAAGCCATGGCTGAAACGGAGAAGACAAACAGACACAACAGTACACAAACACAACATAGAAAATAAACTGACAAAGCCATGGCTAAAATGGAGAAGACAAACAGACACAGCAGTACACAAACACAACATAGAAAATAAACTGACAAAGCCATGGCTAAAATGGAGAAGACAAACAAACACAACAGTACACAAACACAACATAGAAAATAAACTGACAAAGCCATGGCTGAAACGGAGAAGACAAACAGACACAACAGTACACAAACACAACATAGAAAATAAACTGACAAAGCCATGGCTAAAATGGAGAAGACAAACAGACACAGCAGTACACAAACACAACATAGAAAATAAACTGACAAAGCCCTGGCTGAAACGGAGAAGACAATCAGACACAACAGTACACAAACACAACATAGAAAATAAACTGACAAAGCCATGGCTGAAACGGAGAAGACAAACAGACACAACAGTACACAAACACAACATAGAAAATAAACTGACAAAGCCATGGCTAAAATGGAGAAGACAAACAGACACAACGGTACACAAACACAACATAGAAAATAAACTGACAAAGCCATGGCGAAAATGGAGAAGACAAACAGACACAACAGTACACAAACACAACATAGAAAATAAACTGACAAAGCCCTGGCTGAAACGGAGAAGACAAACAGACACAACAGTACATAAACACATACATAGAAAATAAACTGACAAAGCCATGGCTAAAATGGAGAAGACAAACAGATACAGCAGTACACAAACACAACATAGAAAATAAACTGACAAAGCCATGGCTAAAATGGAGAAGACAAACAGACACAACAGTACACAAACACAACATAGAAAATAAACTGACAAAGCCCTGGCTGAAACGGAGAAGACAAACAGACACAACAGTACACAAACACAACATAGAAAATAAACTGACAAAGCCATGGCTAAAATGGAGAAGACAAACAGACACAGCAGTACACAAACACAACATAGAAAATAAACTGACAAAGCCCTGGCTGAAACAGAGAAGACAATCAGACACAACAGTACACAAACACAACATAGAAAATAAACTGACAAAGCCATGGCTGAAACGGAGAAGACAAACAGACACAACAGTACACAAACACAACATAGAAAATAAACTGACAAAGCCATGGCTAAAATGGAGAAGACAAACAGACACAACAGTACACAAACACAACATAGAAAATAAACTGACAAAGCCCTGGCTGAAACGGAGAAGACAAACAGACACAACAGTACATAAACACATACATAGAAAATAAACTGACAAAGCCCTTGCTGAAACGGAGAAGACAAACAGACACAACAGTACATAAACACATACATAGAAAATAAACTGACAAAGCCATGGCTGAAACGGGGAAGACAAACAGACACAACAGTACACAAACACAACATAGAAAATAAACTGACAAAGCCATGGCTAAAACGGAGAAGACAAACAGACACAACAGTACACAAACATAACATAGAAAATAAACTGACAAAGCCATGGCTAAAACGGGGAAGACAAACAGACACAACAGTACACAAACACAACATAGAAAATAAACTGACAAAGCCATGGCTGAAACGGGGAAGACAAAAAGACACAGCAGTACACAAACACAACATAGAAAATAAACTGACAAAGCCATGGCTGAAACGGAGAAGACAAACAGACACAACAGTACAACACAACATAGAAAATAAACTGACAAAGCCATGGCTGAAACGGAGAAGACAAACAGACACAACAGTACACAAACACAACATAGAAAATAAACTGACAAAGCCATGGCTAAAACGGAGAAGACAAACAGACACAACAGTACACAAACACAACATAGAAAATAAACTGACAAAGCCATGGCTAAAACGGGGAAGACAAACAGACACAACAGTACACAAACACAACATAGAAAATAAACTGACAAAGCCATGGCTGAAACGGGGAAGACAAACAGACACAGCAGTACACAAACACAACATAGAAAATAAACTGACAAAGCCATGGCTGAAACGGAGAAGACAAACAGACACAACAGTACACAAACACAACATAGAAAATAAACTGACAAAGCCATGGCTAAAACGGAGAAGACAAACAGACACAACAGTACACAAACACAACATAGAAAATAAACTGACAAAGCCATGGCTGAAACGGGGAAGACAAACAGACACAACAGTACACAAACACAACATAGAAAATAAAACTGACAAAGCCATGGCTGAAACGGGGAAGACAAACAGACACAACAGTACACAAACACAACATAGAAAATTAAACTGACAAAGCCATGGCTGAAACGGAGAAGACAAACAGACACAACAGTACACAAACACAACATAGAAAATAAAACTGACAAAGCCATAGCTGAAACAGGGAAGACAAACAGACACAACAGTACACAAACACAACATAGAAAATAAAACTGACAAAGCCATGGCTGAAACGGGGAAGACAAACAGACACAACAGTACACAAACACAACATAGAAAATAAAACTGACAGAGCCATGGCTGAAACGGGGAAGACAAACAGACACAACAGTACACAAACACAACATAGAAAATAAAACTGACAAAGCCCTGGCTGAAACGGGGAAGACAAACAGACACAACAGTACACAAACACAACATAGAAAATAAACTGACAAAGCCATGGCTGAAACGGGGAAGACAAACAGACACAACAGTACACAAACACAACATAGAAAATAAAACTGACAAAGCCATGGCTGAAACGGGGAAGACAAACAGACACAACAGTACACAAACACAACATAGAAAATAAAACTGACAAAGCCATGGCTGAAACGGGGAAGACAAACAGACACAACAGTACACAAACACAACATAGAAAATAAACTGACAAAGCCATGGCTGGAACGGAGAAGACAAACAGACACAACAGTACACAAACACAACATAGAAAATAAACTGACAAAGCCATGGCTGGAACGGAGAAGACAAACAGACACAACAGTACACAAACACAACATAGAAAACTAAAGACTGACCAACACGAACTTTAACCCACCATAACCTATATATGATGATGATCTCAGGTGCACCAGAAGGTTAAGCAAATGCGCTGCTTCACAGATAAAGCAGGGAAACAGAAAACATCATGGTCAAAACAGAAAGATGAATATAAATATGTCTCGCTGTGTTAAAAAATCATTGGTGGCCTCCGGTTGTTTTCTGTTCTTTGTTCAGGTTTGGGAAATTGTCTCTTTGACACATTCCCCGTTTCCGTTCTCAATTTTAATTTATTATTGAGCCTTTGCAGTAGTAGTCATAATATCATATATATAAAAAATAAGATGTGGTATAATTGCCAATGAGACAACTGTCCACAAGAGACCAAAATGCCCAGACATTAACAACTATAGGTCACCGTACGGCCTTCGACAATGAGCAAAGCCCATACCGCATAGTCAGCTGTAAAAGGCCCCTATATGACAACGTAAAGCATATGAACGAAAAACAAATATGTAACACATAAACAAACGACAACCACTGAATTACAGGCTCCTGACTTGGGACAGGCACATACATATAATGAGGCGGTCTTCTTTAACTCAGGGACCGTGTATATTTTGAGAAATTAACCATAACCAAACATTATGAGTCTCCATCTACTATTTCTACTTCAATCTATCATATACATGTACAATGATGTAGTGACCGCCTTAAAAAATGAAGATTATGTCACAGGAGGAAAACTAATATCAAGAAATGGCGACAGGGTCTGGATGGCCGGGGTATCCCGAATAGAGATAAACTGTGGGCCCATACTATGTACAGAGAAGGGGTTGACAAAATATACAATAACAATTATTGTGCCAGCTAAAGAAAAGTTAAAGAAACTGGCCGTAAATAGATTGGCAAAATAAATATGGAATCCCTCCAACAAAAAAATAAATTAACTTAGAATATCGAATATTAATTACAAGAGCTACATAGAAGAATATAATAACAGATCTTACAGAAGAAAAAAAATGATTGGTTGTTGGTTGCTTAACGTCCAGTGGCAAATATTTCAAATTTGCATGCATGTTCAAGACGAGGAGAGAGAAAAAGAAGAAAGGCTTATAATTATATCATCATGATGTGTTGTACTATATATATCAAGCTATTTTTCTCCTGAAAGTAAACGACATTATAATACAAAACTAATTGAATGAGAACAAGAATAGCTTCATATGTCGATCTCGACGCACATGAACGGCAGAATAATGAATACAAATTATGATATATATACAAATCCTTGATGTATAATCTATACAATATGATTACTGAAATTTTATTGAATATAATGATAAAAAAAATATCTATCTATCTATCATGGTCTTTTAAATACTTATAATCATATATACCATATGGGTCCTTGCATAAATAAGGATATAAAATGATTGCATGAAATTCAGGAAAATATTATTGAATGGATACGGTCACCAAAATAAATTAATAGCATCACTGCGGTGCTCCAAAAATGGATAGTTTAAAATCGATTCCTAAGATAACCGGAAACGATGACTTGAACTTCCGGTATACAGGTGGGTGAGGTCAGATGTCAACAAAAAGAGGTGGATACAAATATTGTAAAAGAACTTTTGTAAGGAGCATGACTTTAACATGTGATTCATATTCTGCACTTACTTTGAATTAAAGGAAGTTACAGCCCTTTAAATCAAATAGTTGAACCTCAGATCAGATGAAATTAATTGGAGAAGATAAACAGAGAATTATAAAGGTGTATAATGTTGACATGGAGTTTGTTAGTATTATTGCAGGTAAGAAACCAACAACTCTTCTCACGTCCTGATGTTAAGAGTTTTAACAATAACATCAGCCTAGTATTTATATTTTCAAATTAAGATTTCAATATTATGTAATACATGGTGTCTTCACTTCCAATCTATGACATCTACATGAGGGTATGGCTACAGCATTGAAAGAGAAAATGTTGAATAAAGGAGTAAAGTGAAGACTTAATTCTGACTTAAAATAAAGAATGTTGAAAAATCGACAACAACAAAAAAAAAGAAGAAAAGACAATAGTGAGGTAGTTAATGAAATATATAAATGATAGATAATAACTAAGTGGGAAAATAGAGAAAAAAAAAACCATCTAAAATTAAAAGAAGAAAAATTAAATGAAGGACCCCCATATGAACCCTCATTTGATTCAATATCCCTAGATCAAGCTTAAAAATGTACATGTTGTTTCTTCTTCTTTTTTGGTTTGGTTCAATTTTATTAAAGGTACATGTAAGGCCACACCAATTTAATTTCTTGTTCTACAGATTTTTGGACTCCAAAAATTGGGGCGAGCGAGCAAAGCTTAAAAAGTAAAGGCGAGCGATTATTTTTTTGGTAAACATAAAATAGTAGGTTTAGACAATATTCAAACTTGATTTATCACTTGTACTTTGGCATTTCTTTAATTTATGAAGTATTTTTTCCCTGTTCACCAAGAAATAATTGAATAATTAAATCTGGTCTATGTACAAAAATGTATGTGTGACTGACAATGAGACAATTCTCCATCCAACATTGTCCAAGTCATAATCAGGTTAGGAACCACCCCTTAATGTTATAAACTTCCCTTTAATGAGGGGTCAATATAAGTTATAATTTATATATATTTTAAAAAAAACAACACTTTTTAGTACAAAAAGGTCTCATATTTTCCCAAAGAACTATACATGTATATCTATCTCAGGTTACAGGTATTAAATGGTCAAAACATGTCCAAGAATTTTGTAATATTCCTGGACTTTAACCATGTTAACACAATTTACCTTAACAGTTTAATATTATTCAAAATAAGTAGACCCCTCTTTTAGAAAAGTTATTTAAAATATGAAGAATTTCTCCTCTTTTTGAGTAAAAAAATCTTAGTTTTAAAGGTTTTGTATACATGTATTAGAACTATACAAATCCATGGTGTTTCTATTTTCTTTTCTACAATAGTAAAAGGACCCCTTGTCCATGTTGTCTGAGGGAGGGTTGTTCCCAACCCGTTAATAACAACCACAGGTCAAAGTAGGGCCTTTTACACAGGGCTTTGATCCAGACCAAACAGCAAGCTGAAAGGGACTCTAAAAGTATTAGTGTACACAATTCCAACAGGAAAACCAACGATCTAATTTATATATCCAAAAAGTAAAATACCAATGAACCACATCAACATACGATAACTGCTGAACGACAGGCCCCTGAATCAATCAGGACAGGTGTATAAACATGCAGCGGCTATGGATAGTTTTGTTTCGCCAGCATGCAATATAATTGCAGTTGAAGGCAAATCCTTCAGAAGTTCTTTGTACTTTATTCTAACAACAAACATTTTTGATAGGGAATATAAGTAAGGGGGAAAGAAACCAATGTTTTGTTCTGTACAGGTATTTCCTCTGTTATATATTTATATCAGAGCACTCCCACTTGGGATATATATTGGTTTCATGCTGAAACAAATATTCTCACAGATATTTACACAGTGTGAAGGGGTGATTATAGGTTTAAAATCGTTATATACAGATTAGGCTGTGATTTTAAAAGCAAATGTTGATATCTTTTTATAAAATTTACCCCCAAAAAAGGTGGGGAAAATGGACATGATTACATTTACGGATGCGGGAAGCAGTATTATAAAAAAAAGTAAAAAATTCTGTTTTGAAAAAAATAGGTGTGGGCGGGTCCGTCCAACAAGGAATTAAATTGGTGTGGCCTAACATTGTGTATAAACTGCATTGTCATAATTAAATTGCTGAACTTATTTTCTGTGCCATGTTTTGTGTATCTTTTTATTTTTGGTCATAGCCATCTTATCCCTATTTAATCTTTTCGAAAGGGCAGACAATTTATCAAATGAAGTATAACTATTTACAATCAAATACTTCATAATCATATTATAATTCTAGATACATGTGCAACCTGTACAAGAAACACATGTAAATGTATAACACATTAAATATTCTTTATTGTAAACTGCTGAAATTAAAAACAAAATTATGATTCATCTATTTCAAGTGACAAAATGTGTGAACATCACATAATTTGTTTAATATCTTCAATTGCATAATATAATCAGTCATTATAGTAAAATTACAAAATGTGGTTATCATGCAGGGCTAAAGCTACTCAGGGAGACTACATTTGTACATGAAGGGCAGAGACATACTGTAGCTTTCCTACTTTTCATGTCACTTTTCCTGGTAACAATAATATTTATCTACATGTACAATGTCAATGTATGTTGTATGATGTAGTAGCCCGTGCGTTCATGGCAGTCATTTTTATCCTAAGTATTAATTCATATGCAAACAAATCAAAGTATTTTCCTTCACTTACCATCTTACACCAACATGACATGTCACCATTTGCATGATTTGTTATTTGAGTCTACATTTTGTACAAGAACTCAATTCATTTTAGCAAATTAGATTTCTTTTTTTCGTTAAAAGGTGATTGGAATTGCCCAAATAAATTATGTTTGGTTTTATAGAAATTTGGTTAGATCCAACTTATAACAATGCAGATATTTTTTTATTCAAATGCATTGTTTCAATTTATTGATTTAAGTTCCTTAATTTTTTTTAATTTATACATTTTTCTAAATCATAAAATGAGAAACAATGAGTATCATAAACAGAATCCTCATTGATAAAATCATGATCGTAATAAATGGATTTAAAAAAAAATCTAATTTTAAGTGTACATACATGACATACATGTGTATATTTAGTGCTAGATACATTGAGAATTTGAGATACTACAATCATGACAATGATAATTCCTAACAGAATGGATAATATAATTGTGTAGCTATTAATAGATAAACAAAGGATATATTAAGTTTTTCATGTATAAATGACAATTTAAGACATAAAACTGACCAACTTTTATCAGGCATACATTTGTATATTAGTATTGATTTTATCAATGCAAAAGGATGAAAAAGAATTCAATAAACAGGATACATTTAATGACACAGGTAACATAGAAAGGATTGTAAAAACCAAACATCATATAGCATAATATTGCTATCATACAAGAATGTCTCCTTCAAATCTCATCACTTCTCCCTATCAGTTTTGAAAATAGAAATTACTTCTCCCTATGAATCTGAAGTAGTGTATATATATATGAGCCCTATAGTTATAACTTTCTATTACATTGAAATTACGAAATCTTAGGAAAATCTGTTCAATTGAGTTTAATTTTTACTATTTAAAACAATTTTCCCTCCACATTCTTGGTAGTATTATTTAGATATAATATAATGATACATAAATTTTGATTTATTATTATAATATGTGGTCAAAAACCTTAAAGCTTAAATTGATCTGTGAAATGACAATGGTCATAAAATCCCTCAGATTAAACTCCTTAATATAACCTTCCATTCATACATTTTCAAAAATAAAAATATATTTGATTACACAATGTACATGTATCTGTTTAACCATCTTTAGTGAGCAATGCAAAATTTGTCTTAATGTAACACCCACAAGTTTACCGATTTCCTAGAATTTTATTACTTCAACCAGCGTTTATTATTTAATTTTGGGTGTTGCTTAATTACAGCATACATGATATGCATGATTACTTTCTTAAAATAGATATTTAAAATTTGGAAGTGGGAAATTTAGTGTATAATTGTGTTTATTAAATTACAAATCAAATTCATAGGCGGATCCAGACTAGTAAGAAATATCTTATTGTTGTCTCCACTTATTAAAAGAATTAAAACAGAAACAAACCAGCCATAAATTATAGATAGTGAAAATTATTTAAATTATTACAGAGACTTAATTAGATATATACATGTATACTCTGTATAATGTATTTCTACTAAAATGGTTGCATTAAATGTCTCCTCACATGATTGTGTTCAATTTAATTTACGAAAAAGTTTTGCTCTTTTTGAAATGGACATTAGCAATCAGAAAGACTTCCTTTTGACCCCACTGAATTATTTGTACATGTATGTGGATGTTTTACCTTATAAGCATTAAGATTCATAATCGATGATAAAAAAGGAGAGGGGGGGGGAGTAAAAATCAAGCCTCTTCTTTAATTATCTTACATACCATACATCAAAATGAGAATGGAAATGGGGAATGTGTCAAAGAGACAACAACCAGACCAAAGAGCAGACAACAGCTGAAGCCCACAAATGGGTCTTCAATGCAGCGTGAAATTCCCCCAACCAGAGTCGTGCTTCAGCTGGCCTTAAACAAGAATGGTTATTAGTTCAATGATAATGGACGTCATACTAAACTCTGAAATATATAAAAGAAACTAAAATTAAAAATCATACAACACTAACAAAGGCCAGAGTCAACAGTTGTGCTGTATGTTTTCTTGTTTTGCATTATATAATGCTCTGGCTTTTGATAGATGACTAATAATAATTTGGCATAAGTTTTGTTTTTTAAAGGACGTTACCTGTGACTTATATCTTTTTGGGGTTTCATTTTCAATCCTACCACACCTTTTTAGTTTCACACAAATATAAATCTAAAATGTACCTTATATGCCATGATAGACACTTGAAATTTTATAGTAAGTTATGAAATTTCTAAATATGTTAAAAACTTAAAAGTGTATCTGAAAATTAAATAAAATTTTGTTTAATATATTAGATATATTTATGATATTGTAATGTGAATATTGACATGTTTGTTTTGTAACTCTTCAACTTCCTGAAATTCATTTTACCTGAGGATCCTATTTTTACATGAGGAACATGAGGTTTCTGGTCACTTGTCATAACTGACATCAAAGTTTTAAACACACATCCTACCTGGTCTGGTAATGTTTGTTGATGCAGGATTTTCACCCTTTAGATTGGACAGATAAAATCTAAAATCTTGTTAAAAACAGGCAGACAATCTTCCAGATTAGAGAGTTAATGAGGGTAAAAGGAAATAGAAATTTGATAAAATTACATGACATGTACAGTATAATAATTTGACTGTTTTTGGGCATGTGCGAAACGATTTTTGCTAATAGGTTATTAATTCAAGTTTAAACTTCATGTACATGTAGTATTAAAAGATGACTTATTAAAGAGTTCAAAATAGAAATAAATTACTAAATCACATTTACTCAAGGTTAGTTGTCATTGGGAGTTTTTTTTATATTAATAGTCAAAAAGCAACAAAACCCAGTACTTACAGTAGGCATGTAAAGAATGGAATGTACTAGCTTGTCCATGTCAAATGCATGTGGATCATCTTAACTGACAAAATATAATAACAAGAAACATCTGATAACACATCTTAATCATTATTGCTTCTGTCTTTGTTTTAATCTGAGGAAAACAAACGTAGAGCAAGAATCAGACACTTTCACATGCTTTGCTGTTTGTTAAAGGTTATAATTTGATCAAACATACACAATAATCTCTGTTCTTAGTTTATTTAGATGAAAATAGAAATATTTGTATTTGTTTGCAATATCATTTTGGTCATTTTAATGTGGATAATTTCAAAACTTGTTTGGTACTTATTTTGTAATTTTGTTAGTTTTTCATCTTAATTAAGGTAGATCATAAGTAAATATTTTTTGAGACAGAATTTTCTTATACTTAGCCAGAATGAAGATTTTAATATGCTCTTTTCAAATATATAATAAAAAGGAGGGGTCACCGTGCTATTTTTCAAGCTATGAGTCGTTGAAAATTGCCTAAATTTGGTTAGATTGTTCATGGGAAAACACATTTGTGTGCATAAAAAAAAATTTATGAGATAGAATTTTGAAAAAAATTGTGAAAAGATAGGTTTTGTAATATGTTTTAAGAAAATAAAAAGAAAAAATGGTGTCACCGAACTTGTTTTCTTGCTACAAGTAAAAAGAAAAAAATTCCCTATCTGTCCAGTATAAATTTTTTACTAAAAGAGTTATCTTCCCTTAAATGGCTCCTTTGAAAAAAATGATTCTAAAAGCAAGAAAAATTATATTTGTTTAAATATTTTGGATTATACAATAAATTGCCAAGTTTTCTTTATATTATTAAACAGTCTAACCAATAAATTGCAAATCTGTCTTCAAATTTGCAGATTTAGGCAAATAACTAGACCCATTTTTTACTGTGATTGTTCAATCCAAGATGGCGGTATACCATGAATCTACCATGTTCACTTTTTGTGTCTATCCTGCACTCAGTGACTGCATTTTGTTTTGACCTTCAATATTCTTCATTTAAGTTTCACATGTATCCTATCAATTTACAATGACACCTACATCTCCAGTAAAGACAGAAACTAAATAAATAATTGATCGTGATAATCAGTTTATAGAACAGTTATATGCTTAACAAAAATGGACCTCACATAATATTTTTCATCTGTAAATCTAAGTTTGATACATACATTTTGTATGCATGATACTTGTATATATTGTGACAAGTACGTAGACCTACACATGTTTAAGCATATGCATTTATGCAACTCCGTTCACTAAGCTTATGTTTATGACACAAATCATGCCCAGTAACCTTATAGTGTTTTGACAGTTATATCAAATAAGTTTTCAAATACTGATGCACCATATATACTGTGTAATGAAAATTTATGATGAATTGCCTGATTAGTTAAATCATGACTCCATGTTCCTTATTTATATCCTGGGGGCACCTGTTTGACGTAATGATATACTACCAGTTAGTTTGATCTTATGCACACTAACTTATTGATAAGTGTAAAAGAATGTATATATTATGGATATTATTACCTTTATTAGTAAGTGTGGCACTTAATTAGTGGTTAATTGTTGTGGTCAGACTTAATGCCGGATGGACTATATATATTTGTAACATTCATGTCAGATAATTTTAGATTTATGTAAAACATCTTTTTATAGTTTTGTACACAATATGATTATAGCACTGTTATCATAAACAACAAATCTTTCTGAAAGTTATGTGACCCTTTTGTTATTTTGAACAAAATTGATGTGTTCTGATTCACCTTTATATATACTCTTGTGATACTTTGTCACTTGTTTACTTGATATAAACATTGTATCAATAAAAAAAGGGAAGACACCAACAAACAAGGAGGAAATAAAAAATCATGATCTAATGACATACCATCAGCACCTGATGGTCAAAAGAAAAAGACAAACAACTGGTCACAAACACTACACAGAAAACTAAACACTGAGAAAAACAGGAACCCATTTGCTGTGTAATTCCAAGTAACAATTTGATAATTAAGTCACAACTTTGACATGCGACAAACAAGGATGATATGTTTTATATATCTAGCATATCTTAGTATTTTTTCCAGGTTTATAAACATGATAAACTTATTGTCATTGAATAAGAACTTAAAGATGTGATATGAGTGCAAAATTACAATGTATACAAAGTAAAACAATTACAGGTCAAAGGTAACGGCCTTCATGTATTTCTTCCTGTTCCATATAAGAAAAAAATAGCATAGTCCTAGTCTCAATGAAAGTTCCCGAAACTAACATATCAATCACAGTGACTATAATAAAGAGAACAACAAGTTTCTCCAAAACAAATTTGTACCACCTAAAACCATCTAGAATATAACATTTCGTTGAGCACTAGTTTTATTGTCGAGCCTGCAACTTTTGTTGCAGAAAGCTCGACATAGGGATAGTGATCCGGCGGCGGCTACGGCGGCGGCGTTAGCTAACTTCTTAAAAGCTTTATATTTTAGAAGGTGGAAGACCTGGATGCTTCATACTTTGTATATAGATGCCTCATGTTACGAAGTCTCCGTCAGTCACATGTCCAATGTCCTTGACCTCATTTTCATGGTTCAGTGACCACTTGAAAAAAAAGTTCAAATTTTTTGTAATGTTGAATTCTCTCTTATTATAAGTAATAGGATAACTATATTTGATATGTGCGTACCTTACAAGGTCCACATGTCTGTCAGAGTTTTCACTTGACCTCGACCTCATTTCATGGATCAGTGAACAAGGTTAAGTTTTGGTGGTCAAGTCCATATCTCAGATACTATAAGCAATAGGGCTAGTATATTGGGTGTATGGAAGGACTGTAAGGTGTACATGTCCAACTGGCAGGTGTCATCTGACCTTGACCTCATTTTCATGGTTCAGTGGTTGTAGTTAAATTTTTGTGTTTTGGTCTGTTGTTCTCATACTATATGCAATAGGTCTACTATATTTGTTGTATGGAATGATTGTAAGGTGTACATGTCTAGCGAGAAGATGTCATGTGACCTTGACCTCATTTTCATGGTTCAGTGGTCAAAGTTAAGTTTTTGAGTTTTGGTCTTTTTATCTAATACTATATGCCATAGGTCAACTATATTTGGTGTATGGAAATATTTTATGATCTTTATGTCAGTCGCGCAGGTTTTATTTGACCGTGACCTCATTTTCACGGTTCATTGCACAGTGTTAAGTTTTTGTGTTTTGGTCTATTTTTCTTAAACTATAAGTAATAGGTCAACTATATATGTTGTATAGAAGCATTGTTAGCTGTACATGTCTGCCTGGCATGGTTTATCTGACCTTGACCTCATTTTCAAGGTTCATTGGTCTTTGTTTAGTTATCTTGGTTAATGTTAAGTTTATGGTACAGTTGTTATAATACTTAGATTTTTACTTAGGACTATCAACATAATATCAATGATTAGTGTAGAAGGCGAGACATTTCAGCGTGTGCACTCTTGTACCTTTAAGTATAAAAGTCTTGACATGCAAACAACATGGACTATTGCAATCAATGCATAACTCTATGAATATACATGTGTATGATGAACCTATTTTTGAAAGAAATTGGATTTCAGGTCTTTTAGACAAAACTGAAAGAACTAATATGATAAACTAAATTTATAAAGTAAAAGAAACCTTTAGCCTGTTCAGCAACATCTATAATGGTGTTCTTTTATAAATTGTGACTTGAAAAGAGAGTTGTCTCATTGGCACTCACACCACATCTTACTATATCTATATTTAAGACTAATTTGTAACTGGGAAGAACAGAAATGAATTGAAACAATGTAAACATACCATTCAGTAAAGGAAATACTAAGTCCAAACAACCCATATTGATTTCAATGCTTACACATGTATTTATTTTTCAGATAAGCCACATTTCCTCAGAGATCATCAAAGTTAACGTCTCCACAGGAAGTACATACCTGGATGTATCATGGGAGGAGACGAAAGAGGGAGTCAACTATACCCTAGGTTACGGTATCCCTGACAACATAACATACCAGGAAATAGACTATACCCTGACCCCAGATAATATTGCTTCATATCAGATAGATAATTTAAGTCCAGGTGTTACTTACACGTTGCAGCTGAATAAAGATGGCACGGAAGTTTTCAAGTCTACAGGAACCACAAGTACGTTTCTTTTAAACTCTGAAATATTTATCAATGAATATCATTTAGAATAATATTAATTAAGATTTATATGGATTGTAAAAAATATTTGTAAAATTTGATAAAAACAATGGATTTGCTTAAGGTTTGTGGATACTTTGTAATACTCACTCACTAATAGATCCAAATTATAATTACATGTAAAAATATGTACAATAATGTGATGACCTATGGTTTTAATCAGTAGCACATTCAGAAGTTAAGACAAAACAGGTTAAAAAAGAATAGAATTCTGTTATAGAAATTGTTACTAAAATTTATACAACAGGATGAACATACGATGTACAACATAACTGTATGTTAGTCTAATATATCAAAATTGAACAGTTTTTCTTCTTTTATATTTCAGAACCTCTCCCACCTGCCTCTCTTATTGTCTCAAATGCTGGTACAGATTACTTGTACCTTACTTGGCAGGGAAACAGTCAGAGTACTCAGGATTCTTACAGAGTTACGGTTACTGAAACCAATAATAACTCAGAACTGTATAAATCTGACCCTATAACAGAAGGGTATCATAACTTGACAAGTTTATATCCAGGAGCCTTGTACAGTATAGCTGTAGATAGTATCAGTAATGGTGTATATAGTAATGGGACAGCCAGGATCATAGATAATACAAGTAAGGCTTAATTAGGAGTCAAATGGTCTGAGGAAATTTTACCTTCTCATGACTGGTATTTTTCACAAAAAAACACATCTTGAACATAATACATAAATTCATAGTAAAAAGCATTAAGGATCATTGACCATACAAATATGATAAGTCTTTAACAAAGTTGTACGAAGCCTTGTACCCAACTTGACTTTATGGTGTACAGCAGCAATTAATAAATATACAATGAAACCTGTTTAAACCGAACCTCCTCAGGACGCAAGATTTTGTTCAGTTTTGGTGGCTGTTGGGATTTATCGCGTTCACAACGCACATAATTTGATATGACAGTGCTTACCTGCATAAGAACATGTTTGGTTTATACAGGTTTTCAGTTTATATAGGATTCTGTTTAGTCAAGTTTCACTGTATATAAAGCATTGTTTTTGTTATGAATTTTGTCAAGTTTGTGGTGGCACTTTGTATCATGAATTAATACACCACAGAAGTTTTCTGTAAACTTTTTAATCTATACTTCAATATTTTGGGGGAAAATATTTTAAAACGTTGCTTTTTTTTAACTTGTAATATATAATAAATGAAAAGTGTTCTAATGAGACAACTCTTCACAAGAGACCAAATGCTGCAGAAGTTATCAACAATAGGTCATCATATGGCCTTCAACAATGAGCAAAACTCATACTGTTATGTGTATAGCAAGTGATAAAATGCCCTGAAATGGCAATTGTAAAACAAGAAAACTAAGGACGATTTATGTACAAAACAATGAACAAAAAGCAATTATGATATACAGCAACAAACATAAATACATGTTTTGATTTTATAGGACCATTGCCACCAACGATACATTGGATTATGGCTATAGATAACTACACATTGATGTTAGCATGGAAAGAAGACTTTAATAGTCAACAGGTTAGTGATGAACTTATGACATCAGCAGACTTGTAGTATTCAGCAAAAATCTGGGATTTGCTTATTCATTAAGCCAACTCTCTGGTGTAGATTTTAAACAGTGCCACTTCTTAGAAAAATATTTTGGCCGTTTTTTCTCATCAATTGTTAATACTTTGCTATGTGTGATTGAAGATAATAAGTCTGGCAAGACAGTATGAAATG
Organism: Mytilus edulis; assembly: GCF_963676685.1. Lineage (NCBI taxonomy): Eukaryota > Metazoa > Mollusca > Bivalvia > Mytilida > Mytilidae > Mytilus > Mytilus edulis. The sequence continues at coordinate 5,692,606 of NC_092353.1, read as the reverse complement.
TTAGTATTTGATAAGTGTTGTTTTGAGTCCCAGATTAAAATATATGATATTATCAGCTGAGACCTAATTAGTAACAGTAGCTTTTGTAATGATAGAAGATACAAAGGTATATAATAAACTAGAAAATAATAATCAAGAACAGCAAGTATTGATTATTTTTACATAAGGTAGATATATACCTGGGTGGAAACAATTATTAAAATATTTTATGTCATATTGATTAGTTCTTATGTATCACATCACTGTATAATCATTGATAGAAAAAACACATTAAATTTATAAGAGTATTTGATGTCTATAAGATCATGAAAAGCCATTAGACAGAAGAAACACTGTATAATTAGTAATATTTTTTTTAATTTTAATTACAAATTTTAAGATGTTTGATGTCTATAAAATCAGACAACTGGATTCTTGACTTTATGCTGGTATTATCCAGGTTCTGTTATATCAGATCTGACCAAACAGACATAGCCAGTTGTAATTTTAGACTATTTAAATACATTCTCCAGAACTAGCACTATATAAAATTTAATTTAATTAGCATAAGATGTCATAAGTATAGTGGGGAAGGGGGGAGGTAACATGTTTTTGATTGCTCAGTGTTTTAAAATATTTTATTATTTCAGGACCATGTATATTTATCAGCTATTTATAACAACACCTTTAGTTATGAGGGTGAGATGAATCTGACCTGTACCATGTTACTGTCCACTTGTGTGACTGAGGTCAGAGGGGTCATTCCTGGCACACCTATAGAGATCAGGGCATACTCTGTACAGAACAACAGGAGAAGTGACCCAGATATAGCTTTCCATTCTACAAGTAAGTGTCATCTTCATTCTACCAATAAATATAATGTCTACAATCATTCTGATCTACAGTTACTGTACTAGTTACTTTATCAAATACAATTTCACTACTGTGCTTTGATACACTGTGGATTCATTATTACGGTGAATTCAATTCGTTGGATACTAAATTTTGTGGATTTCGTGGGTACTGTAGAACCATGAAGTCAAATGTTCAATGAGTTACAAATTTCCTAAAGGAATGTATGCAGACTTTGCCACAACAACGAAATTAAATACCCAAGAATATGCAAATTTTCCTTAATCCACGAAAATTGGTATCCACCAAAATCAATAAATCAACAGTATATGTAGTCAAATTATATATATTTCTCCACCTTAAATAATTATTTATCTATTATGCATATTAATATATTTAAATTTATACATTTCAGAGCCAGAGACAGTAACCAGTTTACTAGAGACTAGTAGTACTATATCTACACTGGAGTTGTCAGTAACTCCACCATTCACCTCAGTATTTGTCAATTACTCAGTTAGTATAGATGATGGGTACTTCTACTTCAGAAACTATACTTATCCAGCCAGTCACACAACATTTACTATAGGGAACCTGTCAGCAGGGATAGAGTATAATGTCTCTGTTGGTACTGTATCTGAATGGGAAGAAAGCAGGAACCAGTTCAGTAGGATTTTCTATACAAGTAGGTTCATGCATAAGCTAATATTAATTGTTGCACATTACTTATTATAAAGATGGGGAACTGTATGAACAAACTATTTGTCACCTCAAAATAAGCTTTATATCTATTTGAAGGAACAAACAATCAAGGAGCAAAACTGATTCAGCATAGTTGTCTATGAAAGGCTCAAAAATGACAATTGTTAATCAATTAAAACAAGAAAACTTGTGGCCTCATTTATGTACAAAACACTAAATTCAGAAATTATCTATTAAGTTTAATTGATTGCTTAGGTGAAAATTAAATTTTAATATATAAATCAAAACAGTTCTGTAACATTTTCCCTATTTTAGTTATGAAAGATTTAGATTTTTTGGTTGTAAGAGAGATTCATAATACAAATAGTGTCCACAATGTTGAATTAATGTAGTAAATAAAATTTTCATGCCAGAATGTAGTAAATAAAATTTTCATGCCAGAATGTAGTAAATAAAATTTTCATGCGAGAAGTCATTCTTGTATTGACATCTGCATGCTTTGTTTTAAACTATAACATTTGATATTTGAATTTTATTTTCCATTTAGATCCTAACATGCCAGGAGACATAGATATTTTGACCAAGGATATCCTGACTACCTCACTGAAGATATCATGGGGACCTGTGGAGAGTGGACAGTTGGATTATTATGAAGTTGTCATTTCCCCTAAAGACCCTCAGACTCACTCACCTTTGTAAGTAAATTTGGAAATGCTTTCCAGAAGGTTTAACATTTTAAAAGAAAACAATTAATAAAAAAAAGAGTTTTCATTGCCAATAAATTGCAAAAAGGAAAATAACAAAAATACCAGAAAAAGTCGCTGCACAAGTTTTTTTTACAACCACCCACTATAGAATTAATGATTTTTGGCAACTGTTATTTAAACGTGTTTAATTTTAGAATCTCAATGTAAACACAGTAATTATTTCTAGTTATTTGCGCATTATTAAGTGCTACATTGTTTACACATTATAGGCTGTGACCTTTGGTGACCCTTTACTTCATCATACATTTGTTACAACAGCTGAAGGCCAGCTTCACACACATACATTTTCTAGCTGTTAATTTCTTAAAAATAGTGTGAATTTATTGCACAGTAAGAAATGGACAGAAATGTTTTAAAATTGTAAAAGTTTTTCTTTTTAATACCATTTTCGGGATATGTGCTGTGTTTAAATCAACATTGTGAGTAATTTTAGTTACAATATTTTTATTTAGGGATTTTCATTAGAAAATCTGTGAAAAATGATATATCTATAATTTCAGCCTCCAGTACAATACAGATGAGAGGAATGTAAAGTTTGATTCTCTGGTCCCAGGAAGGAAGTACTCCATCACAGTCACAGCAGTCAAAGGACAGAAGAAAAATAGTACAAATACAGTGGAACAATATACAAGTAAGCTTTCAAATATATATTTAAAATGGATTTTATGAACTAGGGTGAAAAAGAAAATATTAATGGGGACATTAAAAACTCACAAGTCAAAGAGAAACAATGCCATGGCAAAAAAAGCAAACTGACAAAAAGACGAAAAAGTACACTAAAAATACCATAGAAACCTAAAGACTTTGCAAAACGAACTCTACCAAGAACTGGAATTGATCTCAGGTGATCATGAAGGGTTAGCATATTTACTAGTGGCACCGGTCATGTTGCTAATGGTAAGTCATACATGGTAATAAGTCTTCATTCTGTTATATCAATCACAGAAAAGAGGACAGGATGGTCCTTACAACAATTTGAACATATCTGTTGTAATTTGTGGAAATAGGAAAATTAATATAAATATTCATAAAATAAATAATTTTTCATGTTTAAAAATGTAGCATAAAACCATTTTCTTTTCACAGAACCCAATCCTCCCTCTAAGATCATACACACTGTAATTGGAGGTCGTGAGATCCATTTAGACTGGTTCAAGCCGACCGTAGGAGAAGTAGAGAACTACACTGTTAGTATTGTCTCCCTTGGGATAAACGGCACTACCAACACCACCCTACCTATAGTTCCCGTTACCTTAGCTGGGACATCATACTCCTTCACCCAGCTCCACCCAGGAGAGACCTATGAGATATCGATTGTATGTAGAAGTGGTGGAGAAACCAGTGATCCACTCAAGATAACAGCTACTACAAGTAAGTTAAACAGTAGTATATAATGAGGTGTTCCTCTCCACATTTTAGTATATATTATGCAGGTATGTGAGATGGTAAAGTGTTTACATGGATCATTATTTGTTAAGTTTGCAAAAAAACAGAATGGTTGAAAGAAAGGGTAACGTCATGGTACCCAAATTGCACCAAGTACCCAAATTGCACCTATTCAACATAAACAGCTGAGAACATCTTAAAGATTTTTTTTGAGACTTAACAATTTGTATTTTGATTATTTGACATTATAATGAAGCTTTCACTGGTAAAGAAAAATGAACGAAAACGCCCCCATGCGACTTTCACAAAAAGAAATCTTTTAAAAATGAACAAAAAAAATATGCTACAAGCATTCATTTCTTAAAAAATGAATAGTGAGCATGTTCTAATGTCAAATTGTTCTAAATATTTGAAAAAATAAAACAAAACATCTGTTATTCAATTGTTTATGATGTGAATATAAGCATGGATGCAATTTGGGTACTCATCATTACAGAATCATGGATAGTTTGGAGGTCGATTTAAACCCATTTTTCTATGACTCAATATGGATTAAAAAATCAAAATGGTGTACGTATATGATAAAGAAGGATACGGCTACAAAATAAACACTGAATAGAAATTTTTGTCTTTATCATAAAAAAATGTAGGAGAAAAAACTGTCAAAGTAGGTGCAATTTGGGTACCTTCACGTTAAATACAATAGAATTCTCAAATGTGAACAAAAGACATCCTACCTGTTTAACGAAATGAGAACATTAACTTCAATAGTATATCACATTTATAAATTGAGAGAGAATACACCATTCAACTTGATTTCTTGATTTCACAACATATAATATTCATGATGAAGCACAATTATTAGAAAAATCAGAATCAGAATCAGAATCAGATCTAAATGTGAAGAAAGTTTAAACTGCATCACTTAAAATTGTTCTGTGCATTTATTATTGGAGAAATGTGTGATTAATTTTTGCAATATTAGGAAAAGCTTCATGCATATTTGTGTGTCCGATATTAGAATGCAAGTTCTTATTATTGAGATATTTATCCAGTAGCATTGTTTGCATTAATAAATACCTCAAAATAATTTCTGAATTTACAGTACTATACATTTTTGTTCAAAAATGTCTGTTTTATAGTATTCATTTCTACATAACATACAAAGGTAGAGAAAACTTTTAAAATTCAAATGAAGAATAAACCTGTTATTGTCTTGACTGATTTTATTGAATTTAACCATTTGAATTGTCATTTGTATTACAGATGCAACATCAGTATCAGAGTTATTCGTTGATCATGTAACTGAAGACTATATAAATATATCTTGGTCACGGCCAGAGAACTTGACCTTCCAGACATTTAAACTGACCATTAATCCACCAGATAGTACAACACCAGTGTCAATACAAGAGTATGTCCATCTTATTCATATTGTATTATATTGTAGACATGTCACATAGTGGTAGTTGTAAAGAAATGAAAACTAGAATGCTTTTGAAATTATGTTCTGCAAATACATGATAAAATTGAGAATTGAAATGAGGAATATGTCAAAGAGACAACAGCATAACAAAAGAGCAGATAACAGCCAAAGGCCACCAATGGGTCATCAACGCAGCTAGAAAATCCCACACCCTGAAGTGGGCCTCAGCTGGCCCCTAAATAAAAATGTGTACAAGTTCAGTGAAAATGAATGTCATATTAAACTCCAAAACATATAAATGAACAAAAATAAAAAAAACATACAAGACTAACAAAAGCCATTATGGAAATAGAATTATTACATGATAATGAACAGAAGAAAAGTGAAATTGTTTATTATCGGTCGTCCCACTGTCTTTATCACTCTGTTCAGCTCTTGATATTATTCCGTATCATGTCTTTGTGACGTCAAATACGTCGACCCGGCCTTAATAACTTTGACCCGGACATATCAGCGACGTCATAATGTTTGAACCGACGTTAATAACTTTGACCCGAACTTATCAAGTCATCTTTTGTGTGCTGGTGAAACAAAGAAAACACTTCTGAAACACGCAAATATAACCTGATAAATCGATTATCAGATTATCTGCATATTGATATTGTAAAATATCAGCTTCTTGACATTATATGAAGGCTTTTTGATCTCGTTCGCTACCCTCACTCGACAAAACGCTTCATATTATGTCTCGCAGCTGATATTTTACGATATCAACATGCAGATAACCTGATAATCGGTACAGATCAATTTTATTATATATTATGCACTATATTTTGGTTGTTTGAGTTAATTTACTCTTACATGAACTTAACATAATTTCAATGCATCATATAACATTTGTTTATTTTGTATTACAGATCAGCTGGGATATTATTTCACAGTTTTACAGGATTACACCCAGGAACAGTATATAATCTGTCTATCTATCTGATATCAGGAACAAGTGTTATTGATAAGTCTGAAAGAACAGCCATCACAAGTAGGTTTTATTTACTTTTATACAGGGCAATGTTTGTTTGCTAAATTATTTATATATTCAGCACTTATAGAGGTCAAGACAAGACTCTTTTTTAGCATCTAACACACATAAAATTCCTCAAAGCAACACCCTTCTCTGAATTCATGTAAAAAAATAAACAATTAAAACAATCATAATAATCAGTTAAAAGTAAGAAAACTAATTGATATACATAAAAAATTCAATCTTTATAATGTAGAGAACAAAACAAATTTGTGAATCACTGTATTGAATTAGGACTGTAATGCAATATACATTGTACAGTTATTTTCATGGATACCAATTTTTGATGGATTAAGAAAACTTGTATTTTTGTGGATATTAATTTCATGGTTTTGCTTAAGTCTACATACAAGCATTTAGAAAATTTGTAGTTGGTTGAACATTTAAATTCATGGTTTACATGTAACAGTGAACTAATGAAATTTATAACCCATAAATAATGACGAATCCATAAGACTTTTAAAATGTTTGCTGTTTTCCAGATTTTCTGAAGTTAAATAACTTATGCCAAGACATCCTGAGTTTTTCAAATGAAATCTTAATATGAAAATAATGAGATGAGGTATGATTTCCAATGAGACAACTATCAACTAAAGTTCAAATAAAGTGGATGTAAGCAATGTAGACAACTGCATGACCTTCAAAATGAGACAAACCCAAAACATATAGTCAGCTATAGAAAATAAGAAACAATTTAATTGAGAAAAATTAATACCTAATTTGTCATGTTTGTAACAAAACAATTAACAAAAAAAATATGACAGACATGAACAAAATGACAACCACTGAATTTATATCTACACCTTGTCAGAAAAATTCTTTCAAGCTGTTGTACTGATGGATTAAATATGATATTTATTTACCAATATTATTATTACAGATCCTTTACCAGTGGATGATATCAACATTACAACACATGATACCAGCAGCTTACTTATTGATTGGTCCATAACAAAACCTTTACAACAGCATCATTTTGAAGTATGTATTAAACATTACTGTTGGAAAGACAAATCAAATCAGATTTTGTAACAAGTAGGTGTTACATCAACATTTACATTTGAGGCAGCTCTGATAATTCAGTGAATCCCTGTTATAATGCTTTCCTTTAAGCTGTTATTTAATGGCACTAAATGAGTGATCTTTAATGTGGGGCATAATAACAATGAAAAACTAGACATATACATGTATTACAATGCTAGCAAAAAAACTTTTTGCAGAGTTACATGTTCCATGATTTCCAGTATCAATCCTTTTTGAGAAATTTTATTTTCATGTTTTTCTTCTAACTGAATTTGATTCCCTGACATATCAAATTTATGCTAGGTAATATTCCTACAATTTTAATGTAAATTGAAAAATTGGGAGAAATAAACTACTTGCAAAAATTTATCACTTTAGAATGATTGGTGTTTAACGAAACTTTCTAGCTCTATTTTCCAATTTGTGGCTGTCGTTTTTAGTGGTAAGAGAAGGTGAGACACTGAGGCCTTCCTCTGTAGATATACATATATCACTTCTCAAGGGTATTTGTTCACATGCTGTGCTTGAATGGTATAGAAGACTATTTATCCTTTCAGATTGTGTATGAAGAGAATAATGATTCAGAAAATATCACATTACCTATGGTGCTAGCTCTTCATGACAAAACAAATTACCAGTCACATATTATGAGACTTACAGCTGGATCCCTGTATACAATTCATATTAGAGCTGTACAAGAGTTTAATGACCTGAAGAGTTACAGTTCCTGGATTACTATGAACAAAACTACAAGTAATTTAATGAATACATTATATACTGTATAAAAATCTAAGATAACATATATAAAAGTCAATTAAATACTACACAGATGATTCCTCAGTGAAATACCATCATTTTGCTGCATCATTTTTTTACATTTTTGGCCTTCTATCACTTTAACAATTTAAAGGAGTTGTCTTCAGGTAATTAATTTGTGTAAAAATCTAAGATAACATATTAATGTCAATTTTAAAAAGCAGTTTGATAATTTAAAGGAGTAATCCATAGATAAATATATAGTGGTTTGAAATATTGACCATTGAAACATATTGCAAATAATTTAACAAATAATGCCATTCTGATGGATTGGTAGTTCTTCATCAGGTTTAAATATAATCATTTATTTTTTAATGAAAAAAGACAGACATATAAGTTTATAAATATATTTATTCTAGAGCCCAATTCAGTGACTGAATTAAAGGCATCAGTTTCTGGCCAAGATGTAATGTTGTCATGGAAACCAAACATCAATAGTACCCAGGACAGTTTCTATATTTGGTATAGGCCGATATTAAATCTCTCCTCCTTTTGGAGACAGACATTTACCCGTGACCTCCAGACGACCTTGAAAGGAATGTTTGCAGGGGAGAGATATGAGTTTATTGTGTTTGCAGTTAGTATAGGAGAAATGAGTTTACCCAGAAATGTCTTTGCTGAAGTTTGTAAGTATCATATGTGGAATGGTGAAGTGCTATAAATTAACTCAGATTCACTAACAATTTAATTATGTTTTATATATTTTTTCAACAAAGTCTTTGTACTTCTTATAGTTGTACATTGTACAAGGATTTTTTTTTTCTAAAGGCACAACTGAAAAAATAAGACTTGTTTCCCTATGTACATAAAAGTTTTGAGTACAATAATGAACCAAAATAAGCTTTATTTTGACAAGACAACCTAATGATATACTATAATTAGGAAGACTACACAGTCATCATTACTGCACAAAATATAATACATATTTGTTTAATACTTTCAGTACCTCTATCACCACAAGAGGTAACTACGTCTGACATCTTGACAGATTCTGTCACATTAACCTGGTCCTACAACAAATCATCAACCTTTATTGAGGAGTTTGAACTGACCTACACTAGTTACCATAGTAATAGTGAGGGTATGATAACTGTAGATGGTGGGAATTCTACATCTTCTGTTACCCTTAGTAGTTTGATTTCTGGAGAGAGCTATGGGATCAGTATAACAAGTCAAACAGGAAACCTGACATCAGAAGCCACTTCCATGAATGTTACAATCAGTAAGTCATTTTAATTAGACAGATACAAAGACGAATTTAATACTTCTTACAAATAGATTATTTCGATAATATAGTTTAAATTATAAAATGTGTTTGAACTGCTTTTGAACTTTGCAATTATCATACAATTTTGAATAACTAATAGAATACTTTGATAGTGTACAGCTAACTGAAAAGTATTTTTAATAAAACTTGCATTTGCTAGTTTTATATTTACGGTATCCAAATAATGAAAAGAGCTACCATATAATGATTATCTTTCTTCTTTATTTATTAAAAAAAATAACATACTCTAGGAAATATGTAAAATTTGAGAATTTACTGGCTACGGGTCTGTGCATTATATATATTTGTAACAATGGTAAGATTTAGTCACATTTTGACCTGTTTGTTTCAGAGCCTGAATGTTTGACAGCATTAACAGAGAATACAGCCTTGACCACAAGTGATGTCATTACTATCCAGTATACACCTGTAGTAAACCAGTTTGATCATTATCAATTTACTCTTATTAATGATACACAAAGATCACCTGTAATAAAGAGCAGAAGTGATACAAACAGACTGGTGACCTTTGACAGATTAACAGGTGGTAGTTTGTATGTTGTTGGGGTGCTGACAGTCAGCAACACACAGATCAGTGATATAAGGAGTATCTCTATATTCACAGGTAGGCAGCTGTTCATGTACCAATATATATATAAACTAACACATCATTGTAGTCCCTCATCTTTATAGTGAGGTATATTCAGGGGTCGAAATTAGCATTGGTCTGGTGGTTGGAGACCAGTAGAATTTACGTAGGACCAGTAGATTTTGTTAGCTGGTGGTCCGACGGAACAGTAGAAATTGTTGATAAAAATCACTGATTGCAACACAATCTCAGTTTATTAACAAATAAAAAATATCTGCGAAATAAATTCCACTGACAGGGATGTTATTATTTATACTAGTGTTTGTCGAATGAATGTCATTATTTAGGACCAGTAGATTAACGGTTCACTAGTCCGACTGGCCAGTACACAAAAAAGCTTAAATTCGACCCCTGGGTATATTACATGCTTAGATATATTTTGTATATGTACTATAGTTATAAAAAAGACTGTGTTCTCTAAAGGGCCTTTATATACAACCATCATGCCATCGTGCTATCAGAATTGTATTTATAATAGAATATGATTATAAATTAAGTGTTATAATTTTGGAAGGGACTGTTGTTTGAACATACTAGAGAGAACAGTGATGGACATTCATAGCCAAAATACAGGAAACTTTGATCATTTTATTATTAATCATTAAAAGTCACATATTGTTTTGTAAAATTGGTTCTAATTTGATTATATTTACCCTGTGTTTTTTTTATTGAAAAAACAAACAAGTTATAAACTCAGTTGTGTACAATTTACTTTTCAGCCCCAAACATGCCTCACGTAGAACAGATTAGCACTGCTACAGAGATCACACTGATTATTAACAAGCCGCCAGGTCGTGTAGACAGCTACCTCATTGTATGTGCTCTTAACTCTGTTCCATGTGGCAGCCATACAATAGATGCCAATAAAGATAAGATAACTTTACCTTTTGTAAAGCTGACACCATATCAGAAATATAAATTCCAGATCGTAACATTTGCTGGTCTGAAAAATGTGTCTTTCTTCATGAATATAGAAACAGCACAAGCAGGTAGGAATACATTGATGTTTTATGTGAATTTTTGAAAATATTGATGTTTTATGTGAATTTAGTAATGTTTTATGTGAATTTAGTAATGTTTTATGTGAATTTAGGAACAAAGGTTGTCTATGTTAATTTAGGAACACCTGGGTGTTATATGTGAATTTCAGAACACATTGACGTTTATGTGAATTTAGGAAGATATTGATTTTATATGTAAATTTAAGAACACAGTGATGATTTTAGAGAATTTAGGAACACAGTGGTGTTATATATGAATTTAGGAACACATTCATGTTTTATATGAATTTTGGAACACATTGGTATTTTATGTGAATTTTGGAACACATTGATGTTATATGTAAATTTAAGTATACATTGATGTTTAAGTATATTTAAGAACACTTTGATTTTAAATGTAAATATAAGAACACATTGATCATGTTGATGTTTTAATAGAATTTATGAACACATTTGTTTTGTATATGAATTTAGGAATACATTGAGGATTTATATGAATTTAGTAACACCTTGATGTTATATTAGTATTTAGGAACAAGATATAGTATGAGTTTGTAAGAGATGTTTCCTTAAAATAGCCAGTCATTTCATAAAAAGTTTGAAGAAGAAAGTTAAACTGTTGTAATTATTAAATGATTCTACATTTGCAGACTTACTATAAATGTCTTATTCAACTTTTATTTTTTTGATAACCTGTTTTTACTCTAATCTTGATATTTTCAGCCCCATCTGTAGTACAGAATTTACATGCCTGTTTTTACTCTAATCTTGATATTTTCAGCCCCATCTGTAGTACAGAATTTACATGCTAAAGAAACACAGCCAAGAGAAGTAGTCCTGACATGGAATGCTCCCAGGGTCACTAATGGAATTATTACAGCTTATATTGTGGAATATCGGGGAAGGAGAAATGACATGGTAAATTGTTTTATAATAGCTGATAATAGAAAAAAATTGCACACTTTTGTAAGTGATGTACTTCCACAAATAAGACTGTCATTTCTGTAGACTGAATATGAAATATTAGATAAAGGTCTGCATTTCTGTCTTGTATTTACCTTTGCATAAAAAATGGAACATTTTATTTTTAATCACTATAGGGTTTCACTAAATATAGATTTTTTCCAGTAGAATATTTCTTATTCATACGGTAAAATGATTAATACAATTGTATATTGTAGGAGCCTGTGATTGACTCGAATGTAAGAACTATCATGGTAGACTCCACATCAGCCTTCAGTGATCCTATTGAATACACACTCAAAGATTTAACAGCAGGACTTAAATACATATTTATGGTATGTATAAAAGTTAAGAGTGCCTTATAGTTAAAAAAATTATAAGCTGTTCTGGATTTAACTCTATCAGCTGAATATTTGAAAGCCAATGATGAAGAGGAACTGAACAGTTGAAGAGATATATGATCAAAAAGGATCTTAAAATAATCACCAAAGAAGTAAATGTGTAACAAAAAATGGATAGCAAGGGTTGTGAAGGATGAATTTGTGCCGTAAATACAGACTCACACAGAAAAGCAAAAGGATGCACATTATTTTCTGTTTCTTTTGACAGAGAAAAAAAATGCATTTATTTTCTGTCCCTTTTTACAAAATGAAATAATGCACTTTGTTTGTCTTGCTTAGCAAGTCCATTATATTGTTTATTTATTTTAGGTTTATGCTAAGACTATAATAAATGGTCCATCAGTGTCCAGTCTTCTAACAACAAGAACGTACAGTAAGTTATCATTTCCTTTCTCTTCTATCCATTCTTCCATTTCTTCATTTAATAATAAACTATTAAGAACTTGTATTGTTGCATGTGTTACTGAATGAATTGCTTTAATGATTAAAATAACTATATATGATTAAATGAGTTCTGCTAAAAGTTTGTATTATTCTACTTATATTGGTGCATGAACCTTCCATTTCAAGACAGATATTGATATATTGATGTTGGAGTACTACTTCTAGTTGTATTAACATGATATCAGCATGACATCTTTCATGTCTATTTTACATTTTACTAATATTTCCTTAGACCCCAAACTTAAGGATGGAATAAGTTCAGACATGGCTGCCCCTACAACTCCAGAGGAAAAGACCTCTTCTGTAACACCGTCAACTATAACTGCCAGATTTACTAATGCATTCTCTGACGACTATGGGGAGATAATCCAGTACACCATTATAGTAGCTACCAATACAGATGAGGACTATCTGAATACCAACACTCTTCCTGGATGGAAGGCATATCAGAATGACCCATCCATCAAAGCTTATCAAGCAGTGTCTAATTGTTCTGACTTCTTTGTACTGGAGTCAACCTGTAATGATCGTTTACGTGTTCAGAAAAGGAGTGTTGGTGAAGAGGAGTATAAAACGTTCGTAATCGGCAGTGAAACAAACTGTAAAGATCCTCATTATTGTAATGGACCATTAAAACAGAACACAGAATATTACGTCAAGCTTCGGGCCTACACAACTGGGGGATATGCAGATACAGTCTTTTCTCTTCCTTTCAGAACAGGTAAAAATCAACTAATACAAAATATATTGTATAGCTGCACTCATTTTATTGACTCTCGAGAATTATGTTCAGAATGTATGCATGATCTATAATGCTATGTTATGATGGCATACCAGTTATAAAATAATACTTTGAACTCCATGGTTTAAAAATTACATATTTGTTTTTCCTACTCATTTATTTCATTTACTAAGATATTTACACAGACTCACCTGCTGGCATGAACTACTGAAATTAATGGCATCCTTCCTAATCTAAATCCATAAATACAGATATTAATACATTTTAAACATACTATTGACCATTGCTAAAGGTTCAAAGTTTATACACCTGATGGTTGATGTTTATCTATATAATTAGTCTCTTTCAGACTTTCCTACCTGTGCAGTGGATGACAAATAAAGAGAGACATCAGCCATGAATACTTCTTCACATACATTTTGTACCTCATCTCACTTCAACCATTGATCACTTTATCATTCATCCCTTATTTCATGAATTCCCGAATCTTTCATGTCACGAGTCAAGAAAACTGTCCATAATGAAATCAAGGGTTGTAATTTTAGTTGAACAATATCCACAGGCAAAAGACAATTTTATGTTATTTTATAAATGAAAATGTTTATGTATAAGGGGAAATAATCCAGTTTTTCTATTTTTGATTATTTCCCCTTAAAAATGTTTTAGGATCTTCTCATTCAATTGAAGAATATCCTAAATTTGATAACAAATTATTTCCTAGAAACAGTCTTGTACATTAAAAAATTGAATTGAATTTCATGTGGGATCAATTTAAAGGGAGGTAATTCTTATTACAGGTTCTGTAACAGAAGAAAGTAGCTATGGTGGCATCATTGGTGGCATTGTAGCAGCAGTTGTTATCATTGCTCTTATTCTGTTTGCTGTTTTGTTCCTACGGAGAAATATCAGGTCAAAGAGTAACATGTACAGACAAGGTCATGACCATAGGATGACCCCAAGGTCATCAATGAGAAGTCACAAGAAAAAGTGAGTTTGGGATATAACTTTCATGTTACAAGAATGATAAAAGAAAGTTAAAAGATTCAAGAAAAGAACTTTTAAACAACCATTTAGACTTACATTACTAATTAATTATGGTTCTTTGTGGACTGTATTAATAGCGAAGTAACTTACAATTATTCCACACGCTTTTAATATAATACAAAGAACCCATACACATTCTTTTGCTCAGAAGTATCTGTTTTACTGTAGGGAATGTAATTATAGGCTAGTGAGAGGCTTTTACCTTCAATATTTACTTTGCTGCTCAACAGTACTGTAGTTTAAAAAGTTTGCTAGTTTTATAGTCAGGGGATATTTTCATGTTTACTTTTGATTTTCATTTCCCATTATGAATGCAGAAGAAACCATGAAGTTTTAATGAATTTAAACTATATGAATATAAACATTACTTTAGAATATCACAATTAAAATGTTTTTCTCTTGACTTGTAAATACCAAAGATGACTTTTTGTTTTTACAGGCATGAAATCAACATTGCCAACTTCAGAGACCATGTGATGACAATGTCAGCTGACTCGGATTTCAAGTATGCTGAGGAATTTGAGGTAAATATCATGTATAAATCAACCACTCATTAATTTAACTAGTATTGGTTTAAGCCTTTCCATTTCTGAACCCTACAAAAATTCATTTATTGTTTAAATTTATCCTTTTTGGGGTCCAGATTTGTAAACATTATATCATGCAGGAAAATATGGTTTGCTGTCAATCTGACAGCCTCTCATTATCAGATGCTATACATAAACATAATCAGAATGAAACTATATAAGTGTATCTTAAAATCTTCAAATATTATAATATAAACTATTATATTTTCAGGACTTGAAGGACATTGGGAGGGAGCAATCCTGTTCAGCAGCAGAACTTCCAGTAAACCGCGGCAAGAACAGATTTACTAATATTCTACCCTATGACCACTCTAGAGTCAAGTTACTTCCGACAGATGACGAGGAAGGGTCTGATTATATCAATGCTAACTATATGCCTGTAAGTTATAATGACATGTTGTTTAAACACAACAATTCTAATTATATGCCTGTAAGTTCACATTCATACTCTTCAGTTATTTCAATGCGACTTTTTGCATGAAATGTCTAACTATCTGACCTGATTGATGTATCTAATTTGTTTAAATATTGAAATACACATTCCTAATAGAAATAAAAATGTTTTAAAATTGACTCTATTTCTCATGCTTTTTTTTGCTTTCCCTATCAATAGAATCCTAGTGTTTCTGATGAAAGTATTGTAGAATATCCGTTAAAAGCCGCAAACATAGTATTAAAGTTTTATTACATTATTATGCAACTTCAATTTTTGGACTGAATCATTTTTGAGTTATCTCCCTTATCACATTATTTTGCAAACAAACCAGAAGGTAAACAAACATGTTGAAATAAAAACATCCTTGCAAATGAATTTATGTTTCTTATTACGTGGTATCTAGTGAACGAAAGCAGCTTTATTTGTAATGATATTTTACAACCACAGAAAGAAAAAGATAATTTCCTCAAATTTTCTTTTACTTAATGATATTTTGCTAGGGTGGTAGGATTGGCAACATTTAGGAACAATTACAATACAAGATAATGAATAGATTTCTTCTAATGATATATATTTCAGGAATTTTTTTTTATTTCATTGAAAGATAGTAATATATTCATGATTATTATTTTCTATTTACAGGGTTTTAATTCCAAGCGAGAGTATATAGTTACACAAGGCCCACTACCCTCTACAAGAGATGACTTCTGGAGAATGATCTGGGAACAGAATTCTAGGAATGTTGTGATGTTAACTAAATGTGTAGAAAAAGGAAGGGTAGGTACCTTATATGCAGATATTGTTAAAGAATAGAATAAGATGTCATTTAGATGTCTTTTACTTTGCAAGCTTTCTTTAATTCTTTAAAAACTAACTGTAAGAGTCATTTGAAAATTGTATTTTTAGGCTGTGTCCTCAACAGTCAGTACATATGATCATCCTATATCATTTTCAAGCTATGTGTTAAGGTAGTTTATTATTAGGTTTTGGTTACATCATCTTGAAACTTAGTAGAATGAATATATGCAAATAGGGTTTTTGTCCTAGATTTTATAGTTCACTGAACATTAAGATGTTATTGTGTGAGTGGTTCATGATTTCTTTGGAAACATTTTCTTGTTTTTTTTATTACTTAACACATTTATATAACGTTAACAACTAAGCTAGTATATTTTGCAACAAGTCAAGCAATGGTTTCATTAGGAACATTTTCCTCTAGTTGAGTAGTTATGTGTATATTAAAATTATATATAATTAGTTTCTTTGTACATTTGAATATATGATTTGAGACTTGGAATTAAAAAAAAATCCATCACAGTTTTGTTTCAATAGAGATTTGTTATAACACTAAAACCCAAACATTTGTGTATGTGAGAACAAAACTTTATTTGAATTCAGGAAAAATGTGACCAGTATTGGCCATCAGGATCAGATGCCATGTTTTATGGTGATATACAAGTAGCTGTTCTTAATGAGACAAGGTTTCCATCATGGACAGTTACAGAATTCAGGATAGCACTGGTGAGTTAACTATGATGATCAAGATCCCTATACTTATAATTTTGACACTTGCAAAGTTAAGGATAGTGCTGTTGTGTATCTATTGAACATAATGTGCAGGATAGCTTTATCAGGTGTTTATTGTCATTTTCTGGATTTGGCAAATTACTCTAAATAATTATTCGGACTCAGACAGTAACATAATTCACAATTTCTTAAGAAAGTACTAAGACAAGTACAGAGTCGAGGAATTACTCTAGTGAGTATCAGTTTATTTCATTGTTCATGATTTCCTTTCTAGATAACTGTTAATTAAATTATCCAGGATTGCATTTTTTAATTAATATATGTGCAATTACTTGTCTTAATTTCTCTTAGCTACTATGGATAGTTAATTAGGATTGCCCGGTTGATATACTAATGAATGTTATTTTGATAAGACATTTCAGTGATCTTTTTGCTCTTTTGCAGGGAGATTTGACCAGACAGGTCCGACATTTCCATTTCACAGCTTGGCCAGATTTTGGTGTTCCTGATAAGCCACAAACATTGATAAGATTTGTCAGAATAGTCAGGGAAAAATTAATCAGGGAATGTGGACCTATTGTTGTTCACTGCAGGTAAAATACTAGCAATTATATATTATTACAGTTGTATAGAAAAGACTTTAAAACATTAAAATGTGATCTTTGATAGATATAAGAAGATGTGGTGCAACTTTTATAAAGGATCTGAAAGTTCATTCCAACTGTGGGGGACCCTTACGAGTAGTCAAGATCATAAATAACAAAATTGATAGTAGACTTTAATGTCAGTCAAACGTAAACACATTATTCATCGAATCTTATCCATCTTTGAGTCATTTCAGAGTTGAAAGGGAAAATAAATTATAAGTCTGTTTTACAGTACAGATTTGTTGTCATCTCCTGTCAAATGGATTTCATTCACTGTTCTATTTTTTAGCTCACATGGCCCGAAGGGCCAAGTGAGCTTATGCCATCACTTGGCGTCCGTCGTCGTCCTTCGTCTGTCGTCGTAAACTATTTCAAGAATCTTCTCCTCTGAAACTACTAGGCCAAATACTTCCAAACTTTAACTGAATGTTCCTTAGGGTATCTAGTTTATAAATTGTATCCGAAGTTTTGATCTATCAACAAACATGGTCGCCATTGCTAAAAATAGAACATAGGGGTCAAATGCAGTTTTTGGCTTATAACTCAAAAACAGAAGCATTTAGAGCAAATCTGACATGGGGTAAAATTGATTATCAGGTCAAGATCTATCTGCCCTGAAATTTTCAGATGAATCAGACAACCCGTTGTTGGGTTGCTGCCCCTGAATTGGAAATTTTAAGGAAATTTTGCTGTTTTGGGTTATTATCATGAATATTATTATAGGTAGAGATAAACTGTAAACAGCAAAAATGTTCAGCAAAGTAAGACTTAAAAATAAGTCAACATGACTGAAATGGTCAGTTGACCCCTTTAGGAGTTATTGCCCTTTATAGTAAATTTTTAACCATTTTTCATAAATCTTAGTTATCTTTTACAAAAATCTTCTCCTCTGAAACTACTGTGCCAAATTGAACTAAACTTGGCCACAACCATCATTGGGGTATCTAGTTTGAAAATTGTGACTGGTGACCTGGCCAACCAACCAAAATGGCCGCCATGGCTAAAATTGAACATAGGGGTAAAATGCAGTTTTTGGCTTATAACTCAAAAACCAAAGCATTTAGAGTAAATCTGACATGGGGGTAAAATTGTTTATCAGGTCAAGATCTATCTACCCTGAAATTTTCAGATGAATTGGACAACCCATTGTTGGGTTGCTGCCCCTGAATTGGTAATTTTAAGGAAAATTTGCTGTTTTGGTTATTATCTTGAATATTATTATAGATAGAGATAAACTGTAAACAGCAATAATGTTCAGCAAAGTTAGATTTACAAATAAGTCAACATGACTGAAATGGTCAGTTGACCCCTTTAGGAGTTATTGCCCTTTATAGTAAATTTTTAACCATTTTTCGTAAATCTTAATAATCTTTTACAAAAATCTTCTCCTCTGAAACTACTGGGCCAAATTAATCCAAACTTGGCCACAATCATCTTTTGGGTATTTAGTTTAAAAAATGTGTCCGGTGACCCGGCCATCCAAACAAGATGGCTGCCACGGCTAAAAGTAGAACATAGGGGTAAAATGTCAAAAACCAAAGCATTAAGATCAAATCTGACTGTGGTTGAATTGTTGATCAGGTCAAAATCTATCTGCCCTGAAATATTCAGATGGATCAGACGACACGTTGCTAGGTTGCTGCCCCTGAATTGGTAATTTTAAGGAAATTTTGCAGTTTTTAGCTCACCTTTCCTAAAAGGAAAAATGAGCTTTTCTCATCACTTGGCGTCCGTCGTCGTCGTCTGTCGTTGTTAACAATTTTTATACGCCCGTCAAAATTTTGACGGGACGTATTATGGTATACAAATGTCCGGTGTCTGTCTGTCCGTCTGTCTGTCCGGGGTAAACATGTCGCACCGTAACTTGAGAACGACTTATCCAAGTTTTATGAAACTTAACATAGTTGTTTCTTATGATGGTCAAATGATCTGTATACTTTTTGGTGAAAATAAGATTAAAACTTTTTGAGTTACGGCACTTTGTAACTAAAACAGGGGTGTGTTTTTTTCACATGTCGCACCGTATCTCAAAAACGATTCTTGATTATGGCTTAAAACTTTAAACACTTCTTAGTTATATTAATCTTAATATCTGTATACTTTTTAGTGATGATTCAAAATTTTATTTTTGAGTTATTGAATATTTTGTAAAAAAGGGGGAGGTTTTTTTTTACATGTCGCACCATATCTCAAAAACGATTTATGAATATTGCTTAAAACTTTACACATGTCTTTGTTATATTAATCTAAAGATCTGTATACTTTTTGGTGATGATTCAAAATTTCATTTTTGAGTTATTGAGTATTTTGTAAAAAAGGGGGAGGTTTTTTTTACATGTTGTGCTGTATCTCAAATTTGATTTATGATTATTGCTTAAAACTTTACACACTTCTTTGTTATATTAATCTAAAGATCTGTATACTTTTTGATGATGATTCAAAACTTTATTTTGGAGTTATTGAGTATTTTGTTAAACAGGGGAGGTTTTTTTTTAAATGTCGCGCCGTATCTCAAAAATAATTTATGATTATTGCTTAAAACTTTACACACTTCTTTGTTATATTGATCTAAAAATCTGTATACTTTTTAGTTTAGATTAAAAATTTTATTTTAGTGATATTTAGTTTTTTGCAAAAAATAAACATGCTTGGGGGTTTCACATGTCCCGCCGTGTCTCAAAAACAATATATGGTTATTGCTAAAAACTTTCTCAGAAACTATTTATGATTATTGCATAAAACTTCCACACAAGACGTCGGGCGTATCATGCGCTCATGGCGCAGCTGTTTATTCAAACATCTTCTCCTCTGAAACTACTGAATGGATTTGATTGAAACTTAGCATGATTGTTCCTTACATTATCCTACACAAAGTTTGTGCTTCGATTTTTGATCCGTCAAAAAACATGTCCGCCATTACTTAAAATAGAACATAGGGGTCAAATGCATTTTTAGGCTTATATCTCAAAAACTAAAGCATTTAAAGAAATCTGACATGGAGTAAAAATGTTCATTAGGTCAAGATCTATCAGCCCTGAAATTTTCAGATGAATCAAACAACCCATTGTTGGGTTGCTGCCACTTAATTGGTAATTTTAAGGAAATTTTGCAGTTTTTGGTCATTAGGCCAGGATTTTTTAATTTCTTGGTTTACGGATCTGCCGACCCGATTTTGCCGATTTCCAGAATAAAAATAAAATTTACTTTTCATTCTTTTTTATTCCCGCCGACCCTAAAAAATGCATTATCCCTGAAAAATAATTAAAATATTTTTTTTTTATGAAATGAAATACATCAAACACTAACAAAATTGATAACCCTTTCTGTTGTGAAAAAATAAAACTTCCAGTTTACGTTTCTAAAAATAGACATATCAATTATAACTGACCTTGAAATGTCGTTTGCGGAAATAATTTTGCGGAACGAAACTTGTGTTTAAAACCAATTACACAATAAGTTCGTTTCCCTTATTTGTCATCAGTTCGTAAGATGCATCATCTCATAGAAATAGACTTAAATGTGGACAGGGTGTTCAAGGCATCAAGTTAAAGTACTGAATATTAACAAATCATTTGGAATTTTCTTGTTTGATAGGTAATAAAAAAATTACCGTCCATATGGATAAAAAAAAAAAGAGAATGCGAGACAACAGCTTTACCCGATAATCTCATTTTTCCATTGGACGAGTCTATTAGGTTTTTGACACGTGTGTTGAAACTTATTTTCGAACGACGTTTTTACATTTTTTTCTTTATCAGTTTTCGTGCTTGAAGATCACTAATCACTAAGTTTTCTGGAATTGATTAAGAGCTACGCGAATCTATTTTTCTTGTTTCTGAAATGACGATTAATTTCGTCTTTGTCCATGCACACCCCCACCGACCGACCCAACTTTTTAGCTCACCTGGCCTAAAAGGCCATGTGAGCTTTTCTCATCACTTGGCGTCCGTCGTCGTTGTCGTCGTCGTCATCAACAATTTTTCAAACATCTTCTCCTCTGAAACTACTGAATGGATTTGAATGAAACTTAACATGATTGTTCCTTAGTATATCCTGCACAAAATGTGCGCTTCGATTTTTGATCCGTCAAAAAACATGGCCGCCGTTACTTAAAATAGAACATAGGGGTCAAATGCAGTTTTTGGCTTATATCTCAAAAACGAAAGCATTTAGAGCAAATCTGACAGGGGTAAAAATGTTCATTAGGTTAAGATCTATCAGCCCTGAAATTTTCAGATGAATCAAACAAACCATTGTTGGGTTGCTGCCACTTAATTGGTAATTTTAAGGAAATTTTGCAGTTTTTGGTCATTATCTTGAATATTATTATAGATAAAGATAAACTGTAAACAGCAAAAAAAGATCAGCAAAGTAAGATCTACAAATAAGTTAATATGACCAAAATTGTCAATTGACCCCTTAAGGGGTTATTGTCCTTTAATGACAATTTTTCACAATTTGTTCATCATATTTGCTAACTTTAAAAAATCTTCTCCTCTGAAACTACTGAATGGATTTGGTTAAAACTTAGCATGGTTGTTCCTTAGATTATCCTGCACAAAGTGTGTGCTTTGATTTTTGATCCGTCAAAAAACATGGCCGCCGTTACTTAAAATAGAACATAGGGGTCAAATGCAGTTTTTGGCTTATATCTCAAAAACGAAAGCATTAAGAGCAAATCTGACATGGAGTAAAAATGTTCATTAGGTCAATATCTATCAGCCCTGAAATTTTCAGATGAATCAAACATCCAATTGTTGGGTTGCTGCCACTTAATTGGTAATTTTAAGGAAATTTTGCAGTTTTTGGTCATTATCTTGAATATTATTATAGATAAAGATAAACTGTAAACAGCAAATATGATCAGCAAAGTAAGATCTACAAATAAGTCAATTTGACCAAAATTGTTAATTGACCTCTTTAGGAGTAATTGCCCTTTAAAGACTTTTTTCACAATTTGTTCATCATGTTGACTTACTTTAAAAAATCTTCTCTTATGAAACTGCTGTATCAATTTCAGCCAAACTTAGGCTAAAAGAGTTTCAGAGTTTCAGAGTATCTAGTATAAATTTTATATTTCATTTCCTTGTATGTCAAGAAACATAGCTCCTATGGCTAAAATAGAACATAGGAGAAAATGATTTTTTTTTGCTTTTGAAGAAAATAGGACGATTCAAAGAACATTTAAATAAATTAAAAAGCCAAAATAATCATTGATGAGAGATTAAACCAAAAAAATTCAGGTGAGCGATTCAGGCTCTTGAGAGCCTCTTGTTCATTGGGAAAATCCGTAAACCAACAAATTAAAAAAACGTGGCCTTATCTTGAATATTATTATAGATAAAGATAAACTGTAAACAGCAAAAATGATCAGCAAAGTAAGATCTACAAATAAGTTAAATATGACCAAAATTGTCAATTTACCCCTTAAGGGGTTATTGTCCTTTAATGACAATTTTTCACAATTTGTTCATCATATTTGCTTACTTTAAAAAATCTTTGCCTCTAAAACTACTCAACCAAATTCAACCAAACTTCATTTGAATGATCAGTAGGGTGTATAAAATAAAGTTTGTGTTTTATTTTCTATTTTGTCAAAAAACATGGCCGAAGGCATTGTTTACCAGGTGAGCGATTCAGGCTCTTGAGAGCCTCTTGTTTTAAGCAGCAAATTATTGAAAATAAAAGGATATATGTATAACGCGAGGGTACCCAAATTGCACCTATTCTGACAAAAATCAATGAAAATGGGTAAATTTCCCATAGATTATTAGACAGGAAACATAGAGCGCATACGTCGACAACAAAGATCTTTTTATATAATGTTTGTGAAGACATTTCACATGTTTTATTTGAATATTAAGTTTGTCGACGCCTGCGCTCTATCTTTCCTGGTCCTTAAATTGGTTGAAATTTAGCTGTTTTTGTCAAATTTCACCAAAGCCCTTTATTTTGACCTATTTGGGATGTAAAAATCAACGTGTTAGAATAAAATTTTGACAAAAACAGTTCTGTTAAACTTTCTCACATATCTTTAAGGCAACTTAAAACATTTATTGTCTTGTTACTATGAACTTTATAATTGGGGCCAAATATGGCCCTTACCGAACTTACTCCTTTAGAAGCAAGCTCTTAAAAATAATTATTTTTATTTTCCTTCTATCAGTGCTGGTGTTGGAAGATCTGGAACTTTTATTGGCCTAGACAGACTGCTACAGGACATTTTAGACCGTGATATTATTGATATATTTAATGTGGTGGCAGAGATGAGGAGAGAGAGGGTCTGGATGGTACAAACAGAGGTAGGCTATAATTCATTGTTATATGATTATACATGAGCATCAATAATCTCATACACCTGCATTTTAAAAACATACCAGTTAAAATTCCACTTTCTAATATGACACTCTTCAAACTCACAAAAGAACAAGTATACACATGTTGGAAGATACAAATGTATCCTATGTCAGCTGATTGGCAACGTCGTGATTTGTTTGGGCTGTTCCAATCATTCTCCTATGTCAGCTGATTGGCAACGTCATGATTTGTTTGGGTTGTTCCAATCATTCTCCTTCGTCATAATACTGTATAATTATGTCAGGTATATGACAGTTGTTATCCATTTGTTTGATGTGTTTGAGCTTTTGATTTTGGCATGTGATTAGAGACTTTCTGTTATGTATTTTCCATGGAGTTCAGTTTTTTTGTGACTTTACTTTTCATTTCTCATGAATGAAAAAAATTTTTTTTTTAATTATTTCCTCTCTCCATACCATGCATATGTTGATGCCAAGTTGATAGTATGTATGGTTGATCAGAAATAGAAGATGGTAACAAATAATTTGTCATTATACTTTCAGCAACAATATGTATGTATACACCAGTGCCTTATGTGTGTGTTAGAGGGTAAAGAAGAGGAACATGTGTATGTTAACTCTGGAAATGTCAATCAGGCATTTGAAGGTAAGAAAATAAAAAAAAATGGTGATCAAATAGAACAAATGTGGTGTTTGTCTTTGTTATTTATGGAATGTCATTGTTTTTTATTGTCTGTACCAAGTCAGATTATTTGTATCATGTGATGTTTGTAGTTGTTTGTCATTATTTGTAGTTGTTTGTCATTATTTGTAGTTGTTTGTCATTGTTTGTAGTTGTTTGTCATTATTTGTAGTTGTTTGTCATTGTTTGTAGTTGTTTGTCATTGTTTGTAGTTGTTTGTCATTATTTGTAGTTGTTTGTCATTATTTGTAGTTGTTTGTCATTGTTTGTAGTTGTTTGTCATTATTTGTAGTTGTTTGTCATTGTTTGTAGTTGTTTGTCATTGTTTGTAGTTGTTTGTCATTATTTGTAGTTGTTTGTCATTGTTTGTAGTTGTTTGTCATTGTTTGTAGTTGTTTGTCATTGTTTGTAGTTGTTTGTCATTGTTTGTAGTTGTTTGTCATTGTTTGTACATGTTATTTTAGGTGAATCCAGTTGTTAGTTGTCCATGTGGTCAGTTTATTTTTACTGTGGATTTATTTAACTTGTGGGTACCTATTTTCGTGGTTTGCAGAAAACATGCCTTTTCATGAATATTTCATGGTTTTGGCCAAGTCTACATACATTCTTTTAGAAAATTTGCAATTCCTTGATTATTCAAATTCATGGTTTCCCTGTACCCAGAAAAATTGTATTGAACTAATATTGATGAATCCACAGTCATTTGTATTGTCTTAAGCTATATATTGATGTAACAGTTCCATGTCCATAAAAATATAAGAGCTGCTAGCTTTGTCTCAGGTCTAGTGGAACAAAGGGTAGGTCAATTTGTGTCTTACCATGTTCCTAGATGTTAGCTGTGGATTATAAACTATTACCAAGTTATATTGATTTAAAACAGATGCAATCAATTCTTGAATGAAAGTGATTTTACCTTTTTGTGTTCAAGCAAGAGTTTTTGATATATACAGAGCCATTCAATAGATATTTAAAAGTGTTTAATTAGTGTCTTTATTGAACATTATTCTTTATATCTTCCCATAATGTTTCAGCTAAAGCTGTCTTAAGTGGTAATGAATTTACTTTGTTGATTATTTTGTTATCTGCTTTGAATGATATGAAGAGAATGTGAAAGTGATAAAACTATGTTATCAAATGTATTTTGTTTACTTTTTTGTATGAAACTTATATAGACAGCAAAGCTGACATCATTTGGTCACTTGTAGAGAGTTATCTAATTGGCAATCATTCCATATCTTCTTATTTTATATATTCGCTTCATTTGTTTTATGCCAGAAAGAGGTTTTTTTCTGCATATTTGAAGTTCCAGTGCTAGAGTTTTGTTTTTTTAATTTTATTTGATGCACTTCTGTTCATGTTTTGTTATGTTTGTTTATGCATTGTCTGATCTTCAATTCTGTTCTCTTGTGCTTTCAGCTTGTGAAAAAGGTTTGATTCAAAATTTTAATTTTACTTAAAATTTGTAACCTTTTCTAAAGATTTGTTTTTAACCTGTAACCAGAATTTCAATAAGCTGTTCAAATTAATAGTTTTATTAATACTCAAGGCTGTTGTGTTAGGTTGAAATTAAATAAAAATGTTTTGATGAAAACTGAAGAAAAAAAATTGTATTCCACAGCATATGAATTTGTCTGGATATTTTTGTTTTAAAAGTACACTACAGGGAGATAACTCTGTAACAATTATCTGTATATTTTAATCTCATTCTATTGACAAGGAAATATTAAGCATTAATTTTCAATGATCAAAATTAGTGTTTGTCAAACTGCTATATATCCAATGAAATTTCCAATAAACTGTGTGTGTCAAGTTTTTAGGAATACTAAGATTTTTTTGTCAATTAAGGGCCAAAGTAAGCATTTTGTCAAAATTTTATGAAAATTAAACTAGCCGAAATTTTAGTCAAGGTGTTTGGTACCATCTTAAATATAAAAAATTTAAACATTTATGAATCCCAATTTTCACCACAATTCATGATCAACTATGTATATTTAAAATACAACCAGAACATGCATGTGTCATTAATTTTTCTTTTCTTGATATGCATGCATGATATAATTGCATCAAACATTTCTTGTACATTTACTTTAATTGACAATAATATAAATGGTTTATTGTTAAGATTTAAATCACTCTCTACTTTGTGTAAAATACTGTTTACAATAGCCACTAACATCTGACTATAATGGAAAATACATGTTGATGAAAATAATGTTACATTGGATATGGAATAAAAGTTTATCTTCAGTCAGTAATAAGTATTATTGGTCTGTTGTTTAGTTTACAATGACAGTTATTGGTCTGTTGTCTCTTTTGACAGAAAACAGTATGATTCATTTTAGTTTTAATTGACAGTTAAATGATATTTCTTCAGAATAAAGTGATATAAACAATGTAAGCGGCAATGTATTGTGATAAGGGAAATGTCAAGTTTACCCTGCAGAAGATTTATAGAACTATACAGATAGATAGGATATAAACTATTAAATTTTGTAATGAACTTGATGTTTAATATAATAAGTACACTTAACCAACTTCTAATGTTTAATATGATAAATGCACTTAGCCAACTTTTCTATCACTAAACCTAATTTGATAAGTATGAATCTGAGGTATGAATAATGGAAACAGTAAGAGATATGTAACATTCAGCTTGAAATTAAATTAATATTGTATTTTGTAGGCAAGTTTTAAAACATGTTTAATTTGCTGAGTTTCTTTTACTGAAGATATTTTTATACATTGGTATTAAATACTAAGATTTACAACCAAATTCACATGTTTCTTAACCAGCTTTTCATTTGACAGATTACATTTGAGTTTTAACAAAAGTTGTTTAAGAAATAATAGTAAATATTAAAATCAAAATATGTTAAATGAAAGTGAAGTCACCCTGTGTTATTCTGGTTTAAACAGCTGACACGATAGGTCTGGATCAAATAACAAGACCACTTGGTTAACTAATATACCTTTGATTGTAAAACTTATCAGTTTAACATATCTTTTACCCTTCTTTTAACCAACCAAAACCTCTATCAATTTCTTTGAAATTTAGTGATGCATGAATATATTCTTACTTAATTTTCACTTTTTCAATTGCCATATAACACATTGTTTCTATTTATGATCCAGTTTTTGGCTGGAATAAAAACGACAGAGACATTTTACTTTATCCCATTGCACAGTGTCAAACACTGCTCTGTATTGCGCTGACAAATAGATAAATAACAACTTGAAAGTTAATAGTTTTAAAGTTTGTTTGGACTCAGAACTGTGCGTAGACTGTCAACATAAACAAAAAAACATTTTGTATCACTCTCCTGATAATATTAAAGTTGTTATGTACATAAAGTCATAGTTATAACTTTAAATTTTAAATTTTAAACACTTTTAAGACAATAATGGCAGAACTTCAAGTTTAACAAACTTAATGGCTTCACATCTGGTGACAATGCTTTCTTAGGGTAACAACCTGCTTTATCACCCTGTCAGCTATGTGATATTTATATAATGTTGTATTATATATGTTTATAGCTTTATGTATCAATGACTTATCACTAATGAAATTTTGATTGCCTGTTTTTGACCCTTTGTTTTACTGTTCAAGTATGCATTTGTTTTCTTATTTCAGATGACGAAGGTATCAATGTTGAAGTGCCTTAAACAGAACAGTGATATCTACACAAGATGATTCCAGGATGTGATGGATCTGTTTTCAACAGTAGTGACTTTGTTGTATATGTTTATCACCTTAACAAGTATCTCATGTTCATAACAGAAGACAAAGAGTTCCATTCACTTTTTTTGTATCATACTGAAGATTTGCAAGGAGATCTTTATAATGCCAGAATTGATGATAAGATTCTGATGAATAGATTTTTAGTGGATTTTTACTAGTGCTCTGCAAATATTCTACTGAAAACTTTACCAGTTAGTCTCTATCTTCTTTTTAGAATTTATTTAGGAAACTTATAGAAAAGGTAATCTTGTCTTTACTATTCAGGCTGTATTTATAAAGCTGTAGAAATATTTTCTTCATATTAACTGTTTAATAAGTAAATGAAAAACGAAAAATGAGCATACTGAAATTAGTTTTATTACATAAATACATCAGTTTTCATGAATTCAGGGTTGGTCATGACTTTGCTCAAAGGATGTTACAAACCAATCTCTATTTTCAGACCATCATCTAAGTGTGAATTCTGGCTAATGACTCCTTGAAAGGTTGATATATGATATAGAAACAAACCTTCAGTTAGATGGCAAGCTACTTAATATTTTTCTCCATTTGATTAAAATGTGTTAAAAAATATGTTATTGAAAAGAATATTTGTAAATTCTTGGCTGTGATTGTTGAATATAATGAATGTTTTTTTTTAAACTTTTGCAACGAAAACTGTTATTGCACTAATTTATGTGCAGTTTATAGTCCCTGTTAGATGGATAGTATTGTAAATAGATTAGAAGTTAAAATTGCTATAAAATTTGTTGTACTAAAAGATTTTGTAATATGCATTTTTATACTAACAGAAGGGGATAAACAAATTCTGTTCTGTATCACAATGTGATCACCATAAAATGTTCAGTTCTTGTTGAATGTTGACAGCCAGTTCCTGTTCAAAGCATGTAATTTATGTACATATTATAAATCTTGATAAAGAAACTTATTACAATTGACTTTGTGCACAAATAGTGAATACATAACAACATAAACTAAATTAAGAAAAACACAATTTTGTTTATTAATGCTTTTGAATGGGGATATATGACTGGACCTGGACCCCCTCCCTTCCCTTTATCCTAGGTTGGAACCCTTTTAAAAATGAGTTTGTCCACCCCTGATTCTTAAATTAAGAATATTAAGAATATTAAGAACTTAGTTATAATTAGATGTTTTTTTGAATTTAATTGATAGCTTGTGCCTTTTGTAAAGAAAATGTTAATGAATTTGTATCCCATTGATATTTAGGAGTCAACAGAATATCTAAATCTATATGTTATTAACAGAGAAAGGATCTTTAAATACTATCTTAAAACTAACTTTCGTATTATAATACTTTTTATTATAAAAATAAGAGGGTTTGTATATTGAACAATTTTTTTTAGAGATCTGTACATTGTTTTAAGAAGGTGCTAAATTGATGATATTATTTTAATCTTTTACAGAACAGATATACATTTGTAAATATAGATTTGTAAATACCTATTTTTGTAGTTGTGCATTGTATTGTAGTCAAAGTAAAACAGCGTAAGTGCCTTTTAACTGTTACAAATTCTTAATTTATAGTCAGAAGCGAGACAACCTTACAATTGATAAGAAAAGAATTGTATGTTCTGAAGGTCTATCAATAAGTGCTTATTTTACTTTATAAGTTCTCCGCTCCTTACTTTTTTTCAAAAGCAACCCTTTTATCGCTGACTTTCAAATTCTTGGGTTTCAGCATTTCCCAATGAAGGCTTATCTAGAAAAGTGCTTTGTACATACCAAATTTAGAAAGTTGTTTTCATCATTTATTGTATACATAATACAACACACACATAGACTTACATACTTTATGTATGAAAACTAGTCAGTTTCTCTTCATTAGCATAGATGCAATACAGGTTGAGTTTTTTTGCTGTCAGTACCACTCAAGTTTATTTTTGCCAAACATTTACATAGTACATGTATTTATTTTACTATTTAGTCATTATTGTATTTTGTATGTTTATATTATTTCAGCACCAGTGCAATAACATCTTTGTGAGATTCTGATGTGTAACTTGCCTGTAATATTTGGTTGTTTTACTTTTAACAAGAATTAAAACGAGGACCCTTTATGAATTTAACATATACTAAGTCAAATATAATAAAATATGGTCTGTTATAGAAATGATTATGTGTCACACATTCCAATAAAAAGGTATAATAGCCCACCATTTTGTATTTGATAATCAAAAGTCTGGGTTATTTTTGGTTTATAATTTTGTAGTAGATTTTTTTTTAACTCTTTTAAAATATGTTGATAGGAAAGAAAAAAAAAAGAAAAAATATGTTGTAAAAATTTATACTAGACAATATCTGCTTTTTTCAGAATTTAGTGCATTTTGGTTAATTATTCAAAAGTGACACGAAAACGTCATTGGTTTAAAACAAAAGAATTTCAACCAATGACATAACATGATTTCCATTTTGGACCATTAGTTCTGAAAATGTGAATTGTCATCGGAGTATACGCTTCATCTCTTTTTATGCATCTCTGAAGATGACCAGCTGGTGGTTGTCATTCAAAACATAATTACATTTTTATTCAATAGCCTTTTTAAATGACAATTTTAAATAAATAATAAATGATATTGATTGCTGTCTGTCAAATTTTTCAGTTGTTTATAATTATTTTGGATTTTGTTATACATCCAGTTTATTATTTTTTAGATTAATACCTAGATTAACACTCATAGTATGATCCATTTAAATAATGTACTTTCTCCACATTCCGTTAAATATGAAAGAAAAGTATGATTTTCCAATCTGGTTGTGCAGAAGTTTACTGGTATTTTCAAAGAGTTTAATGATGAATAAAGTTGAAATGTTTTATATTTTATCAAATATGGTTGAATTTATTAAAATTAATTTTACCTGATGTAGCAAGCACTTTGTATGAATTGAAGCATTTATTTTGTGCATTCTTAGTATTTGGATAAATTGTATACAGTTTTTATTATGCTGAATGTTTATAATATAAGTATCTTATGAAATTTGGCCATTTTTTTTTTATCAAAGATCTGATTTAGAAACAATAAATAGCTTTTACTTTAAAAGCATTGTAATCATTACAGAAGAAGTGGTCTAAAAAGAAGATGTAAAACTTTTCATCTGTTGAGAATCAATGTCAATGATATATAAGATATGTGATAAAATTTGACAAATAAAATTATAGATTTTTAGAATTGTGGGTATAATATTGAGAGTGTCTGGACTTGAGATTGAAAATTGAATGCTGTAAACAGTATTGTTTGAGGGCATTGTTTTATTTATATTTGTGTCTTATACACACATTTACTGTTTTTACAAAGATATTTATTTTAGTATGCATTTAGAATTGTATTTGTTTTGTAATCACCACAACTGATCAAATTCATTTATCAGACATATACATATATATGTTATATTCTTGTAATTATACAAAATGTTGTTCGAAACATGAAATGGCATTTATTTTCAACATACAATTTAACTTTCCTGAATATAAACTTGCCACAGTAAGATATGAATACAGTCAAACCTGATTAAACCGGACCCTGAATAAACCGGTTTCCTGTCCATTCCGGCCGAAAATGAAAGTCCCTTATTTTTCCATTCAAAGTCTTTGTTAAAATACCCTTTGTAAACCGGACCCTGTGTATTCCGAATACCGGTCTAATTATGAAGTCCCAATACTCTTTATTACATTAATTATTACCTGTCAAAACCGGTTTGTCTAATTAATTTCAATGATTGATATGCAATCAAAACATATTTGTTTATACAATATGGCTTTTCGTGATAATCAATTAGTCAGGTGTCAAACTGTGAACCTACAATCGTACAGTAGTGAGCTGTATTATTTATTAAAACATTATAAACGGGTCAATTAAACAAAAATACACACCTAATATATCTCGGATTGAACTTACGTTTTAACTTGGATAAACAAATTAAAATCGCGGAGTAAGAAATTCACATCGTGATTTCGAAATCCTGGGTTCCCTGTTGTGAACCTCTAAACAAATGACCTTGATAATAAAAAAAAACACCCGGATGACAACAATCAATGGATATTGTACACTGTACGACAACGTTTCGAAAGTGATGAAATTACTTTTGATAATATTCTGGCTTTTTAATCGGCCATTCCAACATTTCAAATTATTGATCATGGGAGTGAATCGAAACTCTCGTCTTACAATTTAAACAACGCGAGCATTATGATGCAGATGCAAACAATGTAAAACGAAGTGAAAGTATTTTAATTTATAAAATATAATTTACAATCAGAGAGAACTTTTACATACAAAATGTCGGACGTCACAAGTCATTAACTTCCGGTCAAAACGGAAACCTGAATACACCGGCTCACTGTCCAAACCGGCCCTTTTTCATAGTCCCGTAGCCGGCCGGTTTATACAGGTTTTACTGTATCTATTTTGAAAATTGTTCTTGCCAAAGGGCATTAATTGTTTTTAATAGAGGTAATGTTATCCTGAAATTATCTTTATAATAAATTTGGATTAAATTATGCTGTCAAGGAAAAAATAACAATTTAGTTATATGAAATATAAGAGCAAAGAAAGGAAATATTTTGGAGGTTGTAGACTTTAACCATTTCAGCTTTGGAAGATAATGATCGTTAAAACTCATGTTTATTTTAATTAAATTAGTACTAAACAGTTATTGTTTCATAATTCTATGTCTTTGTTAAAATGTGACTATATTTTAGATATATTTTGTAATTGTCTTTGTAAATAAATATATAAATGTGTGTTTTTCTGTTGTCATAGTCCACATAGTCATTTTTCTGCTACTAGCTTTCATTTATCTGACTTTAATTCTATAGTTTTTTTTTTTATTTGAAAATTCACACAAGTAGTCATTCTATATTCAAAATGAATTTTCTCTGTAAATGCAAAATCCATAATAGGTGCATGTCCTATATTTCATTTGCCATCTTTGTGTGATTTGTGATGTTGATATAACTTATAACTTTAATCTGTTTGGATAACATTGCTATCTCAACCTGGCATGTTCCACCTGTTTCAACCATGTATTCTTTTATCAGTTCTTATTTATACAAAGGTTAGTATGATGTTGGTTTTTTCATGCCCCACCTATGAAATATATGGACATTATGTATTTCGACCTCAGAGGTTTTTATCTGTGTTTCATTTTTTCTTCTGTTGATTTTGGTTTTAAGTACTTTACTCTGAGGTTATGGTGATTGAAATAGTAATAGTGGGACAATAGTATTAAAGGTACCAGGATTTTAATTTAATACACCAGACGCACATTTTGTCTACATAAGACTCACTATTGACGCTCAAATCAAAATAGTTATAAAGCCAACAAGTACAAAGTTAAAGAGCATTGAGGACCAAAAATTCCAAAAAGTTGTACCAAATACGGCTAAGGTAATCTATTCCTGGGATAAGAAGATACATAAGGGACATTCCACCTGACAACGTCATGACCAGAAATGAAAAGAAAGTATGGGGCCAATTAGAAATCTGTAGTAAATAAATATAATATAGCAAAAAGAAGAAGGGACATATAAACAACATTTCACAATACTATCCAATATTCAAATGAAACCAAATGACAGTCAGCACTTACAAGGATAGAAGTTAAAGGTTCACATCAACCAACGTCATTTCAAATCAAAACTTATATATCTCCTGCAATCATTGCTTCATAAGTTACACATACTGTTTTAAAATACAATGTCATAATTCGGAACGTGACTCGAAATTATAATTTTTAAAAAGAACAGCTCACATTTTAATAAGGATAGATTTTTAGTGTACAAATGTTTTTAATATTTATTCAAATAGTCTTGTAATAAAAAAAAGTTCAACCCAAACTCTAGCTATGTATCATATCAAATACATCTTCAAATTGGTTTCGTCACCACACTTTAGAAATATTCAAATAATGCTGGCATCTTCAACCTACTGATTGTATACTGTAAATGTTATAAATACAGGCAATATCAGCCATTCCTTGTTCATAAAAAAAATCACTATTTCTCTTTTTTATTTTGACAGTGGGTTGAAGGTGTTTCGAACTAATGGAAGGTCATTACAAAAGCGTCACTTTAACTTTATTGTCTCACTAACATGTCAAGAAAGCAATAGTGTTTAGGAACTAAGGCCATTATTCCAATGGACATGGATTATTAATTTAAGGTCTTTACAGTGTAACCTGGAATGACTCGTAAAACAGTAGGTTTTAATGTTATTGCACTAAACGCATTTTGAACAGCTAGGTTAGTATGTCCTTGATCAGAATCCAAGAACAGCATAAGAGTACAAACGTTTATTATTTGATACCTGTATTTCTTTAAATGGGGGTTTTCCCATTGTTGAAGGTCGTACGACTGCCTCTAATTGCCTAAATTAACCACATTTGAACCATGGTAGATGGTTATCTCACTAGAAATCATATATATATATAACGCATCTGATTTTTATCTATATCAATTACAATGGCATATACCAATGTAGCCTTGTGACAGGGATACTATTTGCGATATTATTTTACCTTAAGGTTACGGATATGCGTTTAATCTTTTTAAATGCATACACAATGAAAAAGTAAAGTGCATTCTAAATGTATTATTTAAATGCAAAGCATGGTAAAAGCGCAAAATAAATTACTTAAATTTTTATTTTCTATTACACCCAATATCTGATAGCTAAAGCCATCAGTTCTTTCCTGTTTAATCAGTTGGTGTCAACATAATGAACCTCGTTTTTGTTCATTGAATCATCTGAACGTCTAATCATATACTTAATGAAACAACCTTGTGAAAAACTGTATTATTTATAAAATGATTATATATTATGTATCATAATAAAGCTAACACATTCACCTTTCATTGACATTTCTGAAGATGTTCGAGCCTTATATTGAGACCTTTCTTAACCTGATATTGAGACCATCCTAACTTGATATGCAATAATGAATACCTTTATAGATACGACGAAGGATTGTGATTACGGTTCTACACATTATGTAGGATGACAGACACCGTTCTAAACTTGATGTAAAATGATGGAGACCTTTCTGAACTTTAAATAAGATAGAGAGGAAACCGTTTTCAATAAATGCAACAGTGGTATACGGCTGTTTAAAAGTTAAAACTCGATTAAGAGAAAACAAACACGGGTTACAAACAAGAACGGAGGGAAACACATCAAACATAAGAGGAAAACAACGGAACATCAGAAACCATGTTCTATTATAGACTATGATGAAGGATTCAGTTCAATCCTATCAAGTAAGCAAGAGATCTAGACAATTTAGATATATCCACTCTTGCATTTGCATTACAAAAACAAAGTTCATACATATACCATTATTTGAAAAAAGGGCAGTTAGGCCTCTTTTTGGTCACATATAATAAAGTTTTAAAGACAAACCTCAAAGGATTAAAAACTGTTGGATGGTGCATTAGATTGAAAATATGATTTAATCATCCAAGATGCAGTTTCGCATCCATGTTTCAATCGTTAACGCATCACGAAGAACCAAGAAACAACAATTGTTTTTAAGGAAAGCTTTCTCATATCAAATTAAAGTATCACGGCTAATATTATGTTTTGTCTTGTGGTCGCACGTTCTTTTTCATTCCAAAACATTCTTATGCTGATGTAAAACAAGAGAAATCGAGGAATTTGATAAAATAGACAAATTTACCAACCTTGTGAACATTTCTAACAAAAGATGACAATAATCTCTCGATGTTAACTTAAAACTCAAGAATTAGAAAAAATCAAATGGATATTTAGAAAATCAGTTACTAGTATAGTTTTTATAAATATGGTAAAGGTGGTATGAGGATAATTCTAGGTTAATATACACTTTACAGATTAAACAGAAAGTTATACCAACATTTTTGCAATGTTCAAACACGTTAATTGATAGTGACATATTTAGATTTCAATATCATAAAAGAGACAATATTACTTTGATTAATTTTGTTTGTATGATGTTCTTCATAAAAATGGAAAAGCCCATAATGACCCCTCCGCTTATTCTTTGATAGAAATATCATGATTTTAAGTTTTATTTAGAATCGGTTAATTGAAACTGTCACATGTTCTCCGATCCATTAAACAGTAAATCACGAAATGATTATATGATTAACCTTAAACTATATCATGAAAACTGTGATATCTTAGAGGATTAGAAATAGATTATGACTAATTGGAAAGGGATTGTTGTATTTATCGTGTCGTGAAATCCTCATCGATGTTGTTTTCCTTGTCTTGTTTTTATGAGATTGTTAACCCTTATTTCTGACACGAAATCAAATCCTAGGGAATATAAGATTTCAATAATCTTGTGATCTGTTTAAACATTAACTGACTTTGATGAATCAGTCCTCTCTAGGGTAATGGAACACTACACACTCACCCACCATGATGGATGACTTTAACATTATAAAATTTGTACTACAGAAATTCGTCTCCACTCAGCTGATATACAACAGTTGTTATCTTATGTGTTTTAAACATGACTAGCTCGTTGCTTCTATGCATTATAACTCATATTTATAACAAATCATAGAAAATTAGTTATAGTATATCATATAAAGTCTCTTTCCTCGTGCGATATTACAACGACCTCTTTTTTCTCTGACAGTTACAATTTTACTTTTTATATTTTTCTAATAAGTTAAAGAAATATTAAAGGAAATAGTCCGATTTGGTTTTCATGAAAAGACGGACCAAAGTATAGACATATTTTTTGGTTGAGTAAGGAACAACTAAATTTTGTAAGAAAAGTTTCAAGTTAAAACTAAAACGTCTCTGAAACTAGCAGGCTTGAGATACTGACATCATTTGTGACTCGGTTATTTGATTTCCTATGGGAAACTCCTCCTCTTGTCGATTTCCCCCTCTGTTTGGATAAGGCAGACCTTATACAAGAGCATCTAAAAAAGTTATTGATACCCTTTAACCTGATGTTCCGCTCTAAAGAGGATGTCCTCCTACTAAATGATTCATGGTGTTGTGACTATGTGGATGGCACCAAACCCCTAGAACAAAAAAAAAAAAAAATGGGAATCCCAAAAAAGAGAGTCAGCCGGAACTAACATTTACAGCTAGACATGAAGATGGGTAAGATGACAAAAAGACACTTATCCTTTTGACGCACGAAGTCTTCTCCCGTTTACCATATACTAGAATGAAGATGGGTAAGATGACAAAAAGACACTTATCCTTTTGACACACGAAGTCTTCTCCCGTTTACCATATACTAGAATGAAGATGGGTAAGATGACAAAAAGACACTTATCCTTTTGACACACGAAGTCTTCTCCCGTTTATCATATACTAGAAATGAAGATGGGTAAGATGACAAAAAGACACTTATCCTTTTGACACACGAAGTCTTCTCCCGTTTATCATATACTAGAATGAAGATGGGTAAGATGACAAAAAGACACTTATCCTTTTGACACACGAAGTCTTCCCCCGTTTATCATATACTAGAATGAAGATGGGTAAGATGACAAAAAGACACTTATCCTTTTGACACACGAAGTCTTCTCCCGTTTATCATATACTAGAATAATTTTTCTGTACCTTTTTATTATTCGGGTGTTTTATCTATAATGGATTACTAAGATCCAAACATTAGTAAACTACTTTTGCCTCATATTTTTCATTGTTGCATTTCGATTTCGATTTCGATGTATCAATATTCAATCAGCACCTGTACATTGAGTATACATTGAGTTGATACATTTTGCTCTATGCAGCTAAGGTACCTTGATATAGTGTTGGTGTTTATATGGAAGTTTTAACCAAAGATTCTCCATAGCATAATCTATTTCTTCTTCGATTTTACCGACACCATCTTAATATAGTTAATCTTTATTTGAGAGTCATTGGTGAGTCTTTTGAAGACGAAACGTGCATCTATCGTACGAAAGTATCAGCTTTTGTTTTGTATATGTCGCAGCTATTAAGATTGATAAAAATTTACGAGAATGTTCGGAATAAACTCATCATAGATACCAGGACTAAATTTTATATATACACCAGACGCGCGTTTCGTCTACAAACGACTCATCAGTGACGCTCGAATCCAAACAAGTTAAAAAGGCCAAATAAAGTACGAAAAATTGTTATTAAATTATTGTTCATCAATTATACGAGTAGCACATGTGGAGCAGGTCCACTTACCCTTCCGTAGCACCTGAGATAAATCCCAGGTTCGCTTTGGTTTGTGTTGCTTAGTCTTTAATTTTCTATGTTGTGTCTTGTATACTATTATTTGTCTGTTTTTTTTAAGCCATGGTATTGTCAGATTATTTTCAATCTATCTGTCCCTCTGGTATCTCTCATATCAAGTTATTTTTTTGTATGTTATATTTAATTGTCGAACTTATTTTTTTCTGTGTATCAATTCAGATCCTTTTGCAATATACAATATATATACTGGTAAAAGTTTATGAACATCAAAGTTCCATGTCGTGTTTCAACCTCGTTGGATTGTCCGTGTTCTTTGCTTTATAAACTATCTGCTTCTTCTATATTGTTTTCTTTTAGCAGCAATGATTCCAACCTGTTTTATTTAGTGCAATACATTTCGTGGAACTTTATTTCTCATGGTCACTAACTTGAGATTCAGATTACGACTTTACATTGCACTTCAAATCAACTGGTTAAGGGACACCCTCTGATCCTCTAGCTATAAAATTATATCTTTGTATTTGCATTTTTGATATTTGTATTCGACATCAATGATGTCGAATATACACCATCGTCTGCCTAACATAATTATCAACACTTACATTGCAACAAAATACGAACTTAAAACTGACTAGCAATTGAAAGTAATACCAACAGATCTAGTGATTATGAATATATTGTTTAATTTAGCTCATTTTGATAAACAGATCTATAGATGCGGAAAAAGTTGTCTGAGCCACCATAATAGTTAAACGGAAAAATATTTAAATATGCTAATGACGTCACGTATTGAAATTTAAAACCAGAAAGGCAAGCGTTTATTGCTGTTTTATACGTTTCTTATTGATAAATGCAAGTCTTTCATTTTCTGACCAGAAATTATTGCTGATAAATGACACGAAAGACATTTAAAATGAATTAAAAAAAATAATGTTTCTATATCATTGATCTCAATCTACGATTTTGCCTGGTTAAAAAGATGGGGGTTAAAGATAAAAATAAAACCTATTGATGTCAACAGAATTTATTCAATAAAAGGAAAGTCACTATTAAAATCGAAAAAGGTTAGATCTAGTATGAAAAAGTTGTCTACAGTGTCTATTACTTAAAAAAAGGATTGTATTGTCATTTATCTAGTTTACTTACAAGTAAGCAATGCGATAAAATCTCAAAAGATATACCAGTAATACTTAAAATATACGTTCAGCTGGTTGATATAGTCTGCCATTTGATTTTGTCAGTTTTATGGACTTTCTTCTTTTTTAATTTACCTAACAGGTTGTTATTTGTCGTAAAACATTTTTTTGATGCATAAAACGACTTAGAAAAGAAACACACCAAAACATCGAATTTATTCTTTGTATACGGCTGGCATCACAACATGTCGCAGAATCTGAAAACGTCTTGTAAGAATAAACATCATGTCATTGTCAGTGTAAATGCTTACATCATAGATTTATATTTTTCAGGCTGAATCTACAGAACAATTCTTCTTTCGATTTACAACAGCAAACTCTTCAAAGGATCGTTTAAATAAGCATGTCGCGGTGTAGCTTCTTTGCGCTAAGATGGCAAAAGGCAAACATCAATCAACCAATAAATCAATCAAAGGATCGTCGGTCATATAATGGTATGAACTGTTTGAGAGAAAACAAATGCGTGACGACTACGATAAATACTACAAGGAGGTCATCCATAATGTTTAGATTAAGTGCATTTGTACGAAACCCAATGGCCTCATATGATATGTTATGAGTTTCACAAGATTATCCAAGGTCATTACTATTAGTAACGAATGATACTAAAACAACTATGAAAATAGAACGAAAATGTTGTTACTAATCAACACCAATGTGTTAAGGGTGATTATACCTATAAAAAAGGGACCAGAGTGACATCAAACTCATAAGTCGAAAATAAACTGACAACACCGTGGCAAAAAAAAACCAACAGACAAAAAGTACATGAAATACAACATAGACAACTACAGAATTTACAACACTAACACAGCCAAAACCAAGGCGTGGTCTCAGGTTGTCCATGAGGGTAAGTAGATCCTGCTCCACATATGTTATTCATGTCAGTAAAAACCTGGCAATAGGTATAATTACGGAGTAAACGGGCATTCACTCTGTGTCAGTTTAGTCAGTAGTAAACATGCGATTACGTCAGATTAAACAAATTTATGTTTTACGTGCACTTAAAAGTAAACAGGCGTTTACTACAGATTTCACTAGTGTATTTTTACGTGCACTTGAAAGTAAACGCGTGTTTACTTTTTGCGTTACCTTATTGTGTAAATTAAGAAATAAACTTGTACATTTATTTTAATTAAAAAGACTTTTATCTTAATATTTTACGTATATGTGTTCCCTAACAGAACAATTCTAAAATACTTTTAATTCGAAATATTAATTTCATTAAATTACAAAATCGGTTACAATAACTTTACCGATTAGCAGATTTTCTATATTTTCTTTTCAAAAGTTTCATGTACAAAAATCGAGGCGGATAGTAAAGTTATCCAACATATCGGACAAATATTTGTATATGATGGGATATAAACATCATGGTTTACATTGCTTCGTTCCCCAATATTAACTGTTTCTGCGAATTCCTTAGACTGTAACTCGATGCATTAATGTTTAATACATTATTTTTTAATCGCAATTCACCTTGTTTGCCTTGGATTTACACAATTTGAGCTTCTGTTTTGCCAAATGTTCAAACGAAAATTGTACAGTGTATTGAAAGGGATATTTATAAAGTGTTTTATTAGTATTTACAGTTGTACAATCACGTCAATTTAGAAAGTCTTATCCATAACGATTATAAATGATATTTGGGAGGTCCGAAAGATATACTCGATCTGAACATGAATAAAATATATCCACTGGACGTTATGCTACAATCAAAATCAATCAACCTACATAATATATTAACAGTGTACTATTCCAAGAAGAGACCTTCTCATTAGAAAATACATGAATCAATCATGTGAGTGTTGAATGATGCCGTTAAATAGTTTTGTTTAGAATATTGGGGACTACGTGTGTAAAGTGATATTAAAGTCAAACGTTTAAATTCTATTGCATGATGAATGAATAAAGGCAACAGTAGTATACCGCTGTTCGAAATTCATAAATCGATAGAGAAAAAAACAAATCCGAGTTACAAACTAAAACTGAGGGAAACGCATCAAATATAAGAAAACTACGACACAACAGAAACACAACATTAAAATGTAACACACACAGAAATGAACTATAATATAACAATGGCAATTTCCCTGACTTGGTACAGGGCATCTTAAGATAAAAATGGTGGGTTGCATCTGGTTTTCGATTGTGTGCACGCAGAAATATCTTTGATTTTTTTCAGTCTCCACATCTGATTCACGCCACCTCTAGAATAGGTAGTTTCACAAAACTATGACCGACGGCTTTTATTGCTGATAAAATTGATGTAACTAATTTAGAGATAGATTCCGAGGAACACATCGATGACCAACAATATAACGTTGTTTGTATTGATACTTCTATAGTTTATGTATCCAAAACAGTGATGGAAGATCTTCATCTTTGGTTGCAATTCCAATAGAAGAATTATGATTATCTATAATTTTCCCTTTGGTAAGTGTTCGGGTATATATAAGTATACTTTTCAAAGACAAATGAAGATGACATTGACCTTTCATCATTCGGTTCTAATGGACAAAAGAAATGACTCACGTCATAATTTTCTTTAACATATTCAAGTGAAGAAAACCATGAAGATTATTTTAAAGGAATCAACCAGAAATCATTTATGAAAACAAGTGAACAACTTTTGGTCAACCCTTTCCCTATTCATAAAGTAAAAAATCATCGATCATGTTAAATTGATAAGTGACACATATTTTTGATTGGAGGGTTGAAGTTGTCATAAGGCCGTACGTTGACCTATAGTTGTTTATTGCTGTGTCATGTTGGTCTCTTGTGGAGAGTTTTCTCATTGGCAATCATACCATATCTTCTTTTTTAATAATTATATATTTTAAACTTGTTTAAATTCTATTGCTGACCATTTCGTTT
The DNA here is from genome assembly GCF_963676685.1 of Mytilus edulis. NCBI lineage: Eukaryota > Metazoa > Mollusca > Bivalvia > Mytilida > Mytilidae > Mytilus > Mytilus edulis. The sequence goes on along the minus strand of NC_092353.1, from coordinate 5,649,853 downwards.
GCATATCAAGATGAATCGTCATGCACAATTAGCCCGAAGAACATATTTGTACGACATATCGCTTTTCTGACATAATACTGATTAAGGAAGATATCACCAGACATTCTATGAATTTGTAAGCAGCTCAGGTAATATATCATCGCATTCTAGTGCGATGGACACAATCTCAACTGATTGTGTTTTGAAGACATGTTCCCCCTCGAAAACTTTGGTTTGTAGTGTATTTTAGGTGCTCATTATCTTATTAACCCATATTTCCTTTTATTCCTTTCTTTTATTATATTTTTAGCCGACTCATAATTTCTCCGGACGATTGTTTTTTTGTATACTCAGCTAGTAAGTTGCATGATCTGAGTTTATATATCTTTATATATAAACAGAGTCCACAATCCTATCTAGTGTGATGCAATATATACTCATTTTAGACTGTCTCAATGATTTATCGTATAACACTCCTTAATGGTAGAATGTATATGTTCATAACTGAAATTCATATTTGATTCAAATAACAGTTGAAAAAATATAGATTATTTCACTGCAACAAGTGTGTTACGATATTTCTCCACTCGAGAGAGTTTGATATTTAAAGCGTGATGCTTGTCAAGCTTTTTAAATATTTAAATTCAACTGATAAGAATTGAGTATTGCACATAGTGGTGGAATCTGTTCCTCTAACGTTTTGTATCATACCTTTTTAAAGATTTGTAGAAGTTGTGTTCTTTATACGAAACGTTATCAGGCATTGTCGCCTTTTTTTCAGGAGGTCATAATAGGAAAAGCAGACGAAATAAAGAAACAGTTAAAGTCAGAATTAAATTTCGACCAATTATTTACTAGTGTGTAGACATATTGTTCTCCCAAAGCTCAAGATATGTGGAATGCACAAAAAACTAGAGAAGATGAAATAACGATTATTCTTAATGCTCATCCTATTATACACCTATTGACTGGGTGCTAGGGTAATAGCAAGTTTGTTGTCCCTGAGATACCAGCTATTGCTCGAGGCAAACCGAGAGCAATAGTTAAGGGACAACACACTTGTTATTAATCGCACAACCAGTCAATAGGTGTTTTATTATACTGAACAACACAGTCATTAAGTGTTTTTATATACCAAATTAACTAATTTTCTAAAAGTGTACATATATCATCTGATAAAAAAATGTCACATAACTTGACATGCACAAGATGAACTATACGTTTTTTTTTTATAGTTCTTCTTGTATTTGTAAATATTTCATTAATTGCAATCAAGACTAGAAATACTTGTGTTAAATGTGCTGCGCATATGATAAATTTAAGCTAAAGTACACCAAACGCTAATTCACTTTTAGAAAACGACGACCAAACCCATATTGTGAATAAGGTACTATATTTTGGATCTTATAAAATGAGCGGGAAAATTTTCTCTCTTTTATAATTGCTTCTTGTAAGTGAAATTATAATCGACACACACAGATTATACCGTTTACAATGTTAGAGTTTGACGTTGACAAGCAAAATAGTCAATGACATCATTATTGTCCAATGAAAAATAAGCATGAAAACGTACGGGAAAGATGATTATGAAACGATTAACCGGGGTATTAGTCTTTGAAACTATTGACTGTCATATAGTCTGTGGAATGAAATAGGACAACTATTTCATTATTTTTTATATAGAAAAAACATACATATAATAATACCTAGTGTTTACTTTCATAATAATTTCATAATTCCAAAAATAAAGAGACAACGATAACGCAGTATTAAAAGCAGTCTGACTCTCTCTAACATAGTGAATTGTAAAATATTTTAACAAAAATACCGAACTCGATAGCAACTCCAAAAAGGGCGAAAATAATAACAGCTGACAAAATCTAATACTATTTATCAAAGAAACAAATAAACAACTGCATGTTAAACCTGGTACAAGTACATTTGGAACATGAGTTAAATGATAAGATGCACAGGAGACACAATATTACAGGGAATGATAAAATATATCAGAAGAAAATGGTTTTGATTGGTGTTGTATGTCGATCTTGCAATTTTACTACATCACAAACAAAGTTCAAAACTAACATGATCTATATGTTATCAGTATAGTGGATTTCTTTTATCAATAGTTCATTATTGCTTATGTCTTCATAAGTATATTATACTAATGATTTCTATGTTTAATAGTATTCAATACAATTGAATAAAAACATTTTTTTTTTGGGTTTTATGTTGTTAGGTTGATATCTCACTGATGTATACACCCAATCTACACACTTTTAATCATTGATAAATACTTTTAAAAAATTAGCAGTCTACATAATTCGAGTAAATAAAAACTTTAAAAATCTCAAGTTGTAATTATCATATTTTTATGCTATAGTTGTAACACTGTACCAATAAACTGATACACACGTGTCATTGTTACATCATCCCCACAAACGGGATACACATTTACAGTTTTGTCCCCAAAAATTACATCTACAAGAAAGTGAATCACAACAGGAATATTTAAGTTCAGATGACCATGGTATACATCTTCTATTCCAGCCAGAACATTGGTTGATGTATGATCGTAGTTGTTGATGGTACAAGCTATTCCTGAAAATAAAAGTAAAGTCGTTAGTACCTTTATTATAATAATTTATACAAATATAGAGAACTTTACCATTCAAGTTTATAATAGATAATAAACTTAAGCATTGGCAAATATTGTCAATGCGAATGGACCTAATGGCATATATCATATGATCTTCTCAAAGTCTTTTGAGGAATCTAGTATTAATGACAGCCATTTGGTTGTCTCATTTCAATCAATCACATTTAAACTATGTGCTATACAAGGTACGTGTGTAATGAGGAAAACAGATTTGGTTTTTTTAATTACTTGTTTGGTTGGAATTTTTTATCAAAATTGTCAGGGTTCCTCGGCCATAAATAGAAGCCTTACAATTGAATAAAAGTATAAATTACGTATCAAATTATTTGTCGTATTCGTTTACAAAGATCTTGAAATTTTCTATATACACCAGCACGTCAAAGTGTAAAATCGTAAACAAAAGGACTACTTGCTTTTTTTTTTAATTTAAGACACACTCTGTTTGAAGATTTGGGATAGAGACATACTTAAATATTATTAGTTGTATTGCGTTATATCTCCGACTGCAATGTTTTGACGAGTGCCACATGTGGATACACTTTCCCTTCCGGAGGGCTAGTTTCTGGTAGGGTTAGTGTTGCTCAATTTTTATTTGTCTGTGTATTTTTTTTACTACGGTTATGTCGTTTCATCCTCTGTTGCGTTTGGCTATGGCATTGTCAAACTGTTTTCGCTAGAAGAGTATTATACATGTTATATTTCGCCACTCTTCTATAGAAATAGATACATTTGTTGACAACTTAAGGATATACTATTTTGATTCGAAAGGGAATTAGTTTTAAGGGTTAAATAATGATGGTCCGTAATCTAGCCAAATGCTCGGATGTGGAATTGAAAGCTGTTCTCAGTTTTTGAAACTGTATTCAGGATGTTGTGTTATGTACGTTATAGTACATGCGATGCACTCATGGCAGTTACAAATATCAATTTAACAAATTATCCAGACGATTATGTAATAGTTTTATTAAACACAGCATGTTACGTAATTCTGAATCGATTTTGTTGTTATTTACGTTTCCTGGATAAATGTGCTGGTTATATATCCTTTTTTCAGCAAAATGAATCACCATTTATCTCTCAATAATGATTAACAATTTAACGTATAATGAAAAGTCTTCAGAACAGATAAGATTAATATAAATCCCTTTAACCCATTAACTTAAAGTAAAGTAAAAGTGTTTAATGTTGGTCTATTTTTTAAAGGAAAACGTTGTCAGAACATTGAATAAGTTGACGATACCCACATCTCGATGTTTTTGTAAATTGATTTAGGTTGAATAAGTTGACGATACCAACATCTCGATGATTTTGAGATTGATGTAAGGTTGTATTCAGTTACTGTAAGTATTGTTAACTCGGTATTGTTAATTGTTGTTAACTCGGTATTGTTAAGTGTTGTTAACTCGGTATTGTTAAGTGTTGTTAACTCGGTATTGTTAAGTGTTGTTACACTTATTTCTGTTAATTTGTTGTCTGTTGTAAACATGCTTAACACAGCTATTGGCTCTCATCTAGACATATGGTTATTTAACGTTCGTTTATTATAAGTATTCCTACTACTGCTACGTCTTCAGTTGACCAGCATACATATAAGCTTATTAACTTGATTAATTTCTGAGATTAAATTCTAACAGAAAGTCGCTTAATTTGCCACAAGTCATTACACGTGACTAGTGACTAATGAATCATTTGGAACATTTCAAAGCATTTTTATCAGTCAAGTTCAATATCTCAAAAAATTAGCGATGCTATGTCCATTAATAAAGTATTACAGGAGATTATTAGTAGTTATATCCAAGCAACTCTACCACGCGTCTTCTGGTCAATTAGACTGTCAGCACCTTAAGTACGTCAGGAAATATGAAAACGTACGCCTCAAAAAACAAAGCTATGATTTATATATACATTACGTCTCTGAGTAATGATTAATTTGATTATTACAAGTGTTGATAACTTGTATTTCATTTGATCCCTGAAGGGGAGTTGTCTCATATCGTATGGTAATCATAACACATCTTCTTATTCTTATATTTACTGTTATGCTATATACATTTCTGCTTAATAGATATTATGTGTAATTCAATTCAAAGGATAAAATGTCCTACAGGTGTTTAACAACTCGTTATTGAATTATTATTTAGATAATAATCATCATTGTGGTGAACGAGTACGGGTGAACCCGGTTTGGAAATTTCACACTCAGTTTCCTAAAACTTTTTGTTTTACCTCTAAGCAAAAGCTTAAGACTATCTACAAGTATCATTTATAGGTTTTTGTTAATCGTCACATGAATCGTGTTCACCGTTCAAGTTGACGCCACAAAACTAGATACATTAGAAGCATTATAAACATGCTGAATGATTTTGATCTTTCGTCTACATAAGACAAAAATAGGAATATGACAGTTGTACTGGTTCGATAGAACTGCAGGTGTACGTTTCGTCACCGAGGGTATCACCAGCCCAGTAGTCTGCGCTTCTGTGTTGACATGAATATCAATTATATAGTCACTTTTTATAAGTTAACTGTTCACAAAAGTATGTATTATTCGAAATACTAAGAAATTTCCTATCCCAGGCATAGATTACATTTTTAGCCGTATTTTGCACATCCGTTCGGAATCTTGGGTCCTCAATGCTTTTCAACTGTCTACTTTTTTGGCTTTAAATTTTTTGTTATCTGACCTTCACTGATGAGTCGTTATAGACGAAAGGCGCGTCTAGCTTTTCAAATTATAAGCCTGGTACCTTTGATAACTAATTATCAATTCGTTTGATGTGTGTTCGCTTTTGATTTGACAAAAAAATTAATAAGGGACTTTCCGTTTTGAATTTTCCATAGAGGTCGATATTTTTATTATTTTACTTTTTTTTTTAAATCTTCCGACTAAACAGATATACAGGACCAGTTTGGATTGATAAAATATTATTTCCCTCAGTTATACAATTCAGATGAAAGACAGATGTTAGTGTGATGTGCTTAAACCATATAATTATTGACTGTCACGTATAACAAGACGTGTGCTTGCAGACCATGCGACATTCGTTACTCCAGAGAAAATGTTCTAAACTTAATAAATAATCATCATTATTGTAAACAGAAAGTTAATTGTATTCACCTCAAAAGCGAAATATGATTTATATCTGTATTACTTCCCTAATGTATTTGATAATTACAAATGTACTTTATTGAACATGTTTATCCAAGTGAAATATTGCTTTTACTTCTAAAATTTAAAAAAAAATAAAGAAAACAAAAATTGAGATGTAATATAGCTGCTACATGAAACAATTATTACTCAACATACAGCTCAACAAGATTATACCTAGCTTTACTTCATACAATGGTAGAAGATGCATATAACTTTGTGTAGTTATTATCTATTTATTGAATTAGGGGAGTGGAAGACCAAGAATAAGGTGCTTATTTTACGACTTTAATGGACCAGCATACCTGCAGGCTAAAAATGATTTTTTTTTGCAAAGCCAATAAACCTTAAGCTAACTTTTTGCCCGGTCATAGACATTTCATGCGGTGCATTGTTTTTTATAAAATGGAAAGAAAAAAGACATTTGGATTTTTTTTAAATTTCAAGATTGGAAAAAATTTGAATTTTGTTACTTTTTTTGGTCTTTTGACATATGATTTTGCATTTTATACAGAGTATACTTGTTTATTCATAATGTAAAACTAGAATTCCTTATTTTTTTTCTCTAAATTTTGTCCATTTTCACTCAGTTTAGCGAAAGCACGCTCTGTATTATTTTAACTAAGTGGTTACAACATTTGTAAATTTAGATTACATGATTTTCCGGGTTAAAATGTTTTAAACGTCCTATTGTAAAGTTTCGAAGCCATTCCAAGTCAGTATTTCTTATAAATCAACTTTAATGAGGATTTACATTAACTTTACATTATAGTTCAATGAATATGATATGGACCTCCTCGTTATTCTGATGCTCATTGAAAAAATTTAGTAATGTTTCTAAACTTCCTGTCGACAAACTGAAAAAAGTCCTGCCAATAACAGAATGCATACTTGCTTTAAACATAAACCTGTTAACCCCATTCTATCTTACTTTGGCATTACAAGTACACCATGAGTTTGGCTTTAAAAGTTTATCAAAAAACCAAACTCCTATGGTTTTTGTGCATCCTATTCTGAAGTATGTAGATATAAGATAAGTTTAGCAAATTGAAAAAACAACAGAATCCAAGACATGTCCTATGTACCTAATGGTATTGCTGTATTTGGAAAAGGTGGTCGTATTATACAGGAGGGAGCAGAACATATTGACTTAAATGCTGAAACAATCGATGGTAAAAATACATTTCACTCCATGGCTAGAGTTGTATTTCAGTATCAAAACGAATCATCAAACGCCAAATTGAGTTCCATAAAGGTTAAACGGGGACAAGAAAGATCTTTAACGTTGAATGATTCGAATACCACTTTTATGGCATGTTTACCTTTCGACAAGCCAACAAAACGGTATGGACCTCCTGGTTATTCTTATGTTTATGGGAGGATCGTGTCTTGTTTCATCGAAAACCGAGATATTTCTGTCCTGTCTTTGGTTTTTCTGCGACTTCTTTCGAGGCAAAACTTCGATTCTTTTCCATTTTCTGCAGAAAGCACAGAACAAATTGTTCCATTTTGGACCGGTTCTTACAAAAGGCTAAATCTGAAATTTCGTCTGTAGCCTATGTTCCGGTTAAAGATACCAAGCCTCGACATGGCAATAGTATTTACAACTATGAAACAACGTTTAGATATGTCAAAACGTGCTGGTGAACAATATGCTGTGCAAATATTTGACAATTAATTGTATGCTGTTGCCCAACTGTAAAATGGTCTATTCCAGACGTGTTCGAGGATGAACTGTGGTATATGAGGCTAGCTCTCATGGCACTTTTGTTTAATTTAAAGGCATTCTTCGATTGGTGTTCAGACAAAAATCGTTAATTAATATTGAACCAAATGTATGTCACAGGTCATTTGCTGAAACACCAAAAAGCGCTGAAGGTATTGCACATGTTTTCCTAAGTTTAAAGAATATGTTGCCATTGTTTGAAAAATTCAGAATACACTCACCAACCTTCGCATTTTGGGATATTTTTCTTCGTGCAGTTGAGATATTGTTACATAACAGAATGGGTAGTGGCTTCTACATTTGAAAATGGTAGCTGCATCGTTGCAATGCTTTTTCATTACCAATCGGACCAACTATGATAGGTGGACACCAGCCGCCTTCATATTGGATATGTTGAATCCGTCTGAAACGGTAAAATCTGTCTTTATGTCAGGTGAGTCTTCAATTAGACATAAACATGAAGCCTTAAATAGAATTAAATAGAGTGATATGGCTACATATAAAACTATTATTAAAGATTCTAAAGGTTGTAGAGGCATCATAGGACTGGCAAGGAAAAAAAGCTGTACTTCGATGGATGCTTACAAGACACATCCTTGCACATTTTAGTTCTGATATGAGATCAAGATGGAGATTAGCCACAGATGCAGAAATTGAACACGAAGAAAAAAAACCCAACAGGAATGACATGAGAAAAGAAGAATATCTCTGATTTGCATTCACATATGACCGATCCAATCTCAATAAATGTTCATGATTCTCTTCTTAAATCTCTTGAACGTGGCAACCAAATGATTAAATCTTTTGTGGAAGGCTGCTCTAATGAGTCTTCTACAGTCATACGTCGAGGTCTGCTCTCAATACTTTCGATGATACTACCAAGACCTCATAACTCAAGTGTAAATCAGGTGACTTTGTTAAGGCACACATAAACCCAGTAAAAATAGTTCGTTGTGCTTTAGTTCCTACTAATATTCGTGAGAATGAGATTTTAGTCAGAATATTGGAATATCCTATTGGTCCCATACCTTCAGCTCTGTTCCATAATGATGGTTTAATGTGGAAATGTTGTAAATATTTATAACTTATAACTTGATATACCAGACGCCCGTTTTGTCCACATACATCAGTGACTCTCAGATCAAAATAGTTAGAAAGCAAAACAAGTATAAAGTTGAAGAGCATGCGCATTGAGGACAAAAATACCAAAACGTTGTTCCAAATCCGATAAGTTTTCAAACAGGAGATTAGGAATCGCCGTTAACATTGGAAGTGCATTTATCGCCTATTTGTATGAACCGGAGGGAAAGTTTAAGTATCTTCATGATGATCTTAACAAGGTAAGGGTGGAGTTTGCCGCCACAAAGGATGCCAGTCCAGTGAAAATTCCCCCATGTTAAAACACGTTTTTACAGAGCATCCCACGTGCAATGCTTCGAACGCAAGTTTGGATAAACTCTCATATTACGAAACCAGTGATCATACTTTCCAAAGAGTCTGGTTGATAAGAGGGTTAAAAAGGTTTGCTCTCGGTTTTCTTTGATGGGCCTTTGTCAGTAGATTTCAATCAAGACCTTGTTTGTTCGTATACGGACAAGGGAAAACAGCTTGCAATAACAACAGAAATCCGCGTATACCAATATTTGTTAATGTGTAGGGTCTGATGGTTGTAGAAATTATTTAACTCATCGAACAATATTGGAAGAAGACGACGATGAAAACGATGAATGATATCAAGTTTTCGAAAGCTGTCATGCCCTTTGTCTGTTAAATACCCCATACAACCACTCTTTCTAAGGGGTCCATGTGTGCTTTTGTTAAGGCAAAAGGCACTTAAAACCTAAAGAGTTCATAGAGCTAAAATATACGCTGAAACTTTAGTCCATCATTGAACTCACATTTGATTTAATTGCCTTGTGAAATATGTTTGACTGGCAATACATATACATCAAAGAAAAAACCAAATTGACCTCGATTCTTATTATAAATGCCGTAAAATTCAGAAAAATATCTTTAGAAGTACATGCGATGTAAAAAAAAAAAAAAAATTGAGATTCGGTTGTTTCATCTTCTATTTTGTTGCTAGTCTGAATTCCCTTTAAAATGTCACAGTTTATTTCATTATGAATTTCTTGTTTAGTAACAATTCAGATATTATTTGGAGACTTTTATAACCTCTTGTGAAATAAATTCACAATAGTGAAAAACTCAATAACTAACCTATGACCTTATCTTAAAAAAAATTGCACCATATTTCAATTCTACGACCAGGCAAAAATTAAAGAACAGACATTACTCTTTTCAAAAAGTCATAATTTAGTCTGCAGGTAGGTGGTCCATTAAAGTTTAAAAATTGTTGGCGTGGTCACTCCACTAAATGCACCTTATCTCTAATTAACCTATACTTGCTGGTAGACAATTGTTTGCTAGATTTGATTTAACATCAGGTAATATTTTGTAATTTCAATAATGAACATAGTACTTTTCGCACAGAATAATTTTGTGTACTTGATCACATCAATATTATGTAATTGATACTATTTCCTGAATATCCATGGGGGACTATAATTGTATATTAAATATATTTGTTTTTCAATGGATCACAACTGCGTATATCAAATTTATTAGTAATTGCTTAGTTGTATCGTTTTAATATACGATTTTTCTAAAAGACCACTCCTATTATTAAATGAAATAATAGTATATTTCCTGGATATTTGATCTTTCCTTAATTAACCGATTGTTATAACATATATAATGTCTGTCAATTACAGAAAAACAGACACATACTGTACTAATTAGTCTTCTAATTACGGCATACAAACAACCCATATGACACTGAATGACTGCAAATCTACGCTATAATAAGGAAATGATACAGGATATTTTCATGTAAATAATCAAAAATAGACGACAACGAGAGTGAATCGGAACCAAATAGTAAAACATGAATGATTAAAGGCAACGAGGTCGAATCCTTAACGATATGATATTGACAAGACAACATCGATAACGAAACCTAGACGTAGACATAGTATTTATCAAAATAAATATTACAAATATAGTTTATAATAATAAGAATGGAAGTAGTTTTCCTATTATGAAAACTGGAAATATAAAAACGAAGATTTGGTATGACTGCCAATGGGACAACTCTTTACAAGAGACCAACATGACACAGAAATTAACAATTATAGGTTACCGTACGGCCGTCAACAATGAACAAAGCCCATACTGCATAGTCAGCTATACAAGGGGCCGAAATGACAATGTAAAACAATTCAAACGAGAAAACTAACGGCCTAATTTATGTATTTTATCTTCATTAGAAAATCCTGTTTGAATATACCAATCATGATAAAATAAAACCTACATAGCATTTATAAATTAAGAAAAGGATAACATAATTTTAGTTACGTTTGCATCATTCCAAAAGTCTAACCTAGAAGCGTTTTATGCTGGTAATTTCTTTTCATATTACATATAACTTAACCATGCAAATAATGTGCGAAATAAACCTTGATACAATTTATTTGATATCACATGATTAAATCAGGTTACCGTATCAATTGCAAATCTCCATATAAATCACGTCATAACAAATAGTTATTGACGATTCATGGTAATACCTATTAAGTTGAACTTATGATTCATTCATTGGAATAATATCTTTCTATATTAAAGCTATCAATAAACTTATTTATCCACTGCTCGTTCGATATTTGATTAGAATTATCTTCGTTATAATGTTTTATCATATATTTAGTACTAAATACAGACTTTTTTTCATATCAAATAAAGGGTTTTTTTTCCAGTCTGTATCACCCACCCTGTATCGCATACCCCGTTTCGCATAGCTAAACCAGTATCGCATACCAGGCGTGGTGTCATATATTGAATGACGTCCAAGTTTGAACTATAACGTCCAGTTGTTGTAATTTCTGACATTATACGAAATGAACCATATTTAGATTGAATATCTAAAAAAACATTTGCTAAAGAAAATAAGTCATTTATGACGCTGATTCAGATTAAAAACAAATATTTTAGAAAATGATAAAAATACACATTTTCTCTCCACTGATATCCACTATTCGTCGTGCTTAGATGCACATATACCATTACAATCAAAAGTGAGTCCACGAAAAGAGTCTCCTCATTCTAAATGGTAAAGTAAATGAGTAATTATTTTTTTTTAGATTTCATGAACGAAGTTATATTTATTTCCGTGAAAAGAGCGTTCACTGCATATACCTCAAAACAACAACTAACTATACTTCTTTCTGGATTTTCGATTAATATTGGATACATTTGTACTCGATTACAAACATGTATTTTGGCCCCGAATATTTATTTTTCATGTGTGAAGACAAAATTATTCATATTAAGTTGAATTGGGGTCAGCAAATTTATTTATAAAATCTGACACGCCCACATCGCAGAATCAAATAATTGTCCCCTTACATATCATAAATTATGTATGCGATAAGGATTTTCACATTCGGTCCTCGGGATTGATATTGGTTTCTCGTAGTGATACAGCATGCGCTACGGATTTAGCCATATATTATTCTATATGTACTCTTATACCACTGTCCGTTAGATTTATGTAGAGTTGTTTCACATATTGATATCCCGTGGCATTTTATTACTTTCACTAGGGTATGTGTAATATTGAATGCCCGCCATTAGACAACTATTATCGACAAATTACTTGTAAATAAATACAGATCACCGTATGGTAACATAATTAAGTATCTCCGTTTCCTTTTTCAAAACAAACTCTTTTTTTATTTTATTTTATATCATAAAACGATCACTACGAACAAAGTGCGAATCGGACACATCATTGATTTGTTTGACAGATAACAAGAGGTAATGTCTTCCTTTATTCTGCTTCCCATATTCATCGTCGTTCATAAGCGAAGTGTTGCATAATATTCACATTCAAGCAATAATATCAGACATTAAAAAAAATCAATTTTTAAATTTTTAATAAACGCCGAAACCTGAAAATTATAAAAAAAACCTATTGCAGTCTTCTAGTTTATAAGGAAGTTTTGCATTTGTACTTTATGTTGTTTATGGTTCTTGCATTGCGGCGTGATCAATCAAATGTTAAAATCATAACTTTATTGTTTGTTTGTTTTTTTTTTAATTATAGCTGAAAATGATGTTAGGAAGAATAAGAACACCAGATGTCAATTTTCGTATCTAAAGACGGATGAGGATAAATCTTTTAAATAAAGAAATACATAAAAGCAACAAAAACAAGACTTACAACGAACATTCAATTGAATTAGCGCTCAAGGACACAACCCTAAACCTGAGGAAAATATCTGTGCTATATGTATTGGTAGTGTTAAAATCAATTTGAAAGTTGTTTTATTCTCAACAAAACGTTTTAATGAGTGACAAAATTATTGTAATGGAAGGTGGCTTTAATAAAATGTTTGTTTGCAATAGTCAATTGTTCTTTGGTTGTTTTTCACATGATTAAAACAATGTGCGGAATTGATAATTTTCAGTGGTTGGACTATCATTTACCTCTAAGATTCAGTTATGCTACATTCAGCTGTCCAATATTTTTAAGAAAGCGGAGGGCTATTCTTAAAAATTCTGGACAGCTGAAGGTAACATAATGGCTTCTTACAGGTAAATGATAGTCCAATCACTGAAATAAAGAACGGGTACAACAATAGAATGACGTCACAACAATGTTTTAATTTTTGTTGTCGGTTCTCACACGGATTTGACTTAATTTAACAAGATCCTCAGTTTAATTGAAATTCAATTTTAAATACTGTTTCTGCATGCGAAGTAATTATGTTATCCCTTCCTTAAATTCTGGTTGTTATCAATCACATTTGAATTTATTGGCAGTGCGAAAAGACAAGTTGAAAAATGGCTAAAAGAGAAAGAAGACATGTAACCACTTTTAAACGCTTTATGTCGATGTAACTTCATATTGTATTAGATGGTAGAATTTTCAATTTCCGATTGGTTAGTTTCGTAGGATAAAATTCATGACGGCAGTATACGTTTGTTATGTTGAAAAAGGTCTACTTTGCCGAATACATAATATGAAAAGAAATACTGAAATATATTTTGAGTTAATGTACAGGAAGATAGTTTCATGTTACATGCTACTGTATCTATTATGTTTTACGTTGCTCCTTCATTTTTTTTTTTAGTTTTGTTTATCGTTTTGAGCCATGTTGATAGTACATAAGAACACATGAGTTGTTTCACAATACTACACAATAGCCGACCAAATTTCATGTGGTCATTGTACGAATTTCAAAATAGAGAATATGTCTTTCTAAAATCAATACACATGCATTACTTTTGGATTTCCCCGGTTTTGATGGGTTCATATTGTACTGTCTTTGCTCTTCAACTTCGTACTTTATTTGGCCTTTTCAACGCAAGTCTAGCGTAAATATATATTTTCAGTCCTGGTATCTATGATGAGTTTATTGTAGACCGTTGTATGACTTTTGCACGATTTTTTGTTTTTTTCCTTGCGATGCATGTCAGTTTTTCCTCGAGTCTTTGAGTTTAATTATCCATTTTTTATCTTCTACATTTCTTGAACATCTTAAAAGCAACAGCAATGCCTGTATACAAACTGACAAAAATAAATTCAACCACTTTCAAAAGTTCCCTGTATACAAATATGTAACAGCCATAACTAGGTCACTCAGCTCGTCAATGTAATTGTTCTCATTGTTTGAGAGCAAAAGTTTACGATAATATGAACAAACTAATCCATTTAGAAATTCATTGACTGAAAATGTTAACGTCAAATTCACGAGAAGTAATAAATTCATTAAGTGAGATGTCGAGGAAAAATCAAAGACTATTAATTTCCAGACGACGTGAAAACGCCATTCATCTTACAAAATGTCAATGCGTAAAACTAGATAAAACAAAACAATACATGCTTATTGCATTACATCAAAGATTTAAAGTTATGTTCATCCATTCATCCATACTGTACTAAATCTTAGACATTCCCAAAAAACTAAATCAAATTTAAATAAAATATCTTTGAAATCACCCCAAGTTTCAAGACATTGAACTCATAACGATACCAGTATATAAGGATAACACTAGATACAACTAAACCTAATAGTTATGACATGCAGTATCATGATGGCAAAAATGCAGATCACCTGCCCTCGTTATATAGCAAACAAGACGTTAAAATTATATTCTGTATTACTATTAGTTCAGTGTTATTTTAACGATACTCATACATTAGAGGCAACAGTAGTTGTGCTCAATTCTCATACACGTTAGCATGCAAAAACTGAGGGAATTGCATAGACTTTAATGGGGTGACTCTCAGTACGTCATCCGCGTAGGTATCGACTGCTATGCGAATACACATTTCCCCAAACTGTCAGTTTTGAGAATAGGATACACTCTAAAGAAAAGATAATTCCTGTTAACTACAGATGTAAGACCGCGTAAATATATTATAATTGTGAGTTGAAACACAGATTGCTTACGAGTTAAAACACGAAAACAATGTTTTAGATTTTAACGAGAGAAATTTATGTATTACTGAAAAATTATTACACCAGGGTTTTCGATATCACAAACTAGTCAAAACATTTACTAAATTTTATCATCGGTATAAAGACATTATTCGTAAATATAGCTCAACATGCAGACTTTTAATACGTTCAGGTATTTCACATCCAATTTTTTATGGTAATATTCTTTATAAAGCACAAAGGTGTCAGTATTCACCTCAGAAACTTACAAAACCTTTGAATAGACTTATTAAGAAGGGATATAATTACGATACTGTTGTCAAGTCATTAAAGATTGCATATTTTGGCGTTAATATTGAGTCATTGATAAGGTCTTTGCATCGGAACTAAACACATTTATTCTAAAAACAGTTGTTGGCATGACACGGGTTATGTTCTTCTCATATATGTTATGATGGTATGATACTAAACCCCTAACGGGAAGGATTGTACCTGATGTTCATATGATGAAATCATAATCTTTCAGTCAGTTTAGTTGAAGTCTGGAGCTGGCATGTCAGTTAACTGCTAGTAGTCTGTTGTTATTTATGTATTATTGTCATTTTGTTTATTTTCTTTGGTTACATCTTCTGACATCAGACTCGGATTTCTCTTGAACTGAATTTTAATGTGCGTATTGTTATGCGTTTACTTTACTACATTGGTTAGAGGTATAGGGGGAGGGTTGAGATCTCACAAACATGTTTAACCCCGCCGCATTTTTGCGCCTGTCCCAAGTCAGGAGCCTCTGGCCTTTGTTAGTCTTGTATTATTTTAATTTTAGTTTCTTGTGTACAATTTGGAAAGTAGTATGGCGTTCATTATCACTGGACTAGTATATATTTGTTTAGGGGCCAGCTGAAGGACGCCTCCGGGTGCGGGAATTTCTCGCTACATTGAAGACCTGTTGGTGACCCTCTGCTGTTATTTTTTATTTGGGCGGGTTGTTGTCTCTTTGACACATTCCCCATTTCCATTCTCAATTTTATCAATTAACCAATGTGAGATCATGAACATTACAAATTCGCATTGACTATTACGGTCGTGGTTGTACAAGCCCTGTGTGACCGGATATTCTTTATAAATTCTGATCACCCTTCTTTCTACAATAATAAAAACTAGCCTTCAGAAATGTTGTAATGAGGTATATATTACAAGCGGAGAAATTTCATAACAGATTCTTAAATATTCTAGGTATCTTCCCGAAAAATCTTCAACCATAGTTTTTGCAGTTTTGCGTTAATACTCAAACTATTGATTGTAAAATTGAGAATGGAAATGGGGAATGTGTCAAAGAGACAACAACCCGCCCAAATAAAAAACAACAGCAGAGGGTCACCAACAGGTCTTCAATGTAGCGAGAAATTCCCGCACCCGGAGGCGTCCTTCAGCTGGCCCCTAAACAAATATATACTAGTCCAGTGATAATGAACGCCATACTACTTTCCAAATTGTACACAAGAAACTAAAATTAAAATAATACAAGACTAACAAAGGCCAGAGGCTCCTGACTTGGGAATGTAGTACGCTTTACACTACTATTACCTTTGGTTAATTGAAGTATCGACTAAATTGTCAAACAGAGCTTTTCCTTCATGAATGGGTACGTTAATATAATTCCTTACCTTATTATGATAATCTAACTTAGTGAACAACCAAGCTATTTCCAAAGACAGATACACCAAGGTTGATATCATTAAAATAATGCAATTGTTGATCATTTAAATGTTTGTTGAGTGTGATGATTGATATTCAATCAGACATTCAGTATGCCAATGGGTACGAATTCACCACTACTGGCCGATGCGTGTTTTTTTTTAAACTCATTATTTCATCTGTGCCATTGTCCACTTCCTAGCTTTTAGCAGTAAAAAACCACGTAATTCATCAAATGGTATTTACATATTTCAGTTAATACGATACTTTCGTGCATGTTCAGAATATACAGACTCCATAGACAGTATGGGAATGTGCATGGCTTGTGATGTATTCATATCAGTAGATTTGAAGCACATCGATTAAATCTAAGAAAAAACCTGCACCTTTAGTTCTATACAACAAACTTCAAAGGAACAAAGGAAAACACGATCGCATAGGTTGAAGCTAATCTTCAATTTTAGCTTCTTAGACTTGTGAATATCTATCATTTTATTTAATTGAATTGGTAAACGATGAATCTCTGATCATCACTGCTTGCAATTAAATCAAGACATCGAAATATGTTGGCTGTCTTCTGATTTAGAATTCGCAACTGAAGGACAAAGGCCTGCATGTTACTTTCAGGCCCCAAGACAGTATTGCGAGAAAAAAAGACCATCCGACATTTTAAATCCATTACAGTATAGTATTAACCGACATTAATGTACCCTCGACATTTCGGCATAAAAGATATTTTTGGTGTAATCTTAATCATCTTGTGTTTGTAAATGTCATATTGCTACATCGGGATCAATATACAAACACATGTCACGAATTACTTATAAAAGATTTTACATGAATATACCTGAATAAAAACGTTTAAGAATGCATTTGGAAAGAAAAACACATCAGTTGATCTTTAGCTGTTCGGGTTAACCAACATACCATTACCGTATTCAATTAAAATCCGTTTTAGTGATACGTTTCTCTATCAAGTTCCCAAAATTGAAAAGACAGTTTTCCAAGATCACGACAGACATTAAGTGTAACCAATTGTTCTCTAAAGTACAATGTTGGAACCTTCAATTAGTTGCAATGCAATAAAACTAAATGAATTTCAATTCCAAATTTAGAACAGTTAAGATGTAAAACTTTTACGACTAAATGTTTATACAAATAAAGCTCGTTCGATTTAAGTGAAAGTATTCGAATTTCTCCTTATCAATGCCAGACAAGCTTAAGAAAGCACGAAGAATACGTAAGAAAGATTCATTTTGGTTTATATCATCCATCCCACTTTTATAGAGATAACTGAAATATTGGTCTGTTATACAAGATTAGTTTGAAAAGAGTATCCAATTCAAAGTTAACACATGTTCTGGACCATATTACTTGTATGTTTATCCAACATAAGTATATACTCGTTTGGTTATCAACGGAATGGTGCACATAGCTCGTTCTGGAAACCTCTAATGACACACATTACTAACTGCATTCCTATGTATCTTACCTCCTATACATTTCTAGGAATATGATTGGTCAAAAGCGTCCGCGTGGAGACCGAGTATATTTCATATTAGGTGAGTAGGGAGGTGGGACTTATTTCAAAACACGGTTAGTATTTTACGGACGCCATCACGAGTTGGTTGACCGTTATGGAATAACCGTTTCACAAATGATATCGGATATGTTCCTTACGTCGAAACTACAATCCACTTCCCTTTCATGAAAGTGAAATACCGAATAACACGACGGGTGTTTACATTTCTAGAGCACCTGAAATCACCACTAGTTTTTGGTGGGGTTCATGTTGCTTATTCTTTAGTTTTCTATGTTGTGTCATGTGTACTATTGTTTGTCTGTTTGTCTTTTTCATTTTTAGCCATGGCGCTGTCAGTTTATTTTCGATTTATGAGTTTGACTGTCCCTCTGGTATCTTTCGTCCCTCTTTTAGTAGTGTAGTAACGAATTTGGCACTTTTTGATTATTTAAATGACTTGAAGATTTTGCTTAATTTTGTTATATCAAGTTTGTTGATATTAAATTGTAAGTTTTGACATTAGTTTTTGTGTGCAGACCAATGGAAGTGGGTTCTTAAAATTGAACACTTGAACACTTTAAGATAGGAATAAGAAGATTCGGTATCATTGCAAATGAGACAACGCTAGTCTAAATTCAACAAACAAAGATAGTTGGTGAGATCAATTCGTTTCATAGTGTGCTAGTGACCTAATAAGATTTACACGGGTTCAGTAAATTCCATATCTAAGTCGGATTTTTCTTATTTTTTTTTTATATTGGTTTTTCATTGGTGGGAAAGAATGATACTTTAATTCATCGGACAGGTGCTTTACAATTACACAATGATACCTTTGAAACCAGTGGAAGCATGGTCAACTTTGTTTACAACTATGAGACATCAAAAAGAAATCAATTGTTAGATGTTATGTGGATCTTATCTATAACCCATAGATCTTTTCATTTAATGTGTTGCAAAATGCTGTTGAAAAAAAAATACAATCGATCATTGATTGAAAAATTTCCTTATCTGTAAGCAATACACAGATGAAATCACTTGTGTGAAAAATACAAGACAACTGAAGTTTGAAAAAATATTGCTAATACAAAACGTCCAAAAATTTGAAAGAATACTTCAAGGATAGAAAACATTTATCACTGCAATATGACATATCATCAAATATAGAATAACGGAATCATTTGGTTTATCTTATATCTCAAACAAACTAATTGATTAATTACTTAGATTCATGACGGATTGCAAAACATACAATTAAAATTTTAGAGACTATTCCTAAATTAATTATACATATTTTCATATATTATATGAACGAATGAATGAATGAATGGTTTATTAATCCACAATATTGACTATCTAAGGATTTGTCTATAAAAAGTCAGAAATATGACAGTTTTTTTCATTTCCTATGAAGTGTTTGTGCTTTTGATTTTGCCATTTAATATCCGTCTAAAATCTCCTAGGAATTCGGTATGTTTGTTTTGTTACATTTTACTAAAATGCAAACTAGTACAATAGTACTTTACAGCCAACCAAATTAGCTGACAATGCACTGGTAAATTCAAATGCATTTTATGTGATAATACATAACAAAAGTATTTGGACAAATGGATAATTTATTAGACAACGCAACAGTTATTATACACAAATGAAAACTTTCTTTCCAATACGACAACAATCAACGTTAGAGTTTGTTATGCAATGGTAGATTGTTAATATGTCCACCATTTTAAGACACCAAACCACGCACTTATAATTCAAAAGGCCAGTGTGTGTTATCGTATGTTTATAAAAAGTATATCTTTTTAAAAGGTGACACTCAAACTGTAGCATAATAACCAGATTTACATATGACAGAAACACTAAGAAACGTCCATAACATGTCAGTCCGTATCTATGTATGTTGGCGTTTGTCTGAGTAGCACTGTTTTACTGTTGTTCCGTTGTTTTCCACTTATAGTTAATATGTTTTCCTCGGTTTTAGCGTGATTGATGACTCTGAACAGTGATATAGTACTGTTGCCTTTATTTAATCGACTTTATGCAAAACGAATGTACTCCAACATTTTAGAAATTATTATAAAAAAAGAAGAAAGGAAGGCAAGTGTATTAGAAATAAATAAAATAAAACGATCTAGCATCGCTTTTGACATAAAGGAAACCTACATTATGAATATACATGAAGAACATAATGAGCACCAATATCTAGAACTATACTAATAACCGTTAAATTGTAAATATGTACCAGTTGCATACTTGCCTTTTTATTACTCGTAATTTTTCTATCGCTTCAGTATCAGAATCAGGATCTACAAAGTAGAAAAAATCTTCAATGAATACATTTGTGAGAAAAGTATAAGAGGAATGTCAGTGTTAATTTCTTTTGCGATTGTTCCGGTGTATGGTGAAATATAGTTATAGTGTAAAAACGTTTTGTCATAAAATTGAGAATGGAAATGGGAAATATACCTCTAGCCAATGTAGAAAAACAAACGCAAAACAATACGCACAGTTAAACTTAGTTTTAGAGAAGTCCGTGTCCGATGTCAGCATCATGTGAAGCAAAAGAAAATAAACAAAATGACAATAATACATAAATAATAACAGACTACTAGCAGTTATTGACATGCCAGCTCCAGACCTTAAACTGATTGAAAGATTATGTCTTCATACATATTAAATAATTAAAATTTTGTGTTAAGGAATGAAAATTTATTTGGTTCCAAAATATTGCTTTGGTTTGATTTTTAAAAGAGAGACAACTGATGATATATCTAAAAAGTAAAATCACAAAAATACTGAACTTAGAGCAAAATCTATTCGGAAAGTCCATAATCACATGACAAAATCAAGTAACAAAACACACCAAAAACGTGTCATATCATATTCCTGACTTGGTACAGGCATTTTCAAATGTAGAAAATGGTGGATTAAACCTAGTTTTATAGCGCTAATCCTCTCACTTTGATGACAGTCTCATCAAAATTCCGTTATATTTACAATGATGCGCTAACTAAACAGACATAATAATGGATATTCGAACTCAAACAGAAGCTGAAATCGAACTGACATAAACGAAGAACGACCAAAAGACAAATAACAGTCTACAAAACACAACATAGTAAACTGAAAGGTTACAGAACACGGACCCAATCATAAACAAGAGGTAAAATTAAGTGCTCCGGAAGTATAATTAAATCTAAAGCCAAATAACTTAAAAAACACAGCTTATGGTGAACTATTAAACTATCCGTCTTCGAGGATTATATACGCCTCGAGCAATTAAACAATATAAATGATATATGAATTATACATTTTTAGTTCATGTTATTTTGTAATGCACAAAGTTAAAAGTTGCAAGTTTCGTTTTAAATGTTTTATTAAAACCTTTTTTCTTTCTTTCTATAAAATGCGTCAATATGGCTATATTAAGTTTTTGACGGGCTCTGACCTCATAAAGAGTGAAAAAAAATGAAGTTATTCCGTCACAAGTGTTAGATGCATGGCATTTAGTTAGAATTTAAACACTTAGTAAACCACAAAATCACACTCGGAGCATACCTGCTATGCCTTTTGGTTCAAAACATATTATTATTTTCTACTATATCATTATTCTGGTTTTTTGCTGAGATTTTACTCTGTAGATGAATGTATAAAGACATAATCCATAATCATTACTTAGTTAAGTCGATTGAAGCTTTGTGGTGTTATACCAATTATCTATTTGTTCGTATAAATTTGAAAGCCGTCTTTCAATTATGAAATTAACCTCTATGAGATTACTGGCTTTCACGGCTATGCGTTTATGCTGGTTGAAATGTTTTCGTTTGTCCTTTGTTATACTATTGGTTCCTAGTTTTGAGTTAAAGTATGAACATCATATATGTAAGCTTTGCTCTATCTAACCTTCTCATTGGATGAATGAATATAAAAAAATAGATGTGGTATGATTGCCAATGAGACAACTATTCACAAGAGACCAAAATGACACAGACATTAACAACTATAGGTCATCGTCCGGCCTTCAACAATGAGCAAAGTCCATATCGCATAGTCAGCTATAAAAGGTCCCGATATGAGAACAACTTTTCCATTTATAAAAACAATATATTACATGTTCCCTGAGTTAAGTATGAACCTCATATATGCAAGCTATTTTGCTTCTAACTTAACTTCTCATTGGATGAATTAACAACTTTTCCAGTAATCAAAATAATATATTACATGTTCCCTCATATTAAAACAAATGTTAGGTCTTTTTTGTAAAATTATATGAACAAAGAAAGGTGTGGTATGATTGCAAATAAAACAACCACCCATCGGAAATATAATAACGTAGACGTTAAGAAATACAAGTCCTCATAATGCCTTCATAACCAATACCGCATAGTTAACTATATTTATTTTAATAATATGTTCGTTGTATGTTCATTTGGTCGCTGGTGGAAAGTTGTCTCATTGTCAATTTCTACAAATCTTTTTTTACAATATTGTAATTTCATATCTTACAATAACACAATCAGTCAATTATGTTAAGATAAGACGAATTCAAATAATATTCACTTTACTTTATTCAATTTCAGTTTTCGTTACTACCTTGATAATACAGTTAAGTCGTTACTACCTTAATAATACAGTTAAGTCGTTACTACCTTGATAATACAGTTAAGTCGTTACTACCTTGGTAATACAGTTAAGTCATTACTACCTTGATAATACAGTTAAGTCGTTACTACCTTGGTAATACAGTTAAGTCGTTACTACCTTGATAATACAGTTAAGTCGTTACTACCTTGGTAATACAGTTAAGTCGTTACTACCTTGATAATACAGTTAAGTCGTTACTACCTTGATAAAACAGTTAAGTCGTTACTACCTTGGTAATACAGTTAAGTCGTTACTACCTTGATAATACAGTTAGTTAAGTCGTTACTACCTTGGTAATACAGTTAAGTCGTTACTACCTTGGTAATACAGTTAAGTCGTTACTACCTTGGTAATACAGTTAAGTCGTTACTACCTTGGTAATACAGTTAAGTCGTTACTACCTTGGTAATACAGTTAAGTCGTTACTACCTTGGTAATACAGTTAAGTCGTTACTACCTTGATAATACAGTTAAGTCGTTACTACCTTGATAATACAGTTAAGTCGTTACTACCTTGATAATACAGTTAAGTCGTTACTACCTTGGTAATACAGTTTAAGTCGTTACTACCTTGGTAATACAGTTAAGTCGTTACTACCTTGGTAATACAGTTAAGTCGTTACTACCTTGATAATACAGTTAAGTCGTTACTACCTTGGTAATACAGTTAAGTCGTTACTACCTTGGTAATACAGTTAAGTCGTTACTACCTTGGTAATACAGTTAAGTCGTTACTACCTTGATAAAACAGTTAAGTCGTTACTACCTTGGTAATACAGTTAAGTCGTTACTACCTTGGTAATACAGTTAAGTCGTTACTACCTTGATAATACAGTTAAGTCGTTACTACCTTGGTAATACAGTTAAGTCGTTACTACCTTGGTAATACAGTTAAGTCGTTACTACCTTGATAATACAGTTAAGTCGTTACTACCTTGATAAAACAGTTAAGTCGTTACTACCTTGGTAATACAGTTAAGTAGTTACTACCTTGGTAATACAGTTAAGTCGTTTTATCCAGCAGCAGATAACACATTATTTTTGAGAGACGGGATGGCACTGTGCACTTTTACAGAATAACAACTTAGTAATTGAATAAAAATAATATTAATATAAATCTTCACTATTCAAGACTGGTAAATATTTAGGAAGAGACAAAAGATAATAAAATTTTGCGTTTTATGTAATTCAAACAGACATTGTGGTTTATCGTAGCTATAAATACTAAATGAACATTTAACAGTTCGTTAATGACGGTATAATAATGACCGTTCCCGATGCTTTTCTCAATAAACATACAATAAATCGTTCCATACGGAAATTAATTTCTGTAAAGTCGTGATCACTAGTTACAGTTAAGGAAGCGTTGATAACTTATATGGGGTAAAACTCACGTATTGTAGGTGGAATATACATTCATGGGAAAACGATCATGTACTATATACTATATGAACGATAGGAAGGGAAAATGATATAAACCTATATTATTGTTTATTTGTTAGATAAGACGCCTCAATTTATTGTTTTGATGGACATAAAACTGTTTTACTACTATGATTTTTATATGAAAATATGGTTTAATTAGCAATTTTACTATTGGAAACATTTTTACATTACATTATCACATTGTTCTGTTGGATTTGTTTTATTCACAGGTTAACATTTACCCTTCCTTTAATGTTGTGTTCAAGCGTGTTTGTACCTTTAATGAAAAGCACTACGGGCGCCACTTGACGTGACTAAATAACCGTGCATAGAATTGAATTTAACATGGATCTTTTAAAGCATTTGCATGTTGCACACACCACGTATACTCTATCAATGCATGGCATTCTAGAGTTTGTGAAATTTAACGTAGCTTCAACTAGAACTTTGGTTTCCATCTTGTAAAATATAAATTTCTGCATAGTAGCAAATCCAATTCAATCATGTACTGTATGTGAATATAAATAGATCAGAGATCCCACACATAGTTTTCGCATAAAATTCCTCCCACACAAATGATTTGTATATTGTATACAGGTTAATTAAAAGAAAAACACAATCTGGCAAAATGTTTCATGGTGACAAATCTATTCTATACAGCTTTTTAGTTTTAATGTGTATAAAACCGTAAAATTCACATTTATTTCTATCAAGATACTTCATGTAATTGAACTGAATTCTTTTGAAAATTGCACAAAAAAAAAAGTCAAATTAATAGGTTTGTTCATAAAGTTGGTGAATAAACCATTAGTGTTAATTACAATTTACATGGATTGTACAAATAAGATATCATTGAACCATATACGATGTTCAAGAAATACCTAGTATCACAAATTAACTGCATGAGGATATCGATTCTCAAAATATCGGATATAAGCTTTCACCTAATTGATCTAAACAAGACTCAGTTATTACAAATTACAGATACTACCGTGGTGGAGCATAGTTGATAAATAATGGCAACAGTAGTATTACGCTGTTCAAAACTTATAAATCTATGGACAAAAAAACAAAATCGGGGTAACAAACCAAATCTGAGGGAAACGCATTAAATATTAGAGGAGAACAACGACACAACATTTAAATGTAACACACACAGAAACGGACTAAGCATTAGACAAAATCCTATGAGAATAACAAATACATGAATTGGGGATAGATAAGTACCGTGACACGTCTTATAGTAATGTCAATTCACACACAAAAAAAAGAGAAAACAAACGACACAACGGAAACACAACGTTAAAATGTAACACACACAGAAACGAACTATAATATAACAATGGCCATATTCCTGACTTGGTGCAGGACATTTTTAAAGGAAAAATGGTGGGTTGAACCTGGTTTTGTGGTATGTCAAACCTCCCTCTTTTATGGCCATGGGAAATATAACATTAAAATGACAACACAACATTACAGGACTACAATATAAATAAATAGGAGGACACAATTGACAAAGAAACAAACGAATAATAGCTAACACAAGGCAATCTGATAACTCTTATCAAAATATACATCAGAATTCGTAGTTATGAACTAGCCTCATTAGATTATCTCATTATCCTTACATCTAACGGTACATTTTCAGGCGAATGAGTGAAATATCCATTCATTATCTCCTTTATTTGATTTCTCATTGAATTACATTTTCCTCGTATCTGATTTCACAAATCAAAGATCGCACCTAAAAGATGTCTATAATTTGATGGTATACTATATTTATTATAACCACAGCGTAGATACTATTCTGTACGCTATCCGGAAGTCGCGATTTTCGAAGCGAGAACTTTTTGGATCACATTTTAAATTTGATGGGTATACTGAATTAAACGGTAAGTTGATCATCTGTACATTGCTTAATGATTAATTCAGCCGACATCGATATTCTCAAATGGTTTAGAATTAAATTCCGCACATTCATTATTCGTATCTTTGCCTTAATCACGAGATTTTCAAGTGCATCACTAAGAAAAATCAGTCGGCGAACCTAAAAACAATCTTTTTACCCTCTTAGTGTACAAATTAACGTAAAAACCTGACTTAATTAACTAAATGAAGTATATTTCAAGTGGTGGTAAAAGTTTCAACCAGATCTTTGAAAGCCAGAAATAAGAAAATTACACTTGTTTGAATTTCTCACTGTACGATTAGTCTCGCTTGTATATTTTAAAACTGTATGATCAGTCTTTATGTCACTGTATTCTAGTGGTGATTTCAAAGTTATTTACGATACATTAGAAGGTGGCATTTTTCTAAATAACACAAATATATTTCAATACATTCACATCCTGAAAATTTATGAAACATGTTTTAGCTTGATAGGGTGTACTCGACTTACTACATTAAGTATAAGGATGTTTTAATGTTGCTAAAATAAGAGGAAGGTTTGATCATTATGTATACTAGTATTATATAAGTTTCAGAAATGTCCTCCGTTATACTTAAAATTGTACAAACACACAGATTTAGTTGTTATATAAAAATGCATGTATTTACACACATTCCTTAAGGCCGTACTGTAGCCTATAATTGATCACAGTTCCTTAACTTTGTTTAAGATGTAGAGTTGTCTCTTTGACACTAAATTGTACACCACTTTGTCAAGTGGGGGGTTGTAGTGATAAAGAAGTCCGTCTTTCCGTTCGTCCGTTGGACCGGTATAATATGTTTCGCCGGTTTTGTAAGCGCATCTCCTCATAAACCACTTAATATACATTAGGGGTTCCGGCCATTTTTGAATGGAGAGGGGGTCCAATCCAAGAGAAAAGGGGGTTCCAAATATATGTTTCCATACAAATGCATTGATAGTTAAAAAAGTGTTTCAAACTGCCGGATTCCCTTTTTTTTGAATCCGTCACTGATATAACTATTAATTAATCTTATTCGGTTTCCTTATCATAAATGATAATGACTGTATTGTGCACCGTCTATTTCGAATTTTAGTAAACATCTTTTATGGGGTTACTTTATATAAGATACGGACTTGAACATTTCTTTATATGGGGGCACCCATCAGATATTTCCAACACATCCTAAACCAATCATTAAAGTTTTCTGAAATTGCTCCACTTTTACTCGATTATTGCATTAATGACCTTCTATTTCTGTAAACTTACCAAAATCATATCACATGAATTTTCCCTCTACACAAAGCTGTCTTTATCCATTTTTTGTTATTTTAAAAGAGACAAGCTTGATTTATGTTATTATCAATTGGTCAACGGCGGACGGTGTAACTAATCTTTAAAAATGTAATAGCTAAACAGATAACTGTAACGATACACTATTACAAAGTCTACTAGCGAATTATGTATTACTTTTTAGGCATTTGATTTAAAAAGACTGATGGAACAAAAATACAATTATTTTGCCGTCTAAACAATTCATCACAAATATATTTGTATTGTCTAATGAAAGTAATTACACGTTATAGTTCCCTGGATAGTTCATAATATCACATATATATACACGTATATACCTTCAAATTGATGTTGTTTTGTCTTCAAAATCACGACTGGTTATACAGTCAAAAAATCTGAAATCGCTTCTAGAATACAGTCAGTTCTAGACTGATCGTACAGTAATTTATTTTTGGATCCTAAAGGAAAACATATTTTTTTATGGGAAATACGAAATTCTACTTTAATACTAAAAGAATATTGAAACAGTATATATTTAACTGTAAACTGATGCAAATATTTGCAATAAAAGATTATTTGCTTTGTACTACGTGAGCAAAATTATCCATCGATTTCACTTTTTTTCTACCAAGTTGATGTGATGCACACGTATATTTTATACTCTAATGCATGTTTTTGTTACAGTTACTCATATTTATGATGCTGTATATACCCTGAAGATGTTCAAAGCACTTTGTAGATATAGGAGTAAACAAATGATGAGAAAAGTTACCGTAGGCAAAACCGTCCTGTTAGCCAGTTGGAAATCATCGCATCGAAAATCGTGACTTCCGGATAGCGTACAGAATAGTATCTACACTGTGATAACGGATACTTATTCATACTCCTAATTGGAATATATAAAAGGTGTTCGTGGATAAGACTGAAATCATGATGGTGCTAACATATTTGTTTATTAAATGTGGTCTAATGAAAGAGACTTTAAAATACTTCACTGAAACATAACTCAAACAAAGCATAACGAAAATCAAATTAGACAGCGTTTTCATGTTGCATAACCTCTCCTTTTTTGTTTTCTCTTCTTTCAATTTTAGCAAATTTTCAGTAATTTGACTTCAGATTGAATACAACAAGAGATAAAATGTTTCCAAAAAGGAGATATACCTATGAGTCTATGCAAACCCTTCACATGCCGATTTTCAGAATTAGATATTTATGAGACATTATTATAATGAGGATTTATCTAGAATATTCAATTCTCACTTCTGATTGTACATCCCACATGCTTACAAATTAATGAAAGCACGGCAACATTTATAACCAAAACCAGCAACACCCTAACCAATCAAATGTTTCACTTTCAGATTAGATAAAAATGTATGAGACATACAGAGAGTTTCTTGTAGGTTTTTCTTTTTATGGAAAGTTGAGTTCAGTAAATTCTTTATAACAAACATTTGCATGATATACACAAATCGACTTTTACGTAAGAATTATTGAAAACATTAATACCTACCGAACAGCAGAAAATCAATGTATTGTGATGCTGTTAGCGATTATTTAGCTTAATATAACATTTGACATGGTTTATATGGTAATGTAAAAACGTGAACCATACAGAAGGATATGGTATTAAACTCCCAGCAATTATACCAAACACCTTAAAGATTGTTTTCACTATTTCTACAACCAATCTGCTTTAAGATGAAAGATCAGACTGGTTTGCCCTTAGCACAGGCATGTAAAAGAGTGATCAAATATGTTACTATCCAAATTGCAGTGTTTTTCTAAAACAAGAATTCATATCAATATGAACATGCATCCAGTATTTACTGTTAACTGTCAACAAGTCCTCAATGAATCAATCATTCTATTGATGAAGAAATAACTTTTCGAAATGTAGAAACTAAACTCAGTATAAAAGCAAACGATAAAATAAAACTTTTAAATCAGAAAGCGTAAAAGATTAACTCATTCGCACTTACTTAATTGAATTTGTTATAAACAGTCTTCTTACTAATTTTCGACATTTTTCTGGTGCTATCAGTTTTCCGTTTGCAAGACAGGCAACATTTCATCATTTTACAAATAAATTGGAACGTAGTTCAGATTTATTGATGCAATTAACAATTGTTTCCTCAGATGACATAATAATGATACATGTGTTTGCTTTATTCATCCTAAATAAACTAATCGTCCTTTAAAAACCAATTGACAAGTTATAACTCTGACTGTTTATACAGAATTTTGTGGTACAATTAGTTCAATGATATTATATATATCAGTATTATTATTTCCTGTACCTGCGAGCAGTTCAATTAGAAGGCAACTCAAAATTATTACTTCATGCTAAACATTGACAAGCAGGCATTATTTTCAATGATTAATTTTCAAGCATTTACAAACGATTAATGAGCAGCCACCACACTGCTCAAATGATAGAAATTGTTTGAGCAGAATACTAATTGTCGAAATGATCATCTACGATAATAATATTGATGTCGTTTTTATTATTTTATTATCAAAACTGGTTTAATATATCTCCTGGTGGCATGAAAATGAAAATAGTAATAATGTATTAATTAAATATGCTTTTAATACATTTGAAAATCATTTATTTAATATATGAAATATCTTTATCATATATAGCTCGAGTTCTGATTTTTAATGCGAGTTAAACTTACTTTGGTCCATTTAAGTAGTGTTAAACACCATTGCAGTAGAAATTAAAGTAGGATTGAAAAAAATTTATATTTTGTTCTGTCTTAGTTTGAATTACTTTTCTTTTGTTTACCTATTCTGCTAATTTTGCCCATCATTTTACTTATTGTCATGTTTGCAAGTCGGCATGAATAAACGTATGGTTAATCTTCCAATTTGAATATGGATACTATTGCAGTCCTTGTTGGTTGGTTTGCGATCGGTGGCAAGAAATAAGTTAATATGTAAAAAAAAAATGTGCCTATCAACATAACTATCATTCTGATCACTAAACCTGTTTGTGAATTCGCAAATGAATAAAAAATGAAAGATTCGTACTATATTTTGATTTAGCAAAAACTTTTAAAGCCGGATATTGGAATTTTTGAAAGATAGAGAATCAAGCAATAACTTTCATTCATTTGTTTTTCATTTAAGAGATTTCCTAAAGACAAATCTGTAAGAAATATAAATTTGTTTCTGGACAATTGTCTCTAATATTAAAAGTTCGTAATTCCTATTATGATATTTTTACTTATTGTATATTCACAATGAAGGTGATGGGCGCAATTTCTTCAGACGATTACTTTGTCTAACCAACGATTGCAGTGTAAATGTTTCCCTCGGGTTTTGTAAGCTTCATATTGTTTATTCTTAATCGATTTGCGAGAATTAAACATTGGTAAACTACAAAGATTCTAATTATAAGCATTTCGGTTTTGCTGTTTTCAGATATATTGTTATGATGAAAAAGAAAACCAATGGATTCCATAAGGTTAAGATATCTACTCCAAAATTTTAAATCAAGCTTTCAACAGTTTAATTTTGATTTGTCTTCATTTTTCACTGTTCACTACTATTTATATACTTAATTTTAAAGAATGAAAAAAAAACTATTATACACCTATTGACTGGGTATGAGGGTAATAGCAAGTTTGTTGTCCCTGAGGTACCAACTATTGCTCGAGGCAAAGCCGAGAGCAATAGTTGGTATGCGAAGGGACAACAAACTTGCTATTACCCGCACAACCAGTCATTAGGTGTTTTATTATACTGAACAACACAGCCATTAAGTGTTTTTATATACCAAATAACTAATTTTCTAAAAGTGTATATACCTTATCTGAAAGAAAGAAAAAATGTGACATGACTTTACATGCACATGATGAACTTTACTTTTTTTATAATTCGTTTTGTATTTATAAATATTTCATTAATTTTAATCAAGACTACAAATACTTGTGTTAAACTTTCCGTGCTTATTATAAATCCTAGTTAAAGTACACCAAACGCAAATTCACTTTTAATATACGGAGAGCGAACCCATATTATGAATAAGGTACTATATTTTAGATCTTTTAAAAAATTTCCATGAAGATTTTCTTTCTCTTTTATAATTGCTTCTTGTAAGTGAAATTACAATCAAAACAAACAGATTCCACCGTTTACAATATAAGAGTGAGTTTGACGTTGCAAAGCATACGTAACCAAGCAGAGTAGTCAATGACATCATTATCGTCCAATGAAAAATAAGCATGGAAAAGTACGGGAAAGATGATTATGAAACTATTAACCGGGGCAATAGTCTATGAAACTATTAACTGGCAAATTGTCTTTAGAATGAAATAGCACAACTATTTCATTTATTTTATATAGGAAAAAAACTCTTGAAGTATAATAAATCTGATTATTAAACAGTGCTTTTGCTACAAAAAAGTATCATGGATAAAAATTACTTTTGTCGGCAGAATTTAAAATTTTCGTCAAACATTTCGATTTTTTTATTTTACATTAATAGTAAAAACTTTTATGAGGTATTCCCGATGATCGATTAAAAGATCGATTACATCTTCTCCTTAGAAGAAATGTTTCGACATATCTGGGAAGCCGCTAATTATGATAATATCCGTTTAAAAAAAAGACCCATTGGTGGCCTTCGGCTGTTGTATGCTCTATGGTCTGGTTGTTGTAGCTTTGACACATTCACAATTTCCTTTCTCAATTTTATTTGTTATTATTCATATGCAGCCAGTGATTCTACTCCAAAATCTCAAATCGAAGTTTTTACAGTTTTCATTAAAAAATACTTTCGATTTGTCTTCGCACTTCACTAGTATTACAGCTATGCCTAGTTTAAAACTACTACATTTTGTTATTTAACAAGGCTTGTGCTACATAAAGAAAATCATGTATAAAAAAAACTTGTTTCCGTAGAACAAAAATTCCTACAACAAAACAATTTAGGTTGATATCATAAAATTGGATAAAATTTTGATAGACAACATATTTTGTAAATTGCTATTTTAACACACAGTAGATTTGATATTGATGCTGTTTGTGCATCCAAAATGGCCTTCTTGTTTTGTATTCACATGAAGTAAACGTCATTTAAGCCTTCTAAGAAGAACAAAAAAAAAAAAAACTTGCATTATTTTAAGCCTGTCACCAAATAACGCACGTTCCAGTCAATTCTTACATCTAATATATATCAGTGAGTTTGAATAGAAATATAGAACCTACAAAAGAATGTCCTCTTTTTTTATCTTATGCTTTTCCTCGAAATTGACAAAAATGGGCTACTTCAAAATCAAAAACCAAATTTATGCAACCGTGAAAGAACCCTCATTATTAATAGGATCGTGTTAACTATTTCATGCTATGTGTCTCTAGTGTAAATTTGTTGATATCAGGCATTCAACTTTAATTCTACATCTAACTTAATTGATGTTTGAATCATATGCCAATGAGCGTTGCAATTTCTTTTTATAGTAATATAAGTGTAAGTATAAGGTATTTCGCTATTTGCAAAGAAATGTCAATTATTGTCATCCTTATGCTTCATACGCATTGTTACCAACATCATTTGCCTTCAGAAATGAAAGTTGAGCGTTTGACTGAAACAAGTTGTCCTTTAATATGTATTTGGAAATCAATCCACAAATGGGATCAAGTTTAATCATGTGAAGCATCGGTCTATAATTAGGTCATTTGTATAAATTTCCTATTTTCAAAACTTTGAATTTTTTGAAAAACTAATGATTTTCTCATCCCAGGCATAGATTACCTTTTTTGCACAACTTTTTGGAATTTTGGATCCTCAATGCTCTTCAACTTTGTACTTGTTTTGCTTTATAAATATTTTGATATGAGCGTCACTGATGAGTCTTAAGTAGACAAAACGCGCGTCTGGCGTACTAAATTATAATCCTTTGTACCTTTGATAACTAATTAGCTTTTTACTATTACAGGTGTCAAATATCAGGGAATGATATTACAGAAAGCCAAAAAAAATTCCTTTTCAATTTAGAATTACAAAAAAGAGACAGTGAATCTGTTTGTAGTTTATTGCTAGACTGCAGATTAGATAAAAAATCTTTTAGACACATGTTGATATAGATTCCAAGTGTCTTCAATATACATGCGTGTCATTTGTGTCACTCAAACTGTCCAATTAGCTCCTTTCTATCTATTAAATAAAACCATAGCCTATGATTAAAAACAATTTCCAACTAGTAAAACCCACAAATACATACAGAGCAACAGTGCCTTTTGTTTTGTAACCTCAGTTATGTTTCTTTGGGAGTGAATAACCTAAGGAAAACGTTTTTTTAATGTTTCAATGTGACATCTTCCATGATATTAAAATGTCATACCGACTAGTATCAACTCCAGAAACACGACGATATCGATATGCGTAATGATACCATATATCCCGTAGATGACACTTGGAATTTATGAGCGAGTAGCAATGCTTGTAGTAAGTTTAAGAACTAAGACGTTCTCGTGTTTTACAGAGAAGTCTTCCGTATAGCCACGAATACATCTATCCAATACCTTTTTCGGTCTGTTAATTTGCAAACAATTGAAACTGATTGTACGGATAACTCATTGCGTGTCCTTTAACTAACAATAAGTGTTTCACTGATTATATAAATTACTATTCAAATGTTCAACACAATAGTTTTGCTTTAAAAAAGAAGTCCGTATTAAATCATGATGTTTCCTTCTTTTACAAAATTGAGTTTAGCGTGCAACTTATTTACTAGGTTTTATTCATATTCCATATCAACTCACTTATATGTCATTGGGTGTCTAGTTCTATGTGCTACTTCTATATATCTGTTGTATAGGAATATTTCATTGTATTATTCTTGTCCGAATAATGATCGATGACTCATTCCATCTTTGTCATGGAATTACTGCCCCGGATCTACTTGATTACTGCGGAATCTATTAACCTATGACTTCCAACACAGTTAATGAGTGTAACAGCGATTTTGTATGAGAGATAAATTCCTTTTACAATACATAGACTGGTACGGAAGTTCAATCTTATTGATAGGAAAATAAATGATATACGTAGAATTGAATGGTCGTTAATTACTTGAAGGATTACTAATCTGTGTTATAGGTTTGGTATATAACAAACGCACTAGACCTAATGTCAATGTCGATCTTTTTTTGTTTGTTAAAGTACCAATGACATAACAAACACACGAACAGACAATCACAGGATAATTACAGATAATGACATCCTCATTCTAGTGCATTAGCGTTGGAAGGAAAAGTCAGAATCGAATTATTTTTAGAATTACAGTACTTTAATACAAACAATGAAATAAAACACGAAAATAATTCATCAAGGTTCACGCGTAACACATATTACGCCAGGTATAGTTTATACAGTTTCTGATAATTTATGCCATCGGCAAGGTGAAGTATATTTTCATTGGTTAATATCAATCAATTTATTTTTTCGTGTTGAACATTAAAGATAATACATTACCTTATCAAAGATACTTGACTCAAAATTGTGTAGGCTAGACGAGGCTTTCGTGACGCTCAAATCACACAAGTAAAAAACGCCAAAAAAAAACCCAACCCAATACAAATCCCGAAAATCGAAAGGTTTAACCAAATACAGGAAAGGTAAACATTACATGGTATAGATACTCCTTAAAATTTCGAGACATTCAAACTTTTATAAACAGGTGTATACATTACTTTTTATACGTTTTCAAACAGAAAATAATAAACCCTTACTTTTTGCTACAACTATCGAAAAATATCTGACATGTTTCTCTCTAATGAACTGTAAATCTTCCAAGTATATTATATATTGCTGTAATATCAAATCAAATCTTATCAGAGCCAAAAAAATATACCTGAATCAGCAAATCAAACATTAAATCCGTGGCAAGACTTTGCCCTTGGATATATTTATTACAGTATTGAAATTACATAAAAGACCTAGTTTTTACGAATCCGTATGC
Source organism: Mytilus edulis (assembly GCF_963676685.1). Classification (NCBI taxonomy): domain Eukaryota; kingdom Metazoa; phylum Mollusca; class Bivalvia; order Mytilida; family Mytilidae; genus Mytilus; species Mytilus edulis. Next base: position 5,614,377 of record NC_092353.1, on the reverse strand, counting down.
TAAATTGATATACCTACTAGTTTTGCCTGGTAATAGTGGTATTACTTAAATTTGGGTTAGTTTTGATTGATAATAAAGCTCGACTCAATACAAGGTTGTTGAATGCTCATCTTGATTGAACCATGGAGCGTTCATATAGTATGCTCAACTCGACTCAAAGAAGGCGTGTCAGTTAAGTATTTACAACACAATCTAGAAGTGTCTGTACGGTATCTATCTAGGAGTGTTAGAACACTATTCTCAACTCGACACAATCTAGGAGTGTCAGTAGAAGATGTTCAACTCGATTTACTCTAAGACTCAATGAATTTATAAGTGTCGGAAAAGAATGCTTAATTTGTTTCTAGAAAAAAGTGTCAATATAAAATGTCAACTAGATTCAATATATAAGTGTCAGAAAAGGAGGCCCAATCTAGGAGTGCAAGTGTGGTATGCTCGATTTAATCTAGAAGCTGCATTATTAAAGGTGCAGCTAGATCCAATATAGGAGCGTAAGTATCGTATGCTCAATTCAACTCAATCCAGGAATGTCAGTATAAAATGCTCAACTCTATTCAACCTAGTGTTGATAAGATGATCAACGTGATTTGACCTAGGATATTCGATTTGATCTAAGAGTGTCGATAGGATGCTCATCTCGATTTAATACAGAAGTAATAGTAGATAATGCTGAACTCGACTCAATTTAAAAGTGTCATTATAGTATGCATAACTTGATTCTTCTATATATGATAACTGCCCGGTTATGTCATTGCAATGCTCTCTAAAAAAAAATTCTGATCTTTTATGTTCATAAAGAAAAAAGTTTGAAAGTGACCTTCAACACTTACACCTACAACATAAATATAGTCAACTCATCAACAAAATAGTGAGATAGCAAATGAATTCAAATTATAAATGACACAACGGTCAATAAGATCAATTTAATTGTGATTTAATTAATCGTCTGAGACGGAACTATGCATTAAACGAACGGAACCAATTTAAATCAGTTAATGAAGACATTCTGCATATCAGCTTTCATTTTTCATTACGACACCATGCATCCTTACACTGTTGTCGTCAGAAACACATGCTAAGAAAACTTTTACTACGGAAGTAATTTTCAGAAATCAAATAACTATATAATAGGATGGAAAATTATTATAAACCATATAATTACATTTCTGAAAGAAACTAAAATGTTGATTTATCCTCTGTTTAATGGTACTGAGGGTGTGGGCTATTTTCATTCTGGATTTCAATTTTAACGATACAACTGCTTTCGACTATCTCATGAAATTTTAAAAATGTATACATTATGAGATAGCATATTGAAAACATCACATAAATTACAAATGCAATATTCCTGCAATATGTTTGGAAACCGTGTCTCTTCGTTATTTATTCCCGATTAGACTAACGCTTTGTGTTCGATGTTACTTTTTCCGAGGACAATTACCGTAGAACTGACTGTCTCGGAGTTTTCAATAATATTGGTTGTGATAATACTCATTATGGAATTTATTTTTTCTGTAGGTTTAAAATTTGTTACGTCTATCTTCCTTTATCATTAAAACTGTCTATCTCTCCATGCTTTTTGTTTAATCATCAATTATGTCTAAAAAGACTGTTTCTTGGTATTAAATGCTGCTTACTGTAGACAAAAGCTTGAAAGCTTAACTTACAATTATAAATAAAATGATACATAGATAATACCAAATAAGGAAGCAGTTTACCCATAATTAAACCAAACCGGGAAGCTTTTAGAACAGAACAGGGTGTAATTTCTAAAATCAATTGAGTTAACTTATTTCAATATTAACTCTCAAAGATCATTTTGTAAATAAATTATGATATCTTAGATTACAATAAAAAGTAAAATCACAAAAATACTGAACTTAGAGGAAAATCAATTCGGAAAGTCCATAATCACATGGCAAACTCAAATAACAAAACACATCAAAAACGAAAGGACAAGAACTGTCATATTCCTGACTTGGTAAAGGCATTTTCAAATGTAGAAACTGGTGGATTAAATCTGGTTTTATAGCGCTAACCTTCTCACTTTGATGGCAGTCTAATCAAATTCCGTTATATTTACAATTATGCGTTAACTAAACAGATACAATAAATACAATAGTCAAAATATTGGTACAGCAGTCATCATCGTGTAACAATTTTAAAAGGAACAATTTAACAGAACACAAAAACATCTATCTACAAACACATTCATTGATTTGTGTGTCTGACGACAGAAAATTTTATACGTCACATATATTTGTCGTTCAATGTACATAGAAACAATTTTAAAATTTCACATAGGAAATGTTAGCATACAGGGTTAAACAATCAAAAGTATGTAGGAATAAATTTTAGAAATAGACCGAGATTTAAAATAATTCAAAAGTATGTAAGAATAAATTTCAGAAATAGACAGAGATTTAAAATAATTCAAAAGTATGTAAGAATAAATTTCAGAAATAGACCGAGATTTCAAATAGTCCAAAAGTTCTATAGAATTTAATATGCTATGATTGTCATAAAAAAATATCAAAGGCATTATTAAAAAAACATTAAGTATCATAATCTAAAATTTCTGTGTGATCTCAGTTAACCAGAGAACAGATAAATACAAAATATTTTACCCTGTCATTCATTGTTTCAGAACAGATTTATGTCAAAAGGACATTAAAGACATAATCATTAAAAAATTTCTTTATTCTTTAAAGAGATTTTCATCAGCTGCGCTAATTGGCACTTCACATCAAATTGTTTCCTATGATAATAAATGCCTAGATATTTATATCAAATAGAACATTCTCTTTGACACGATGATGTTCTATTTTCTACAAATGACATTATTTTTTATCTTTATAACAATTGATAAGTACGACTAATATAGTTCAATGCTGTCAAGACATATAATTTGATTCCAGTGGATAGTTCACACTTGTATATCTGACGTCAATTTCATTTCTGTTTGTGATGTAAATTTCACTTCTATTTGTGACGTCAATTTCACTTCTATTTGCGACGTCAACATGGTCAATATACAAGCTCGTCATTACGTATACTCTGCTTCAAATTGATAAAGGCAACAATAGTATATCACTGTTCAATAGTTATAAATCGATTTAGAGAAGAAGAAAAATACGGGTCTCAAACCAAAACTTAGGATAACACAACAACTATAAGAGGGAAACGCTGATATACATATACAAAAAAGTCAACATACATAGGAATGGACTATTTGATAACAACTTCTATATTCTTTACTTGGTACAAGAAAATGGTGTATTGAACATGGAAACCCTCCGCTAAAACTACAACATTACATGACAGGACCACAATACAAATAAACACAGGAACACTCGCACAAAAACACTCCGGACAGGGAAATGCGGAAATGAATGATATAATAGAACATTACAAGATGTAAACCAGAGAATAACAAATATAATTTTATTATAATGAGTTTCCTATGATGTACATTTTTTGACCTGGACATAATAGTGATCTGAATGAATTAACAATCAGTGTCGTAATATACAGTTGTTTGGTAAATTTTCCACATTCGTTTATCAACAATCAATATTTAAAATTATATAAGCATAACGATTCGTCATGTTGTATATTCAGATTATTCAAGTGTCTATGCTAGATTATTCAAATTTGTATGTCGAATAATTCTTTTTGACATTATTGCCTATAATGTCTGTCCGTTTTGTTCACATAATGTTTTATCAATAAAATGGCATTTTACACGACTGTCCTACACATGAAAAGTTAAGTTAGCCATATAAGTTTTAGCCACTATTTTCTACATAAGGAATGCCTGTATTAAATCAGGTATTTCGTTTGAGGTTTTGAGCTCCTGATTTTGACATTTTCCGTTGATTTCGATATATTTGTTATTTTAATCTTTTTTACACGATTAATAAAGTTGGGTTTATTTATATTCGCTTTAACCAAGTGGAAAATTGTTTGTGTATATTGCGCATAAATTTTAATAATTATTACTACTACTTGCTTTATTTGTCATCAATCCAATGCAAGCTATCAAAGATCGGTTTTGTTATTCCATTATGAAAACACCAATACTCCCGATAAATGTTGAAAATGACTATCTTCCCTGTAAGAGATACAAGTCATTTTCGATTGACAAGGTCCAATATATGCGATGTGTGGGATTGGAGTGCATCTGAGAGGGAAGCAACAGCATCAATAGATATAGGAATGAACTAGAATATGCCATCCTCATATGTCACTAATATGTGTCGGCTATCTTTGGATTATTACTATTTCTATTATCATTTCTATTATACTTAATATGATAATTATTATGATTATCATTCGGGCACTTGAAGATGTTCGCTTGTCATGTTTTTTCAATTTTGTAGATTTCGGAATCCGCTGCTTTTATCCATTTGAATGCCTTAAACAAAATTTGAGAACTTTTTCCAGCCAAAATTTCAATGGCTTATATCTCAAAAAACAAAACGACGGCCGTATATTTTTTTTCTTTCTTTTGATTCCTTTATTAGACCCCTATCGGTATATTCTAGAGTAGTGAAAGGCTTGCAATTTTGAAACTTAGTATCGAACTTCCTTACGTGTGAATTCAAGAGATAAAACTGTATTGGTTCTCAAGAATAAAACCCTGACAATAAGTATGGAGCTTAATGTATTAGTTCTAAGTCGCCAATCTGTCTAGTTTTTTTAAATGAAATATAATGCTCAATTTGAAACAACATTTAAGTCATGATTTTATACTTGATTCTAAGTTCAACTTGCACACATTAGCAATATAATACCATCAATATGTTTGTTCAATATATACCGTGATGGATTGTTCTTAGAGGAAACGCTTAACCAATCGAAAAATCAAGTTTCATGAGCTCGTTAACTATGTTAATTATCTCTTTCAGTACTGCCCCAAAACCAACGCATTACAGCCAGGGGTGAATGCATCCTTGAGGGATTATTAAGACAAACGGATTAAAACTGAATATCAAATTTATCTCAGGTGAATTTAAGAAGAAAACAAAGTAAGTTATGATTCCTGACAATGATGTCAAAGGGGAAATCAAACTGCATAGTAGAATAGGCGAAACCAAGATCAAAGGAAAAAAGACCAAAAGACAAACACTATAGTTCGCTGCTTACAAACATTTTAATGATCATTTAGGTAATAAGTTTCTAGAGTTTTGCGCCATTTTGTTAGCGCTAGTGTTGAATAATATCTGCATTAACATCACCAGCTCAGTAGTCAGCACTTCTTTGTTGACTTGAGTTGTCATTGATATGTTCATAATTATAAATTAACTGTTAACAAAACATTGAATTTTTTAAATAATAAGGCTTTTCTGTCTTGGAAGTAGACTACATTGGCTGTGTTTAGAAATATTAGGTCCTCAATGCTCTTCAACTTTGTTTGGCCTTTTAAACATATTTGGATTCGAGCGTCAATTGTGAGTGTTTTATGGACGAAACGCACGTCGGTGTAAATATAAAATTTCAATCTTAGTATTTAAGATGAGTTTATTTGTAAGATAACAAATCAGTCCTATCTATAAATATGAGTCTATGAAGCTTTTAAAACACAACATTGTTCAGACAAGTTCACTCAAAGTCTCCAAAGTATTAACATCGCAGCTTTGACTCATATTTCAAGACGTTTCTGCCTAACGGTCTTCGCAGGCGGAAATATATTGCAATGATGGGTCGACGATGACAACAGCTCGGTTTTATTACAATATCTATGTCTTTAAGTCCATTTGTGGTAATTATTTCTGATTTTTATTGAAATTGAGAATGTTCATAACTTTGAATTTTGTAGTATCAATAAGTTAGACAAAATCTCCAGTGATAATCAACTGTAAACTCATCCATATATACGCGTATATATAATTCAAAGTATTCAAAATCTACTGATCTGTAATATGTCTTTCTAGAAAAAAAACAGACGATGTTATCATGAATCAGATTATAACATTACTAGTAGATTATTTTAAAAAATGAAACTCACCGAAAACCAATGGTTTACTAAAATACTTCAAAAAAGTAAATGTTCCCATTTCCACTAATAACAATCATTGTGTTGTTCAGGAAAATTAGGCGCATTCCTTAATGAGTCACGAAAGAATATATGGATTTGTGACTTCCATTCGTTATGTAATATTTTGTTTGATTTTTGTTTCTTTTTCTCTCGGTACTAGCGTTGTTCTTTAATACACTAACATGTAATTTTTCAATACTTTTTTACTGCCTATTATATGGATATTTATCTCATTTCATTTTGTGAAAACAAGTCATATTTGGAAATACCAAAATAGTTGACTGATTCATCGTTTGTGTAGTAGAGCTTTCAATTTAATTATGAACGCAAAAAGCATCAAAGTTAATTCGAGTTATTCAATTAATGCTACAAAATCAACACAGATATTCATGCTGCTCCTTAATTTGGAGGAGCAATTTCTTTAACACCAAATGATGATAAAAAAAGCATCGGAAGTATAATTAGTTGTATTTTCCACTGGATCCTTATTTGATTGAACAGTAAGTGATTATGAGATATCCTACAGCTGTTCTTATAAATAGCTAATAATTATTAACCACTTCACACAATTTAAGTAGGGTATCATTGCGTCACAAAACTAACTTAGAGTGGATACATACGCCTTCCCATTCTTTTGCTTCACATAACTAGTGCTTGTTGAGTTTTAAAGCATTTGATCATAGCAAACACAGCCATCGCTTAAGTTACTAGTATTACTCGATTTGTTGTGAGGCTTCCTGTCCGTTATGCAATCATAAAAATATTAATGATACGCGAGGTTTTTTTATTTCTTATCTTTAGAATTAAATCATCTTCTCGTGTTCTTATGTTTTATATTGTATGTGGTAAAATTGAAGATGAAAAATACTTTCTTTTTAAATTATTTTTTTCAATGATATCAGACATGAATTATATGCCAACGTCCGACTTTTAAATGAAGATTTGGAGTTATTATGCAATTTGTAAAAGCTGCGTTATCTAATGGGTAATGCGAATATGGTTAATCTTTTAGCTAGTTCGCTTTATTCGATGTTTTACCGACAAAAAGATGTTGTAATCAAAAAATTATATATATATATATATGGGTTCGAATCCCGGCGAGGGAAGAACCAAAAATTTGCGAAAGCAAATTTACAGATCTAACATTGTTGGGTTGATGTTTAGACGAGTTGTATATACATTATGTACACAGCAATGTATCACCATCATTGATGGCGATCCGATGGATACATCTGTTGTAGGGTTGTCACTGACTCAGACGTACTTATGAATATAATTATTTTCTGTGACTGTATCTTACATTAATTTGTAGGATCCTTTACTATAGATAATTTAGCTGATCTGTAACAATAACATCTTCATGCCTTATATATCATGTACTGTAATTACGCCGCTAGATTAAAACTGACGTGGAAAGGTAACACATGCCCACCGAAAGCTCTTTTTGAGAGCCCAGGTGGTCGTGTGGTCTAGCGGGACGGCTGCAGTGCAGGCGATTTGGTGTCACGATATCACAGTAGCATGGGTTCGAATCCCGGCGAGGGAAGAACCAAAAATTTGCGAAAGCAAATTTACAGATCTAACATTGTTGGGTTGATGTTTAGACGAGTTATATATATATTATTTTTTTTTATTTACGAAATACTATTTTTGTTTTAAAGATAGTGTCTCATAAGTCGTTCTTGGCTGGCATTCTTTTAGTAAATATTAGATTATTATGAGTTTATGTGTATATATATAGAGTGAGATATTGTGACACTTTAAATGCATCAATCTTATCTTATCTTACTTATCTGTATTTCACTAAGAAGAAACCATCGTTACAGAAAGAGAACACTTAACAAAATGATATGCAGCCAAAACTCTTTTCTCTATTTACGGTTTTCTGATATTACCGAACTTTGAATACGAAAGATTCTTATTATTTCTTTAAAGAAAACCACCAAATCCAAGATGTATTCTAAGCTACATATTGCTATTGATTTTTTTTACAAATTGGAAGTATCTGAAAGACGAAATTACAGGTTTTTTCTAAAACAGCATTTAATAAGTTTTGGTCAAGCAGGACCTTATATACCTTGTGGAGCAGACATATCTCAAAGTTATTGGTTTGTATCTATCTTCGGGCCTTAACGATAAGAACTACAATGTACATATATAATGATGCGATACAATGAATTTACTTAAAAGATAAAAAGATTCATTTTAAATTACCCTGGTGTCCAATAAATAAGCTGGAATTGGTTTCATATATAGTGTAATCTGATGCGTATGACCTTTACAAACCAGAATGCTATGCTGTTTTCTCAACGTGCTTATATCCATTTATCAATGCTATTACTTTTATGACAAGAATTGTTATATAAAATCCCATTATAGAAGACATTGCCTTTGAGGAATACTATTTCCATATATGTTGGTGGGTAACATATCAAGTTTAAACAATTATACTATTATTGCAGTTTTTATGTCAAATACGCAATCTTCATTTCGATACTGAAATAGTGTTCTGAAATCGTGAAATATCGAAAGACAATATACCTTCAAATATCTTATAATCTGTAATATAACCTAATTGCATGTTGTATAACTGACAACAATAGTTTCTATAAATTGAAGTGGACTTATCAAGTTTGCAAGGATAAGCTGGGTGGAAAGTCAACGTCTTCTCATCAAATCATATGTTTAATGTTTTGTTTACCTTACCAATAGTCTTATCGTAATTACATACTTTGTGTACGATATATATTTATTTACCTGCATTACTTCCTGCTGTAGTTTTAAACCTTATTTTTAACTTAAAACATGAAAACTGCAAAGCTATGAGCTCTCTCTCTCTCTCTCTCTCTCTCTCTCTCTCGAGAGAGAGAGAGAGAGAGAGAGAGATATGCAGACAGCTATTGTAAAACATATCGTGACTACTAGTAATTTTCCGAAGATTTTCCTCTCGACGGAGTAAACACTGTAGTCTAGAATGAAAACATATAAAAATTCCACCCTTACGGAGAGCCACTCTAATTCTGTAACAATAGAAACAGAATTGTGCCTTGATTACTAGTGAGACGGATAGAACAATGTTTATAAAAAGGTCAGAAGAAACCTACCGCGAACCAGCACATATGGACATGACAATCTAAATGCTTAAAAATCAAGGCCGTACAGACAGCTGTAAGATATATGAGCTCAGCATAAAAACGACTATTGAATTTTGTAGCGCCGACATTATAATCTGTTAATCCATCTACTTATTTCCTATAATGAATTTTAGTGGCAACTTACCGATTTAAAAAAAGTAACTATACGTATACCTTGAACAATAGTAATGTTCTGCTTTACTTTAGGAACGGTGATAACATATACTTGGTTATAGAATAGTCATGATAATTTAATACTGTTGAAACAAAATAAGACAAACACAGTGCTGCGTTGCCGGGTAGAGTATTGTAAGGAAAAGAAGAGGCATGAGGAATGTTATAAATAAAGGCAACAGTAGTATATGGCTGTTCAAACTCATAAATCCATGGACAAAAAACAAAATCGGGGTAACAAACTAAAACTGAGGGAAACGCATTTAATATAAGAGGAGAACAACGACACAACACTACAATGTAACACAACAGATTTAAAATTGTTCATACATGAACTAAAACTTTCCTACTGTAACTTGCAATTCACAACAATGATACCATTTATCTATTGTGAAAAGTAGTCACACTTTTTAAGCAGGCCTGTATTCAACTTTTAATATTGTGATAATTTGTAATTAAAATATATATTTATATACTGCATTTATTTAGATAATTTTATTTTCTGACGTTTTAAATGGCATTGGTGATTTCAGTTTTCGCTAAAGTTGATTTAAAATCTGCGTTCTACTTTGGCGGTTAAACGTTCTAATATTGCTTAAACGATCAAAATGATTCTTTCAGATTTCCTTCACCGTAAGTGACAACCAAAACTAACGATACAAGATTATAACAGGCATGACTATAAATTAACAATTTTTGGGACAGACATATGTGCGTAAACTATTTACCCTGAAATTTTAAGAAGTAACTAAATAATTTATATCAGACAAATCGTTTTAGCGAATAATTTGATTACCACGATACATCGATGTATCGATAAAGCGGTGTAGTTTTGATTGGTTGTTTTATTGTTTTAACTATGATTTAAAAGGTAAATAAAAATTAGCCAACAGAAATTATAACGTGACGGAACTACGACGAGTTGCTTTAAAATGTATGTATGAATCAAAGGGTGTACTCTATGTTTGTCCCAAAGATTCTCACCCAACAACACATTTAATAAACAGTTTTAAACACTAGATTGGTGTAAAACTTTGGGCTTCTTCTTTGAAACATAATTTATAATTAAATTTATAGTTAAAGTAAGCATAGGTCAACTTTACGTTTACTGAAACATATCGCAAAGAATCCCTGTCGCGTGACCCCTGTCATAAACTACTGTGTACTTACCTAAAAAAGTGAGAGTTTTCGAAAATCCAATCGACAATACTAATAGCCAAATATGCACAACAGCAGTCATATCTAATTAATAGTCCAATATCGTTATAAACTTCTCCAAAACAAAATATGTAGTTTTCCGTTATAAAACTTTATTGTCAATCTGATAATAATTATTTTCCAATACACAAGACATACTAAGGATTTTTTTTTTATATAAAATCGTTGTTATTCAGTTAATAATCTCCAGTTAAAAGCTATTTTCATGAAAGAATTGTTATTCCATATTCTAGAAGATTCTCACGTTTCGTCAATATTTTCAATAAGTCACGGGCTTAATATGTAGGAGGATAAGGACCAATCTCCACTATTCATACGCCTCAAATGTACAAATAAAACAGCAGAAAGAGTAAAAGAGAAAATATCGCCCATTCTGATTTAAATGATTAAATAGGATTGGTTCAAGTCATAAAATCAATTGATCACTTTATATCCATTGACTGTTGACCATTGATACAATAACAAGTAATGAATGCAGGTTTCTGTTAGCGTAAAAAGGAAAAACAGATAGAAATGAAACAAGCCGGGGTGACTATCAAATTCATAAGAATGATCATGTTAAATCCAATATTTAAAATTGTCAAAAGAAATAATGAAGACACTACTAGGATGAGCCGTTAATATCATGAAATTATAATAAACAAGCATTGGTTTTGTCATAATTATATATTAAGTAATGATAAACAAATATTAAATTTACATATTTTTAATAGGATACAACATTTCTGTCTTTAATTATCGTCTTGTGCGATAGATTCTGTCATTTTGACACTCGGCAACTATTGCATGTTAGAAAGAACATTTTGCGTGTCTAAAAATTAATGTGTGTATTCAAATAGATGTACCATAGTAGATTATAGTCTGTATTTTGAGGGGAAGCACATATAGTTGCATTTCAAGTTATCATTAATTGCTTGTCAGCTTTTTGATCTTAAATGGGTGTGTCGTGATCACATAAAACCTGTTTATGTATTACCCTTCCTCAGAGTTACCAAAGTCAATGACGTGAACTATTCGTTTTGAGGTTTCCTCGGAGTTACGTAATTTTTTTTTTTATTTTACTTCATTTATTAAAAGATAAAACCAAAGCATTTTATTTGATAGTATATCTTAATAATTTATATATATCGGCAATTGATTCTTTTTTTACGTTCATCGTTTCCTTGACATTTATAATTCATCTCACTTTTCAAAATAAATTAAAGTGTACAGTGTATGATTGTCTGCTTCACGGGTAAAGTCTGTTATATCTCTTATTAATAAGAACAAAACAATCGTTTATTTGATTCATCATTTCTGAAAACAAATATATTATGAATAGTTTTTTAATCTCGAATATCAAAAATTTGTTATTATTCAGCAGACAAATTTGATACCGATCTCGATGTCACGTGATTGTACTAAATATTGATTTTACGGTCTTTAGTTACAAAATATTGAACGTCAAACGGTTTAACTCCGTGATATTGATTGATTGTACATCAATATTTGATATAGACAAAAATAAATTTTAAAACTAGTTTTATATATGAGTTGGAAGAAACAAGAATGTGTCCATAGTACATGGTTGTCCAACTCGAACCATCATTTAATATGTTCAGTTGACCGTTACATTGAGGATAAAAACTATAATTTGGCAATAGTTTTATAAAAATCAATCATAGGGAACCAATGGATCAAGTTGATTGTACTTCAACTTCATCAAAAAGTACCTTGACAAAAAGCTTTAACCTGAAGCGTGACAGATGGACAAACGAACGAAAGGACGCATAGACCGATAGACAGAATGCCCCTCAGTGGTACATAATAAGATAAATTGTCAGTTTAAACGTTGCTGTATCTTGCTGTATTACATACCGATTTGCTAATACCGAATATCTAAAGAAATGTTTATAAAAGAGGAGCGATAGATATAAGAGGAACAGTCAAACTCATAGATCGAAAATAAACCGACAACACCATGGCTAAAAAACAAAAAGACAGACAGACAAATACAAGTACACAAGACACAAAAAAAGAAAACTAAAGACTAAGCAACACGAACCCACAAATGTGAGTGTGGTCAAGGTGCTCCGGAATGGTAAGCAAATTCTTCTCCACATTTGACAACCGTCGTGTTGCACATGTTACTACAGGAAAATAGTATAACCCGGTAGGTCACGTTCTAACCAGAAGACAAATGGAAAAGTTACAAAAAAAAAACTGACATGGTAAAATTCTTTAAATAAAAATAAGAAGATGTGGTATGATTGCCAATCAGACAACTCTCCACAAGAGACATAAATGACACAGAAATTAACAACTATAGGTCACTGTACAGCCTTCAACAATGGGCAAAGCTCATACCATATAGTCAGCTATAAAAAGCCCCGAAATGGCAATGTAAAACAATTCAAACTAGAAAACTAGAAAACTAACGACCCTATATATGTACAAAAAATTAAACGAAAAATAAATATGCAACACAGAAACAAACGACAACCTATGAATTACAGGCTCCTGACTTGACACATGCACATACATACATACCTGGGACAGTGGTATAACAGTACAACATAAGAAGGAACTATCAAAATCAGTTGAAAAAGGCTTAACACATCAGATGGACAAAAATACATATGGACGTGACCGGGTATTTGTACATCCCAACAACAAAAAGACACTAGGTACAGATCTAAGAGTACTCACAGTTGACTGTCAGCCACTAGCAACTAATAAAAAATCATGCATCTAAGACTAAATTAGTAATCAGTTCACATCCAACATCCAATGGATTTAGTGTAAAGGCGTCATAAACAGTCGGAGAAAAACATTACCTTGTGCAATGCGAAGATACTGGTACCGACAGATTGTTGATCCATGAACTTGCTAAATAGATATTAAATTCTGAAAATTCGTCTCAGATTGTCTAAGACACAGACATTAAAATGAAAAACATTGATAGGAGCGCCGGTGTCTCTATCTTTCGTTTTCGCATGTGCATTTTAGAATTTTGTCTCATGAATCTACGTACGTGTACCTAATTCTCTAACAATCATATCCTATAAAGCCGATTGTTGTCATTAATTTTAGTAAATGCATCACTTGGCTGGACAAACTCTGACGCATATATCATATTCGTTCCGTTCAACACTACGTAGCATTTACTCACTGGTTTTAATCAGATTGCAATTTTCCGATCACGAAGTACAGGAAATCTGGGGGGGGGGGTGTAGGGGGAAGTGGACAGATGCTCGAGATCTGTATGTTAGATGTTCAACATTTTCGAGTGTAGAGGATTATTCTCACATTCACAAATATGTCCGAGAAGAACAAATAAAACATTACATCATGAACGTATCTAAACAAATTGAAAGTACCAAACAAGAGGTACGTAAGGATAAGACATCAAATATACCTTATGAAGATAACATTCATCCTCTTAAAATGTATCTGTAAGTTCTTGCAGCAAGTGGAGAACGTGATGCCTTCCAAATACGAGGGAAACTGGATACCATATGCTCTTCATGTGGTATCCAGTTGAAACAAGGGCAAAATATAAAAATTGCTACATAAATGAATGACAAAACGAGAAGTTTATCATCAGATGAAGTACTTTTAGATTTATATTATACAGTTTTGTTTAGTTCTTCAAAACTCCCGTCTAGAAATGAATAGAAGTTCGAGTATTGCTCTGTGATACTTTTATATGTCTTCTATAACAGTGAACAGACATTAAAAGTGTTTGTAATAATGGACAAAATATACACCATAACCAGATTTAATAGAAACAATAAATGAATTATATGTTTGCACGCATTGAGCTCGCTCTTGGGACTTATTAAATGAAGCCCTTAAATTCAAATGTGCAATACAAAATCTCTTTATAGTCGTACTGCTAAATAACAATGAAAGTTTTAACGAGTCAAAATATCTTTTAGATTTCTTAATTTGGAAACGTGTTTGAGCAACACGAATTTCATGACAAAATCCAGTATGACCAATGATGATTGATCGTATAAATTGACTCCATATATCTGTAAATGAAACATTTTATTGCAACGCATTCCACTTGGAACAACTGAATATCAAAATGTCAGACAACTTCCATAAACAATAAAAACACATTTGATGTAGTCGATTCAATGAGAAGTGCAAAACGTCCTTTATATCATTGTTTTGCTTTCATTCACAAAATTATCTGAAGTTTGTATTACTTCCTCAGGGATACAAAATCTTCGACTTTACATAGAATATTGATCTGATTCTAAACCGAGTTCATGGTAAGGGATTCCAACAAACACCCATTTCAAATTTTGTGTGACCCCAAGACAGTGAAGCAAGACTAGATTGTAATATCTCCTAAATATTCTAGGTTAAAGTGCTTCAAATATTAACTTATCATGAATGTATTTATGCATATACATTTAAAAATTTGAAATAACACTTTATTAATGTAGGTGTCCGCGGGATTTGTCCTACATCAAAAACGCTAAAATCCAAGTATTTCACGGCCAAAATGTGTGAGTACTGAAACAATCGAAGACCTTTATGTAAAAGGAGACCTCGAAATGAATAGAGCTGATTTTTTTGTTGATTTTAAAGTGCTTATTTGGTGTATTTTCTATGCGACTTCAATCAATTGTGCCAGAATTCCTAAATACTTAATGTATCGATTGTGTATTTAGGAGCAAACTATAAACAGGTGTTTAAACAAAGATATCTATAAATATGCTGGGCCATATATTTTAATTAATCTCTTTTTTTTAATTGCTGTTTTATTTTTCTTTCACTAGGTTGGTTTAGTTGATACTAATTGTTGGACCAAAACTAGGAAGATCCCTATGGATTATGGAGTGTTTTTTTTTTAATTTTGTTTTCATTTCTGATAATCGGAAGCGGTTTAAAGAGAGACGAAAGATACCAAAGGGACAGTCAAACGCATAAATCTAAAACAAACTGACAACGCCATGGCTAAAAATGAAATAGACAAACAGAAAAACAATAGTACACGATGTTAGGCTAATTTACAACATTTTCTATGTCTATTACAGTGGTTTATAGCAGGTACACAGTGAGGCATAATTTACTGTGCTTAAATATTTGATAAAAGTAAGTAATGTATGCATTCACGTAATTGATTCGTCTTAACAATGAGTTACATTTTATATTGTGCGTATGAATCGTTGGATACAGGGGAGGAGTTAGATAATAATTGCACAAAGTGACGACATATCTAAACATAACTTCATTTACGCGAACTACGTGATCGGAAGTTTTAATTTTCAATCACATCACCCTACCCTAAAAAGAAGAAGGAAAACAAAAAGTGGAGCTGATTCAAAAGTCAACAAAGAACACTAAACAAAATATCACACGATTTAAAAAAAAACTGTCAAATTTCAGCAAACCCAATTAAATCATCAAGATCAGTACTGACGTTTTTTTAATTTTTGTATAAGTACCATCAAGGTCAAGCAAACAATGGTTGAACGGTACTTATATTCTTACATAAAAGTAACTTATGAAGAATGACCGTCGACTAAGGAACTTTAAATTTTGAAACGTCCGTTGAAAAACAAAATTAAAAATCAAGTTGAAGCATATGAATTCTGAAAAGTGATAAGTAGGTCTATTATATTATAAAAATGAGTAACCCGATATTTATGAGATTTACAATATATCAATTCAAATCTCTCCATATTCTGCTATACAATCGTCGTTAAAGACTTGTAAAATATCAACTGAGTTATAAATGTAATGGTATATTGATGAGCAAGAGGCGTATGTTTTATTTTCCCTCAGTTACAAAAACAGTAAACAGTACACTTTCGTCTTTAACAAAACATTTCAATTTTGCATCAATGATTAAATAACAAACAAATGTTTTTCAACAGCTCCATGAACATATTCATTTTTAAACAATCTTTATCAAATATATGCAAAAGATGTTCCCTTCTGCCATTTGTTGCGTTGCTTTTTTATTCGCAATTACAGTCATTAGAAGGGTCAAAACCTGAAGAAAATGCATGAATAATTGAAAACTTCCCAAAAGGTATACAAATAAGAAAATAAGCCCACAAAATCTGTTCCAAACCATGTCATGCCAGCAAGGATCATAGACAAGAGAGCCGTGGTGTAGTGGTTAGTGCATCAGACTACTAACACAAAGTTCTCTAATTCGATTCCCGGTCCGGGATGAAAATTTCAGGAACTGAATTTTCGGCTCTCCCTTGACGCCATTTGCCAGTATAGTCTCAAGAAAACGATGATAGTCCGTCGGCAGGGGACGATAAATGGCTGACCTATGTTAAGAGAGAGCCATATATCTTGCACGTAAAAGTCACCCTTGTAGATTTCGAAAAAGAGCAGTCGCACCTGCAAAGTTGAAAGGGATTAATATAAGTTGCAAAACTTGTTTCCCAATCCACTACAAATAAATATGTTTACATTAAAATTAAAGGATCATATATGTACCCATTCAATATTCAATGATTGCTCTCAACAATACGACAAATTCTGTATAGTCTGTATTTAAAGACAACCGTCAATCGAACATTGATGTAGAAGTTGTATCTGTTGGAATTTTGGATCCTGAATGCTCTTCAACTTCGTAGCTTATTTTGCCTTTTTTAATTTTTTTTATTCGATCGCCACTAATGCCACATTTGTAAAAGAAACGTGCGTCTGGCGTACACAATATTAGTTCTGGTATTTATTTGGTGATAAGAATACATATTAATTATCAAATTCTAAAACAAACATAAATTTATTGAATAAGTAAGATCACTTTAAGCAACAGTAATATGTTCAGAATGAAACCTCCAATTGACTGGATCTGTGGAATTATTTTCGTCTTTAAATTTTAGCACTACATGTATATATGTTTTATCAGTGATCATATTTTTGGTTCAATTACGATGTTAATTAAGATTATAGGAATAAATTAGAAAACGAAAAAGTTATTTAATTTTACATTTGTTGTACTTTTATAATATTTATACTAGATTTATCATACGTAAATTAAAGTTATTCTCATAAAGTTAAATCTATGCCCACGCCATTTCTTAATTAACCACCCTATAGGGTTTAGAGTAATTCGTGTAATCTTTAACAATTTGCACGTAAGGCATGGAGAGATCTAATCAATTAATATTTGATTACACCTTTTTTGTAATAATTTGAAATAAGTAATTGCTCGTAGATTACCAGGAGATTTATTTCCTGCCATAGTTAGTTTAATGAATTAGTACGTCCTACTCCGATCTTTAAATGAGTAATACTCTTTGATAAAGAATAGTATCTGGTAACATAACAAAGGATATATCTAAAAATGTACCCTTCTACTTATAACGGTATTAGCCTATAGGCTCATGTTTTATATTATTAATAATGAATTCGACGTTTGATATTAGTAGAGGCCTTACAAATAACAAAAATATGATTTCTTGCAAATATTATATACGAACAACTCTTCAACATGTTCTTTAAATCGGCTTTTCTCATCCGTTTTTTTTTTTAAATTAAAGTTGAATAATTTAATTTTGGATGTAACGCGTCTGCTGATTGACTGATGTCGGGTTTTTTTCAGCTCATAGACATCATTTAGTCATGTGACCGTGACGTCATCAACGTTTTTGTTATGGTTTACTCCGGTTTAAAATGGAAATAAGAATTAAATAATAAAAAATAACTGTAATATTTTATCTGTCTATTCGAAGTAACATAAAAAAAAATGTGGTGCATGCTTTAAAATAACCCGCTACGAGGGTTATTCAGTGTGCACCACATTTTTTATGTTATTTCGAATAGACAGAAAAAATATTACAGTCATTCCTAAATAAAAATGAAATTCAAATCAAGAACTCCTAGAAAACTAGAGTACTTAAACAAAATTAGATTTAAAAACTTGAGTTGCCTGTTTATATATGCGAATTATCGGCTTTGTTCATGATGGATGAAAATGGTTATATTTAGTAACCTCAGCCTGTAATTAAATATGAAATTTTAAAAGGGATTTAAGAACAGTTGACTACTAAGAAAAAGGAAACTAAATAAAGTTGGTCTGAATTTTTATCAAATTCGATGCCGCTTCATGCTAAAGGGAAAAGATTCGGTGGCTGTTTTTCAACATGTGCAAGTCTATAATTGAAGATGTACATGACGTAATAAGCCTGTCATTAGACCATACAGACGTTTGATGTATGATTACCCTATTTCCTGAACCCTAGGCCTCTTCAGTTTATGTACTACACTAAATGAAGCTCGTTTCATTTGTTCAAAGGTAAATTTAAAAACAAAGATTGTTGAGGTATATTGTCACAGTATAAATAGTTAAGATACATCATATCAATCTTTTTATTGCTTAGCTAGTTTTTTTTCTGGTACAGAAAGAAAGCTGTGACCATCTACGGTCATTGCGTAAGGGACGACATCAAAAGTTCAATGAAGGATACAAAAACCTCATTCAAATAGTTTTTTCACTGACCCCCCTACCCCCCTTTTAACTTAGTTTGGGAAAAATTGATTGACCCATATGGATATATGTAAAAATCAATGGCAGATAACCAAATCTTGCAGCAGTTCAACCCCCCCCCCCCCCCCCCAAACTATTTGAATTAAAATTGTTTATCTTACATTGATCTTTTGATGTCGTCCATAATGGAGAGATCAAATGGAAAATAGCCCAAGGCATTGCAGTTGTAACCTTCTCCACATCAACTCTTGGGTTTTCATTTGCAAACTATTAATTATTATTAGAAAAAATGAAAGCTATGAATTATCAAGGTACTTAAACTCCTGGGAAATAAAAAAAGTATAACAAAAATACCAAACTCCAATGCAAACTAAATAAGGGAAGTCCATACAAACTTACAAATACAAACGCTATGTATCAACGGAACATATAAAAAAACATATATTCTTGACTAGGAACAGACACGGCTAGCTAAACCTCCAACACAAGACATAACACTGCATATACATATACATGTCGATGCATGATTATGACCCTTATTTCTCATATTCACACCATCCATCGTGCGCGAGACTAAATACCATATTTTCTGTTGAGTGGGAAATTAATCCAGGAAAAGTAAGCAGTCGTATAACAATAGCATTCTAGTTATTAACAATAAGGATATATTAATATGACAAGGATACATCGATGCTGTCAAGTCAAGTGAATTATCTTTTACTCTCCCTCATAGAATTGTAATTTGTTATGCTGACACGCTATTATCTAAGTTTTTAATAAGTGTCATTCATCAATAGGACATATAAAAATGACGTAGATTTGCCAATCCTATATTTATAATACTGCACGGCGGAAGCTTATAGGTTATTATTGAGGATGTAATAGCATTACAAGATTATCAAATACCTTGATGACAATTGTACTTTTCTTTCTGACGGGAAGAGAAATGAAAATGAAACTAAAACTGTGCTCAAAAGGGCCATAATATAGTATTCGGTAAAAAGTTAATATATTAAAATGATGCCAACTTCAAGTCAGCTGCTACTAATGTAAAATTTAAAAGAAAACAGTTCTCTTTAGACCTATCAGACACAAATGTAATATAAATGTTCTAGGGTATCACTGTCAGCATCTGTTCGTTGATAGATCTGTCCTAATCTGAAATCACCACCAGTTTTTGCTAGAGTTCACACGATTCAAAAGTAAAATTGTGCATAGTCTTGGTCGTTTGTTTTAGTTAAAGTATTTCTACAAGTTAATAATTTTATTTTTACCAAACACTTGTTTCTTTTGTTTATAATACTTCGTAATACTAGCAATGTAAAAATAAACCTCAACAATTCTGTATTTATAAAAGAAATTCTTTTAAGCTAGCGGTTTGTATTTTTTTTAATTTTGAACCAGTTTTATTTTTTGATCAGTTTTTTGTAGACGAAACGCGTGTCTAGTGTACATATTTATAAGTCTGGCATCTCTGAGGAGTTATTTTTACAATAATTGATTCGCTGCCAGTGCTTTTGGAGGTCTTATCTCTCAGGGTATCACCAGTCAGGTAGTCAGCGCTTTGGTCTTCACATGAATTTGCATTGATATGGTAATATTGTTCATAATTACACCTTATGTAAGAATCCGGGGTTTTGATTGGTTAATAGCCAGTGTATTTTTCACCAATTTACTATTATCAAATGAATATCGTTCATTTTTAACGCCGCCGGGGTATTTGCTAAAAGGATATGCCTTTTTTACCCTCTCTGCCGTGGTATTTGCCAAACAATACTCTATCCGACTGGACGCTTGTAACGTCACGATCATCAATGCGTTTTAGTACATTAACATTCGGTGTAATTAAACAGATATATCATGTTATTGAGGGGTATTTGCGAAAAATACCAGTCTTGAGAATGAATTTCCCTCGCCTTACGGCTCGTGAAATTTAACATTCTCTCGACTGGTATTTTTCGCAAATACCCCTCCTTAACATGATATATCTGTTCAATAAACCGTCTACAAAACTTTGACTTGTTCCGAATATTTTGGATTTTCTATACGCGAAATCTTTCGGCATTTTTTTCATCGATGTTTTTTACTTTTGTGATTTATTTGCTCTCTAACTTTTATGATTTGATCGTCAATGATAAGTCTTTTGTAATATCAAAAACAGTTTGTACTTCTAATAATGACTATGAAAGTAATAACAATATTCTGAAATATCTTTGAAAAAATAAAGATAAAGTAGAAAAAAAATTGATTAATTATTGAACAAGAATGTACTGAAATAAAATATAACAAAATGTAACTTCAGGAAGATAATAGAAATCAGTACGACAACAATATAGATTGAATTATTCAATAAAATGAATAATACATGGTTCGAGTACACAATTAGTTCGCAGTGCGTTTCTTTTAGACAATAAATGAAAATTAAAATTTTACCTGCGCTTTCTCAATAGTATTTTCAAGGTGTGTAGTACTACTTTTGGGACAAATCATATTTTAGGCCTAAAACATGAAGAAATACATTTGGAAGAGGTATAAAAAAAATTGGCAAGAAACACACTGTCCACACTAGGGACTCTATTTGTGGACAACGAAAATCAATGGACGACAACTGTGTACTCGGACCTAACTATATTAATTTCGAGCTGTCCAAAACCGTTATTGAGATTGAACTCTTATGATCTGTTCTAAAATAGATGTGTCTAAATCAAGTCTTCCAAACTGTTTTAAAGCGAATATATTCCAGGTTAGAATCTCTCACATCTGTTCTCATATGTTTTTAAGTTCCGTAGCTTTGAAATGCGACGTCTCTCAACGATGCCTTCATTAAAACTAAACACTTTATGTTTTTTTTATATATTTATAATCCAGAGGATATCATTCTATCCTAATTTGATTATAACTGTAATATCTTTGGAAAGTAATAATTGGATTTGAATATGATAAAAACTTGCAATTACAAACAGTTGATGCTAGATGGAATAGAATTGGAAATGAAGTTTTAAAAAGACATGATATCAAATCATAAAATAAAATATTTCGTAACTGTATTTTGTATAGCTTTGTAAACCTTATTTTTCAAAGTACAGTTTTTATACATTGACACCTTTTCGCTAAACGGTAGTCAGTAACTTTAAAATTATATAACTGGGCACCACAAGAAAGCACAGGGTATGTATAAAGTGTAATGAGAATGAATTTCATTCCCCTACATCGCCTTGCATTCTAACAAAACAAAATAATACAGATACTTAATGTCAAGAATTCGAAAACAACATATGTATTACATAAATTATATAAAGGTACAAGAAAGTGCCAACTCTTAATGTAATCTGTTGGAAGCTTCATGTTACTGTATAGAGGCAACCATTACTGCCATTTAATGGCAAAATAAGATTCATGTTTATTCTTTTGATATGAACATATTTCCTATAATGCAAGATCGTATGCTTGCGGTATCATTTCTCTCTGTACACTTGTGTTTGATCTTAACTGAGTATATTTACTCATAGAGTTGTAACTGCATTCAATTAAACGCAATTTTGTAACATTAGCATAATCGGCTTTTGGTTATAAAAATGGCATCAGTATGTGTACAAATAGTTGTAGGGTATATAAAAAAAAAATGAAGACTATAAAAATAAACAAATTCAAGAATTAAGAGATATAATTTATTCTGCTAGGGCTGTTTCTACACATTTGTTGGCTGCCTTTTTAATCATAGGAGATAAAACAGCTTCAAATAAATGTACCATTAAATTGATTTTGTTCGTGGGTTTTAATAAAAGAAGTATTGATGGTTTTACAATGAAATGGGTAAAAAATCAAGCCATGTTTAATTTGTCCTGAATGTCCGATATTTTTTAGATGTATCCACATTTGTAACGGCAAATAAGAGAACTGGCTGAAATAACGGACACACACATTTACTGCTGATGACTTCTCTATCGTAAGGTGTTATTGTTGATGGCTATATCATTAGGAAAATCACAATATCTCTTTATATTTTTATTCATAATAGTATATAATTATCTAAGGTTCAATATATGCACGTAAAAGACTTAATCGACGTATTTAAAGAGCACATAGCCCAGGAAGAACTTTTTATATAGTATATAAACATACGTTCGTTGAATAGCAATGACTTCTGTGTTTATTACATTCTCTTGTTATAATAACCACACATGAACCAATGTGGTCAAGGCAGACAAACAACACAATTATGTTACGTACATGTTATGTTATAGGCAACACACTTGCACGAAATAGAGAAATTGGAAACAATATTGTCTACAGTGGGAAATGACTGTACCAAATTGTATTTGTTTCCGTTTGTGTGGTGTGCTTAAGTATTTGATTTTCAATTTGATAAGGAATTTTTCGTTTTGAATTTTCTTTGCAGTTCGATGGTTTTGTATTTTTGTGTCAGTTATACACGTAATAAAAGAAAATAGCATTGCACATTGAGATATAAAGCTATGATTATATCTACCATGTTTCAAAATATCTTAAAGAAAACACATGGAAATAACAGAGAAAACACTCATTGATTGACAGAACTCGAACACACCGGTATATGTACAAAAATTGTAACACGAAACAATATTTTGACAATTTGTGGTTGAAATATAACAATTCTGCAATAAACCATGAACATTTTCTACCATCCGCTAACTATGTAAAACATCAACATTTGAACTTAAACGTAAAAATGGAAATAACCACGTCAATGGTATTATCAAAAGATTAAAGTCACCACGCTTAGATCTATAATCTTGGTCCTTTAATTCTTTGAGCATCTTCTTTGCATCTCTCTCAAGATGGACGTATTTGTTATCGATCCCTCCTGACTTTTGGCGAATAAAATTGTGGAAGGGAAAGGCAGGATCCAATATATATGGTGCAGACCTGGAACAAATTGGAGAACATAAAGTGTGTTGAACTTCCTCTATATGTATACTTTTAGTTGACTATTGTCTTGAGAACGTGAGAAATACATGAACAAGAACAAATCTACCAATGCAACGCTATAATTGTGAACGTCAGCCAAAGGCTTTTGTGGAGTTGATCCCCTAATTTTGTATTTGAGTGTTTATATTGTATTTGAAACGTATATTAACTTAGTTTTTTTTTCTAATTTAAGATGTTCAAAGTCTTCTCAATGCGATTTAACAATATAAGGAAAAAATATACATGAAATATTTATTTGACTTAGATTGTCCAGTCGCATTGGAAAGATGTTTGAAGTTTTTCGTTTCTTATATAGATAAGACTGTCGATTTTCCTATTCGAATGGTCGTATACTATAGTTATTGAGTGGGCCTTTAAGCATGATGTTGTGTTTGAGACAAAACTCCGTGTTAAAAGTTGTACTCTAATATAATGGTTACTGTTTACAAATTGGCACTTTGATGAATATTTGTTTCATTGGCACTCATACCACATCTTTTTATAACTAGAAAGAAATAAGGGCTGATTGAGCATTAAATAATATAAGAAAAAAAAACATTTTTCGATGAAAACAGAAAAAAATATAAAAAGAACAAAAATAAGCATTTACTTGAACTACGATAACCAAATCCAGAAGAATAAAGATTGAACAACAAAATAGAAATGAACTCTATAAGTTGCATCCACGGTTGCAGATTGAGATATAACAGTTGCATATAAATAATCACACACGAAAAGAAATCGCCTGATACTAAACAGGAAACAAATGAAAACATACGGAGCATTAAAATTCTTTGGATCAAAATATTTACTCCATGACACCTTCAGAGATTTAAGATATGTGAGTTTCTTAAACACGTTGATGGCTAGATCTTCTTCCCTGATAGATGAGGGAGATCCCAGGTCCTCATAAGCTTCAATTACTAACAGTTCCGCTCCGTAAGATTTAAGATCATGCTAAAATAAGATGTTATAAGCAATGCAATGTAAATACTACTTTTACATTATGTTGCGCCATTTGATAAATTTATCGGTAATTTCCATGTTACGGAAATGAAAGGTATAATGGACAGTTATTATCCTGAATCAACAGCAATCTCTTCTAGCATTAAGCATTTAATTGGGTAAAATAATCTTAAGATATCTCATTTATTTTTTTGTAAAATAAAAAAGACTTTCCTCCTTTTCTAACCAGTTGATACATGATCAAGTAGATAAGTACGTTCTTCTGTTAATAAATTGTAAAAAAAAATTTCAACAATGTAAACAGGAAGTGCAGAATTGCATTATTTGTCTGTGCATGTTTGTGTGTTGGTGATATTGGCAAATCTTCAACTTCTGCAGATATATTAAGATTTAGTGTTATAAATATATGCCTTAGACGATTATATATTATTGAAAATTGTGTGTTGATTGATATTGAGTCTGGTGTTATTCAACGATTGATAATATACACCAATAATCCAAATAGCACGTTACACTAAAAGCATGGTTTCATATTTCAGAATCATTTATCTCTCTTGTCTTGATCCAGTATTTAAATAATCCAATAACAGATTTGACTTTTGGTGGCTGTTGTTTGACAAAATTCACTTGCAGAAAGGACAAACATTTCATGTAGTATTTTCGCAAATTTTCGTTCTTTTTCATTGCTGTGTAAGTTGGTTTAGATTCTCCTTTGTTGCTGTTGAGAAAACCAATGACATTTTCATAATAAAGTATTTTTTATTATACATTGATCTCTTGCGATTTAGGAGATACCTGTATTGTATTTTAAGCTCCGACGGCATCAATTGGGGAATTGATGGTCGCAAATTAAGTTTACTGGCGACGTGTTAGCGGAGACAGTAAACGGGTATTTGCGACCATCAAATCCCAAATTGATACCGTCGGAGCTTAAAATACAATATTGTTATCTCCATTCTAATGAAACTGACAGAAAACAACGTTAAAACATGTATATAAAATCTGTCATATGCCGTCTGCGCCTGCCATCCCCGAGTTCAATTGTGCAGAGTGCATTAACTTTATTGGGGTATTTCACAAAAACCAAGGTTAAGGTGGTATGGGTTTCTTTCGCTATCTTAGATTGTGAAAAACAGAGAATCTAAGGTCCAGATTTTCAATCAAGTTAGCACAATTCGATGCAGGATTGCAGTTAAAAATATCAATATTTTTACAAGTATAATTTATTTTTGTTTGATTTTTTATGTTTTTTATTTGGCATTTTAAGGAGAGGTTACTCTAAAATAATGAATTTTCTGAAGGAATATTTATGGAATTTTGCTAATTTGAATTATAGCCGGAAAAAACGCCTGTGACCCTATCTTTTGTTTTGATATCCTCAAAGCATTTTCTAAAAGCTATCTTCTCGTATTTTATTTTACAATTCTATCATTAAGTTTAGCTTCTAATCACATAATAATGTTTTTTCGTGTATAATTCATACAAAATGTGTAATTTAGTCATAACCTGTAGCTTGAGAAAATGCACGGTGACCTATAAAGGCAACAGTAGTATACTGCTGTTCAAAACTCGTAAATCTACGGACAAAAAACAACATTGGGGTAACAAACTAAAACTGAGGGAAACGCATTAAATGTAAGAGGAGAACAACGACACAACATTAAAATGTAACATACTCAGAAACGGACTAAACATTAGACAAAATCCGATGAGAATAACAAATATAACATCATAACCAAATACATGAATTTGGAATAGAAAAGTACCGTGACACGTCTTATAGTAATGTGAATTCATACTCAAATATAAGAAAAAAACAAACGACACAACGGAAACACAACGTTAAAATGTTACACACACAGAAACGAACTATAACATAATACGTTTTGGCAAAGTGTGAACAAATTCTATCATTTTTAATTTAGACTCCCATACCACCTTAACGGCTCGTAAAAATAGAAGGAAAAAAATAAATAAAAAACAATATTAATATCGATATCAACTATTAATTTCAATATAATGGGGAAGGATACTGCTTCTGGACAATTTTTCATATTGTGCTTGATTTAGATGAACTCAGCTTATAAAAATAAACTCATTCCTTTAAAACATGTTTTTAATCTAGTCTTTTGCACAAATCAGTATAATATCCTATTGTGCGGTGTCAAACTTTTTATGATCAGACATTTAAATTTGTTTTGTACACTTCACCGTTATCTAGAGCGAACTCCCTTAGAAACAACTGTTGTTAAATATTTCGAAGTTGACTCTTACTTGTTGTCTCTGTTTTCACAGATAAACAACATGACCATAATCTGATTACAGTAGTTGTCGTTTGTTTATGTAATTTATACGTGTTTTTCGTTTCTCGTTTTATATATATATAGATTAGACCGTTGGTTTTCCCGTTTGAATGGTTTTACATTAGTAATTTTGGTGCCCTTTATAGCTTGTTGTTCGGTGTGAGACAAGGCTCCGTGTTGAAGGCCGTACATTGACCTATAATGGTTTACTTTTATAAATTGTTATTTGGATGGAGAGTTGTCTCATTGGCACTCACACCACATCTTTATTTATCTATATTGTATATAATGTATAGAAGTATATATAATATTAATTTATCTATGACTGATTGTTTAAAACTTACGATGCTTTATTCCTAGATTTATTATTGATAAAACATCAACCTCTTGACAAACTCCATCAATTGAAATTTTGAACTGTACGGTATATGTAGTTCTTTTAATAGACGTGATGTTGAATCCGGAGCGGTCTAAAGCTGATTGTAATGTTTTGAGAATTTCTGGTATTTTGACACTAAGTTCTTTTACTGAACTAATACCTCCTAATTGAAATATTAGGTCTGCGTCGGCCATCTGTTTAACTGCTGTACCCTTTCCAAGAGATCCACCCTGTTTGGAAGTATGATAAACTTGTTATGTACATATTTAGATAATTTTTACAACATTGAATTACTAGATTAGTCTATAATCTAATACAATGGCTGCTGTAACTCCTCTATTGAGATATTTGTAGTTTGAATTGGTATATCTGCGTTATCTCGTTGACATTTAAAGCACTTCTCTTAACATTCATACCATCCTTTTTATCATTTACAACCACACTCGTAGCATGTTGATGTACCTCTCTCAGCATGTATGCCCCTTTCATCCCCTAGACTCCATCTCTTAGCATTCATACCACCTATTTAAACAATCGATTCATCTCTCATGAAATTCATATCACCGCTCTAAGCATTTATGTAACATTTACATCAGGCATTCAATTCACTCTCTTATCAACCATATTACCTCCTCTAATAGTGGTAATTTCACCTCACTTATCATTCATTTCATCTCTTGTCGCATTCATTTCATTACTTGAAGCATTCATATCACCTCTTTTAGCGTTGATTTAATATATATTCGAATTGATATCTCTCTAAACCTACGTTCGCCTATCTCAAACTTTGTATATACTCTCTTAGCATTCGTTATACCTCTCTTAGCTTATATGCATTTCTCTTAATTTTCAAACCACCTCTATTAGCATTCAAACCAACTCTATTAGTATTCATAGCCTTCTTTTTGATTTCAAACAACTCTCTTAACATTCATATTAACGTATTCATAGTATATGATATATCTCTTTAGCATTTATATCACCTGTCTTATCATTTTACCATCTCATTTGGCAGTCGTATCATATCTGTTGTAACTGATATCATCTCTCTTTGCATTCGTATCTCTAAACTCATTACTATCATTCAAACTATATTTCTGTCATTAATGTCACCTCTTTAATATTTCTTGTTTGATATCAGCTCTCTTAGTATTCCACATTGATTTTTGACCTGCCCCAGGTTAAACACCTCTAGTCTTGTTGGTGTCTTTTTAAATTTTGTTCATTTCTGAGTTGCGTTTAAGATTCACTGGTGGCCAAGGGCTGTTTTATGGATTTTTGGTCGGGATGTTGTTTCTTTGACGAATTTACCATTTCCTTTCTCTTTCCATTTTTTTTTTATCTTGGTATTCATATCACCTCTTTTTACATTTATTCCATCTTTCTTGACATTTATGACATCTCTCTTGGTAAGCATGTCCTTTTTAATTGTTCCTACAACCTCTATAATAAAATTGAGAATGGAAATGGGGAATGTGCCAAAGAGACAACAACCCGACCATAGAAAAAAACAACAGTAGAAGGTCACCAACAGGTCTTCAATGTAGCGAGAAATTCCCGCACCCGGAGGCGTCCTTCAACTGGCCCCTAAACAAATATATACTAGTTCAGTGATAATGAACGCCATACTAATTTCCAAATTGTACACAAGAAACTAAAATTAAAATAATACAAGACTAACAAAGGCCAGATGCTCCTTACTTGGGACAGGCGCAAAAATGCGGCGGGGTTAAACATGTTTGTGAGATCTCAACCCTCCCCCTATACCTCTAGCCAATGTAGAAAAGTAAACGGCATTCATATCATCGTTCTTTGCATTCATATAATACTTCTCTCTCAGCATTTAAATACTCTCATTAAGAATGTATGCCATCTCACGTACCAGTCATTCACGCTTGTCAGTCAAAATAGTTGAGCACGTCGAGGTAGCATTACGACTTTGCTTTTCTTTTAATAAGTGTCTGATTTTGTCCGTCACTTGCTTTGTAACGCTTATTTAAACTAGCTGTCATTTTAACTGTATGAATAAAAAACATCTAAAGGCATCCTAAGGGCAATATGTAGTCTTTAAAACAATAAAAAGGTGACTATATATTATAGAAACAATAAGTAACACTCAATGTCTACCTTAGTAGTTTTGCCTACTTTGTAGGGTACCATCTTACTTTTCATAAAATCAGACACTTCGTCTATGGTTCTCCCACATGTTTTCAAGTATTCTTTATTTGGAGCGATAACTCTGGCTATAAATTTTGACAGAGATTCACCATGACGTCTCCTAACAAAGTCACCGTCATCTTCTTTATGAGATTCTTCTGTCTTCAAATAAATTAGATACGATATAGTATAAATATCAAGAGACGTCTCTTTCATAGTTGTCCACCACCATAACGTAGTAAGTAAGAATGTACAATAAAAGAAATGTTTTTGTCAGCCTACTTGACAAAAAATTGAATAATATATAAAGAATTTTTTAAATAATTATTAAAAAAATTGAAAACAACACGTTTAAAAATTTATGCGTCCGAAGCGCTTTTCTGTATTTACTTTCATCAGGAACGCTCAAAGCCAAACATTTAAAATCCGAAGATGTATAAGTACCGAAACCGTTGAAGAGCTTTATAACAAAAATACCAAAATATAATAGCCAAAGTATATTAAAATTTGTTACATGCAATTCCAAAACTTTATCAAATTTACTATATTGAACAGCCAATCAATAGACAGTTTTTAAGTCGTATGAATGTTACGGTCAATAAAGTATATTTTAAACAAAATATATAATACTCCTTTTAGGCCAGACGATGACTAACGTATATCAAATGACTAACGTATATCAACATAGTCGTACTTTTATTTCTGATGGATACACGTAGTTGTCACTTTGTCAATTCTACCATACCTCGTTCTTTTTTGTACCCTGGAAGTCTTCCACCATTCATGATTCTTATATACCAGAACACAATAGGTCTTATCAACATATTATCTTCATCAGCATATTTCGATACATGAATGTAGATTTTTTTTTTTTTTTTTTTTTTTTTTTTTACTCAGAATATTAAAAAGTCGCTCAGAAATTGTATAAATTAAAAAGGAATCTACAGAAAATTTTACCTATGGTACAATGTATACGGTATAATGGCCTGTCCAATTTTTTTATATTCTGAAAGCATTTTGTGAGAGCTATCTTTATATATTTTACTTCAAAAGTCTATCATGAACTATCATTTCTATTAAAGTATTGAACGTTTGGTGTATGAATGTAATCGTTTTGTTCAATGCACTTTAATAGATTAACATTATTACAATATGATTTCGTATTTCAGCACAAAGATGAACACCTTCAGTGCTGCACATGTCCAATACTTAATTTAAAGCGTCTGTACGCATCTAGCAATTGATAGAAAAACAATCCTGATCAAATAAAATTAATATTTACAGGTCCATAATAAAGGTCTGTCCACGTAATCGAAAAACATGCAAACACAAACACAAGAAACAAATATCCTGAAAATGGAACTATATCTGATCATTCATCATATAAACACGTGTTATTAAAATTAAATATCCCGAAAAGGAACTATATCTGATCATCCCTTATATAAACACGTGTTATTAAATTCGTCAGTAGTACAAAGAAATTGAATTTTCAGTTAAACACCATGTATAAACTTTGACAAGCGCTTTGGACAAATGATGATATACATGCATAACGCGTAATTTGATGAATTCGTTCATTTTAGTATTTTTGTATGTTGTTCATGCTTTTAATTCTGTTGCGTTTTACGTCCATCTATAACAGTGTTGAAGATAATTGGCAGATACAAAACATCGGCAAACTTATATATTTAAAGGCAATAACTCTTGAGTCTAATGATAATTTCCTTCATGATAGAACTTTTGTCAGTTTTAGATCTACATGTACTACATATTTCAAGATATGAGAGTAAATTATGAATATACGACAACAGAGGAGGCGCAATTAAAGGACAAAAACTCTGATAATGAGTCGATGTACGTACGTTTGCATACATAGACTCACATCTACCTTTAACTTTTGATAGTTGTCTCATTGGCAACCATACAATATTTCATTATTTTTGAATTGTGGTTTCAGTTATATTGGTGTCTTGCATCTTAGATCTTTTTTTGTTCGTTTTTCCTGTTTACCTTCGTCCTATCTTTCATCTTTTTTTTTTAGATAAATCGTCAAACAACATTAAAATTGGTAAAACATTCTTAAATAATGGAAAACACTATTAGAAGGAGTCATCTGATTTTATTTTGATACAAAAGACCGTATAAAATGTAGAATGGAAATGGGGGATGTGACAAAGAAACAACAACCCGATCATATATAGAGCAGACAACAGCCGTATGTAGATTTTGACATTCACACATACAAACACAAAAATTTCGGTTTATTTTTTTCATCTTTTGTGGTTCTACTAGAATTAGACACGTTCTTGCCTGTTACCATTTTTTCTATTTAATTCCAATGGCGGCGATACTTTTGTCCTTGATATGGACCGAAAAAATAATCAAAGTTTAATATAGACACTTTAAGGACTAATCATGTAAAGTTTTGTATTTCTGTCATGTTCGTTAAGCTTAAAGATTAGAAATTACGACAAATTGAACCGTCGTCTTTTTCGACCTTGTTTGTGTGAATACGATTGGTGTTCTATCTTAGTATTTTTGAGTTATCATTGATTCCGTTTGCTATTTTGTTCTCGTAACTTATTACATTTGTATAATGTATTCAACTGGTTCGTGCTTTCTTGCATAAATTGATGTCTGGATTATGCCACATAAAGCCAGGTCACTAGAGTATACCATGAATATAAATCAATATCCGATATAAAAAAAGTTTGATTTATCAAAATAAGACATTTTGTGCTGTGACACTAGGTATGGGGAGGTTTAAGCGCTCATTAACATGTTAACCCCGAAACATTCTTTATGTGTCTGTCCAGAGTCAAGAGCCTATTATTATTTCATGTCTGTCGTATTTGGTTTTCGTTAAAAAAAAATGTGAGATAAAGTAGGCCGTAAATGTTTTATCAATCATTCCTTTTATGTCTTTTATGTCGGGGCCTTTTATATCAGACAATACGGCATGGATTTTCATTCGTTCTTAAAGGCGTTTCCCGATATTTTATCACATACACTTCATTTGAACTTTGGTGGGTGATTGTCTCATAGGCAATCAATCCACATCTACTTATTGACACTTAACCAACAGGACAGACTATTGTTTGGTTATGTCTCAAGTTTCTTGTATGCAAGATGTTTTCAACACTTAACCTCAGATCTCGATCAGAATAAAGACGCTGACTTTTATGTCTTCGTTACTGTTCTAAAAGGGTCTTCATTAATATAAGACTGGTCCTTATTTTAAAACATGTGATTCTAAAATTGTTTTACACTTTAATAAACAAAACTCTGTCAAAAACACCTTCGTGTGAATGAAATTTAAAAAAAAAGCTTTGCTAACGAATCATGGCATTATCTCGTCGTGAGAAATTGGCTTTTACCATTTTAACAAAATTGGTAAAAGCCGTCACGATTTATAACCTAACACCTAAGATTTGTGAACTTAAAATATTTATTTTGGGTGCCCAGTTTATGTTTTTCTTTTGATATTATATACAGAGGTGGATTGGAGATGCAAGGAGCCCAGCTCCGCTTATTAAGCTAATGATAATGATAAATGCATTTACTTTTTTTTACTAGCATCAGTATAAACCTTTGCTATCTAGGACCCCCTTTTTTCTAAATCATGGATCCACACCATATATATATGTATACATATAAGTGATATTCTTTAACTTTTAACATATTATTATAACAACAATCAATCTTATACTCTGAAACAACCCAAGTGTAATAAGTGTGAATGATATTTTGAAATATTAAAGATAAATTCAGATCAACACTTCGTGTATATTGTTTGTATTCAATATGTTACAAATTTGTTAGCTGTTGTGGTCAAATTGACCGTTTTTACAAAGGAATTTTGGTCCACAATGCTCTTCAACATCGCACTTTTTATGCCTTTGTAACATTTTTAATTCGTCATTTGTAGACGAAACGCACGTCTGGCGTAAATAATGAATTTCAATACTGGTATTTATGATAAGTTTATATAAAACTTGCCCTTTGAAATAGTGCGAAACACAAGCTTAGTTTTATCATTGGATTTATAACACATGACTGTATAAATAGGCCTTATATCCTGACTCTAAGATAAAGCATACACTTCCATACACATATGTTCACCTTTTCTTTTTGAAATTTTGATAACATCTCACTGGCCATTTTGGTAAACGTATTTGAAATAAAAACGTAGAAAATTACAAAATATTTTTAAAACTGTTCTTCCATGTGCCTACATAGCACTGCTATCATATGACACTTTGATAATTTATTATATTATTTGAAACTATTTGTTCAATTGTTTCTACTGTTATGAAATAACTGATCTTTTATCAAATTATATACATTACACATGTAAATGAGGAGTTACACATGTATTTACAAACATTCGACTATTAATGTGAATAAATGGAGATGCAAAGCATTTGCCAAGGTCTCAAATACGCAGTATCCATAGGAAACAAAAACAAATGTACGTGTGTTCTTACCTGGCATGACGTGTCACCTGTACATGAAGGTAAACAGTAGATTTTCATTTTCTTAAAACTCTTTCAATTCCACTTTAAATCTTTATATTTTCTTACAGGAATAAAGATGTACACTCAATGTAATGCTTATCGTGTTTATATATTTTTAGCCATCCTTACATCTCATATATCCCAGTGAACTTCAAATTAAAGATACTATTGATACTAGAAGGACTACTTCAAACCTTGATTTCTTCCTCAATATTGACACAGATGGACGACTTTACACTAACATTTATGACAAACGTCAAAAATATTTCTTTAAAAACCCTGGTGTTGCAAACTACCTGTCCTACCTTCCAGAAAAGTATGCTGTTATCCCTGCATATAAAAGCATAAGAAAACATCGTTTTGTGTGTATAAATCACATAATATAAACCTCTTGATAAATGAATTCAGTTAGACACTCAACATTATCTCCCTGGACACTTACAAAAAAAGATACCCTGGATAAACACACGTCTGGTCTATGTTCCTTTGGAGTGTTAACCAAAGATGAAGAATTTGATCTTGAACATTTTATACCAAATTTACATAAGTGACCTTACAAACAGCGTTATATTTCTTGGTCTTCCTAGTGCTCCACTAAACCTCTTACTAAATGATAATCATGAGTTATATCAGCAGTCGAAACTGGACTTAAATTAATTTGTGATACTACATATACCGTAAAGCAAGTTGTTTTCGCGGTTGTAAAATTTCGCGATTTTCATTGAATAATGTATACGAAATATTTGGCGGTTATTATTTTGGCGGATTCAAAACTTTTATCAATACCTTTGTATATAAACTTTTTAATTGGCATAATTTATTTTGGCGATTTTGTTCTTTCCGCGAAAATAAGCAAAAATTTCACCCCGCGAAAATAACCCGCTATACGGTAATAGACGTGGCGTGAATCAGATGTGGATACTAAAAAAACAAAGATCTGTGATGAAGTGATGGTCGTTGTTTCGGATCTGTCATATCTGTTTTTTCGTAAACAGTTTTGTTTTATATTAAGCCGTTTTTTCGTTACCCGTTGCAAATTGATAACTTGTACTGAAATAGTATCTCTTTACGTTGGTTTTATAGATGTTTGAAACAACAACAAAATATGTTTGTGTCCAAATTTAAATATATGTCAGTTTGTTGAAATATTTGAACAATAAAGATAATGTATCTATAAGTAAATATAAAAAGTTTTGAATCTTTAGGTAATATAAAGATACATTTTAAAGGTGCGGATTCACATGGCGATTGATGCATGCATATCAGGAATCGCGAACACTGTCGAAAAACAGTTTCACACCTTTTGAGCTGATGTTATTCCCTCAGATTGTGTTGGTTACATTGATCTTAATTCTTATTCTATTTATGTGATTTGAAAACCTATGAAGTATTGTTGGCCCAGGTGATTTCATTTGGGGTGTATGTCTAGAAGAAGGCAACAAAACAAACCATTACAATTTAATCAAATTATATAGAGATCACGTCTGTCTGTGAATCTTATCGGGGCCTTTTATAGCTGACTATGCGGTATGGGCTTTGCTCATTGTTAAAGGCCGTACGGTGACCTATAGTTGTTAATTTCTGTGTCATTTTTGTCTCTTGTGGACAGTTGTCTCATTGGCAATCATGCCACATCTTCTTTTTTATATTGAATTAAAAACGCATTATGGTATATAATATATAACTGAAACTAACGCCATTGGCTTGACAGAAATGGTAACGTAAAAACTGTCTTACTGAACAGATGTAACCAGTTTTATTACTTGAATGAAAATTTTAACAAACATAACACATTCAGATAACTCCATTATAAAGCTATTTATAGACAATAGGTGTTTTATACTTAGTATTACAATAGAATATACAAAGACATAACTGAACAAAGCCATGTATTGACAACTTCAAAATATGAACATGAACTGTAAGGGAAACAACATAAAATTATATTTGGAACATCAATTATGACATTATCAAAAGATCAAAGTTCACCACGTTTAGATCTGTAATCTTGGTCCTTTAAAACATTGAGTATTTTCTTTGCATCTCTTTCAAGATAGACGTATTTATCATCAATCCCACCTGTCTTTTGGCGTATCAGATTGTGATAAGGACAGGCAGGGTCCAATATATAGGGTGCAGACCTGAAATACATGCCAGAAGACAAATTATGTTTTACTTCCTACGTAAACTTGTAGTTGAATAATGTTTTTCAAAAGACACTTGAGGAATAAATTCGAAGAAATTTTTAAATAAAAGCAAAAATTGTGAACTTATACAACATGTATACCCAGTCAGATTTGCCGTGAATTTTTGTACGAGGCAAACCACAAGAAATATGTAATATGACAAATATGATCGATCGTTTAAAAAAACGGAGTAAAAATAGTTATGTTCTAGATATATATTGGAGAGGATCAAATAGAAATATTATGTGGAACAAACATTAGTCGATGAAAACTGAAATAAAGGTAGGATAAAAAACATGACAAAAACACACAACCACACGACCTGCGAAAACAGTTACCAGTAAATTAAACACGAACCAAACCGAAAAGGGATGGGATGAACTCTGTTAGTGGCATCCAAGTATAAACTTTGCAATACAAATGTGTAACATTTTTATATAGATAATCAATCAAAAAACATATACACCTTTTACTAACACGATAACTAATGAAAACTTACGGAACATTGAAATTCTTTGGATCAAAATATTTATTCCATGATACTTTGAGTGATCTCAGATCTGTCAGTTTCCCAAACACGTTGATAGCTAGATCTTCTTCCCTGATAGATGACGGAGATCCTAGGTCCTCATAAGCCTTTATCACTAACAGTTCCGCTCCGTACGATTTAAGTTTGTGCTAAAATTATATGTTATAAGCAAAGCAATGTAAACAGAAATTTGCTAAATGTATTATTTGTAAACATATCGGTTGCTTCCATGTTACATGAATAAAAGGAATGAAGAGTAGTTATGTTGAATAAACACCAACCAATTGTATAGCAGGCAGAATGTCTTCCGAGCCTGAATCATTTATTTGGTAAAATAATCTTGAAGTATCTAATTTATTTTTTAAAATGGAAAAATACTTTTCACTTTTTACAAAACAACATATATGATTTAGAAACACCTGAGCGGCTAGATTTATAGGTTCGTCTTTAATAAAATGTATATCTTTTTCAATAATATAATCAGTTGTTTGTGCCTGCTTATGTGTTGGGTGTTATTTCCAAAACTCCAAATAACCTAGATCCATGGTGAATTAGTGTTTATCATATGATTAAGACAATATATATCTTTTAAAATGGTATGTTGAACTATATAGAGTCTGGTTTCATTCAAAGATTATTAGAATAAAACAATAATACTAA
Source organism: Mytilus edulis (assembly GCF_963676685.1). Taxonomy (NCBI): domain Eukaryota; kingdom Metazoa; phylum Mollusca; class Bivalvia; order Mytilida; family Mytilidae; genus Mytilus; species Mytilus edulis. The sequence continues at coordinate 5,576,709 of NC_092353.1, read as the reverse complement.
CAGTTTTATATTTCAGAATTTACCTGTTTTGTTTTGATCCAGTATTTAAGCAATCGTATGACAGATTTGACTTTTGGTGGCTGTTGTTTGACAAAGTTCACTTGCAGAAAGGACAAACATTTCATATAGTAATCTCGCAGATTTTCGTTCTTTTTCATTTCTGTGTATATTGTTTTCAGATTCTCCTTTGTGGCTTTTGAGGAAACAAATGATAATTTCAGAATAAAGTTATTTGACATCAAAATAATATTGATAGTAGGATAAACATGATTTGATTTCATAACTTTTTGATTTCACATTTATCTCCGCTAATCTGGCCTTGTAGATACCTTGGATCAACTACTACATCCATTTTTGAAAATGTTACAAAATTAATTTGTCCGGGATACAACATTTTAGTCAAAAAACAAAAAAAAACAGACAAATATGCGGTGCCCTTTCATTCAATTGAAACATAACCCCCTAAGTTGTTGCTGACGTTTATATTAACTACATGTTGTATACTAAAAGTGCTCACCAAAAGCACGATGTAAACATCTCGTGAAAACAGAAACCTGTTTTTAGATATCAAAAACCAATCTGATTTCTACTATCAGGTCTATACATAGCAATGAATAATAGTACGATTCATTCAAAAGGGTCATGCGGATCATAATTAGTTTAAAAACCGATATTCGTCCAAGTCAAATAGTTTCGTACAGGGACAAAGTGTCTCCAAGTAATTGTATATAATATATATTCTACAATCGTTTATTTTGGTTTAGATCAAATGTATCACCAGCAATAACATGTTATTAAAATGAAGTAGATAGTTCATCTGTATAGCTATAATAAGTGATGAGTTCCCTCCGATTGTTGTAATTGAAAACGGCAAGTAAAATGGTCTAACTGACCATCAAGGAATTTAAAGCCCCTTCAAAAAACTTACGCTGCTGTATTTTAGATCGACAATTGGAAGAACTTCCAATGCAGTAATAACTAGATCTGCGTTTTGAAGAACTAAAGATGTTATATTTTTAATTCTACTTTTGGAAAGAACTTTCAATCCTAGCACTAAATCTACTATTTTGGAGAACTTACGATGCTGTATTCCCAGATCTACTATTTTGGAGAACTTACGATGCTGTATTCCAAGATCTACTATTTTGGAGAACTTACGATGTTGTATTCCCAGATCTACTATTTTGGAGAACTTACGATGCTGTATTCCCAGATCTACTATTTTGGAGAACTTACGATGTTGTATTCCCAGATCTACTATTTTGGAGAACTTACGATGCTGTATTCCCAGATCTACTATTTTGGAGAACTTACGATGCTGTATTCCCAGATCTACTATTTTGGAGAACTTACGATGTTGTATTCCCAGATCTACTATTTTGGAGAACTTACGATGCTGTATTCCCAGATCTACTATTTTGGAGAACTTACGATGCTGTATTCCCAGATCTACTATTTTGGAGAACTTACGATGCTGTATTCCCAGATCTACTATTTTGGAGAACTTACGATGTTGTATTCCCAGATCTACTATTGGCAGGAGATCAACATCTTGTAAAACTCCATCTATTGAAATCAGAAACTGTATTGTAAATGGAGTTTTCTTTATAGAAGTTATTTTGTGTTCTGAACGGTCTAAAGCTGATTGTAATGTTTTGAGGATTTCTGGTAATTTTACGCTAAGTTCTTTTACAGAACCAATACCTCCTAATGGAAAAAGTAGGTCTGCGTCGGCCATCTGTTTTACTGCGGTACCCTTTCCAAGGGATCCGCCCTGTTGAAATATACAGTAAACATAATTTTGTACATTATTTCAAAGTGTAATAGTAGAATGGTGATAACTTATCACACCAGGTGATTTTTTCTGTCATGTCATTAAACATCTGTCATGCGATCAAATTCTGTTAATTGCATAATATTTTCAAATCTCTTAGCAACTATGTGCCATCGTTTAGCAAAATTCATAAAACCCTATTCAACCCAACATTATTTCTAAAAAAGCAATTGTACCAAGCCAGGGATATGTCATTGTTATCAAATAGTCAGTTTCTATGTACATGTATGTTGGCGTTTGTTTTTGTTGCAGCTTAGTGCTTTTGTTGGTCGGTTGTTTTCTCTTATAGCTGATGTGTTTCCCTCGGTTTAAGTTTGTAACCCGGATTTATTTTTGTTTATTCGATTTATGACTTTTATCCAGCGTAATATTACTGTTGCCTTTATTAATCATCCAAACTACATTTCATAATATTCGTGCTATCTCTGTTAATATGACATTTGTCCACAGCCATGCCATCTGTTTTTGAATTCATGCCATATTTATCAGTTTCCAGGTCATCTTCTTTAGCATTTAAACTACCTGATTTGGCACATTTATTACCTTTCTCGTCAACCTCTCTCAGTACTAATACAAACACTTTCACAATCATGCATTTCATTTATATTTTAGCAATCATGTCATCTCTTTTATGTATTTGGTTTTGATGTTATATTTGTTATCCTCATAGGATTTTGTCTAATGCTTAGTCCGTTTCTGTGTGTGTTACATTTTAATGTTGTGTCGTTGTTCTCCTCTTATATTTTATGCGTTTCCCTCAGCTTTAGTTTAATACCCCGATTTTGTTTTTTGTCCATGGATTTATGAGTTTTGAACAGCAGTATACTACTGTTGCCTTTATTTAGCATTAATTCTAAATTTCTTAGCATTCATATCATCTCTCTGGTCATTCATAAAAGCTCTCTCCACATTCTTTGAACTAAAATGATAATTCTGTAATGTGTCCGAAGCGCTTTTCTGAATTAATCTTTATCAGGAAAGCTCAAAACCGAACAGTAGAAAGTCTAGGATATATAAAACCGAAACAGTTGAAGAGATATATAATCAAAAATGACCTTATATAATAGCAAATCGTTCTAATGCCAACTTTGCCTTATAATTTCCAAATTTATAATCGGGCAAATGTAGAAAGCTTTATTATAAATAATGTCAGTACCGAAGTTCTGACTTTGGAGCTGATTATATTCTTGGAGACTGATAGTCCACCAAAGCAGAGGTATCGACCCAGTGGTGTAAAAACTGGAAACAACACATGATACAGTTAATGCGTCCGAAGCGCTTTATTGGATTTACCTTCATCATGATAGCTCAAAGTAAAATATTTCAAAGCCAGCGATATATTATTCAAAATAATTATGATGTCGTGAAATCATTCATACTTTGATATAATCATATTCTTCCTTATTACTGTTACTTTCTTTGTACCCAGTTTATTTCAACAATATAATTATATTTAATAGAAATGTATGTAGGGTATACAATGATGAGCCAGTGACCGATCGGAAAAAATAGCATAACCAAAAGACATCTTTTGGATGCAAGAAAAGGATACAACAAATACAGTTAAGTCCGTCTTCCATCTTGACTAACATCTAGAATTCACAATGAGGATTGGTTGAAAACATAACTTTACGACCAAAGAGATGATTTAAGTGTCCTAATTATGAGCATTTCGTGTTATGTAGCAACATTCCAGCAGCACCTGCATACGGAGTATATATCTCCCAATAGATACGATAATCCCCCGACTTGTATTTCCTATCATGATTTCGTTGATACATTGGTGCTGCTTACAAGGAAGCTATTGAGAGTTCCAAATGGTGAAGTTGGAATCATCCATTCGTAAAAATTACGGACGCTATCACGAGTTTGTTGACCGTTATGGCGAATGTTTCTAACGACGTACCTACAATACCGTCCACTTTTTACGAAAAAAAGTTATCAAAAGTACAAGGATTATAATTTTATACGCCAGACGCGCGTTTCGTCTACATAAGACTCATCAGTGACGCTCAGATCAAAATAGTTAAAAGCCAAATAAATACAAAGTTGAAGAGCATTGAGGATCAAAAATTCCTAAAAGTTGTGCCAAATATGGCTAAGGTAATCTACTCCTGGGGTAAGAAAATCCTTAGTTTTTCGAAAAATTCAAAGTTTTGTAAACAGAAAATTTATAAAAATTACCATATAATTGATATTCATGTCAACACCAAAGTGCTGACTACTGGGCTGGTGATACCCTCGGGGACGAAACGTCCACCAGCAGTGGCATCGACCCAGTGGTGTAAAAAGTTATCAAAAGTACCAGGATTATAACGAACGTGACCTTCTGAATCAGATTTGTTAACGGGTTTGTTCAAGTATGAGCAACACAGCAGGTGCCACATGTATAGCAGGATTTGCTTACTCTTCCGGAGCACCTTAGTCATCCCCAGATTTTTGTGGGGTACGTGTTGCTTAGTTTTTAGTTTTCTATGTTGTGTTCATGTACTACTGTTTGTCTGGTTTTTTACTTTCTTTATTATCTATGGCGTTGTCAGTTTATTTTCGAATTTGGAGTATGAATGTCCGTCTGGTATCTTTCGCCCCTCTTTAAGACAATTCTGTTATTCAAATAAAATCAAGAAAAAATGTAACGCTATTTATAGTCCATGCCTACCTTGATTGTGGCGGCTACTTTGTGGGGTACCAGCTTACTTCTCATCAACTCAGCCACTTTGTTTATGGTCCTCCCACATTTGTCCAGGTACTCCGTATTTGGTTGTAAAACTCGTGTTATAAACTTTGACAAAGATTCTCCATGATGTCTCCCAACAAAGTCATCTTTATCTACTTTATGAGAATCTGCCGTCTTTCAATGAATGATATAGTAATTAATTAGAATATAAATATAAAAAGACATCTTTCGTTGTTCTATATAATGTTTACACAGTTATAAAGGCAGCAACAAAAGGTCAGACGTGTCAATATTCAGGAGTCAGTATCTTTTTTATATGCAGTTACTGAATGTGATTAAATGTAATAAACGAAACAGCCAATCGGAGGGAAACGTTTGAAGACAAAAATAGTAATGTCAATATACTATATTTTTGTGATTTAAAAAAACCCACACATAATAGGCCATGTGGTGATATTTATAAACTATCGTTGATCATTTCAACGAGATTGATTTTCTCGATTGAGCCGGTATGGCAAAACTGAGAAAATCAATCGAGTTGAGATGACCAGTACTAATCTGTTTACCGCTATTTTATCTATGAAGATGTTGTTAACTTCCTTGACAACGTCACGTGTTCCCTTAGTTTCTAGCGATAATTTTTACATTACTCGACTACGTTTTTATATCACTCGAATCCGCTGAGAAAGGAAATTATCAGTCATCAAGATCAAAGGAAACATTCGTAAAACAGCGATAAAATTGTTTACATCTACATTCGTCGGTTTGTAAATCATTGCACCAACTGATATCAAAAGCAAAGAATTATTTTAATAGATGACTTTTGAAACCATCCCCATTTTCTAGTATTTAGTTATTAAAATATTTAACTGCTAATTGTTTTTACATGTGCCTGCTTTAAAAGTTTGATTATTTTTAGTTAACTTTATAGATTTGTGTACTGGTGAAATGTACAATATAGTGTTTTGTGTGATTTGTATCATTTTTGTTGTTGTAATGGGTTTACTCACTGCCAGTCTTTATTTGAGTAGTTGTAAGCTGTTCCATATCTAATAATGTAAAATTTGTTTTCCTAATTTTTCCCGCGGTAAAATTTTACAAAGGAAAATTTTTATGTCATTAGCCAATGAGAAACCATTAAATGGAAGTCATATACTTTGACGAAATATTTACCTCAGGCCCATGGTAAAGGTCTGCCGACGTAATCGACAAACAAGAAAACACAAACACAAGGAACAAATATCCTGAAATCAAGAGATAAACTGTATACGCATGTCTAATATAACAACGTGTTACTTACTTCTTCAGTTACAATGTAACAGCGTAGACAATACATTGGAATTCATCCCTTACTACAATATTCTCTACCGATTTTGTATGCGGTTCGGACGCAACAATTGTATTTTTTTTTCTAGCACTGGATAGATACTGCTATAGTAACTGGCGGACTGTTAGTTCCCGAAGGGGCACAGGCACTTGTCTCATAAAAAACATTCCTATATAGGTATATAGGAATATTTTTTCTTCTGAGACGAGTGCCTGTGCAAAGGGGTCATCAAAAGTAACTGGTGGGCTGTTACTTCCAGAGTGGGTCGTCAGCTCATTATGATTTTATCTGAAGTGCTTTGGTTCTGCCATGATTTGTAAGATACATTTCTAAAATTCCCCGTTTATTAATTAATAAATATTAAGAAACTAAGATTTCAACTGTTTTCGGCAATGTGGAGGTCATGTTTGGTCATATTATAGTCAAATTTTCCAGTACTGAAATCTTCAAGTCTTTAAACTGTAATGAATGGTTGGGCGTTGCTAATGAAAGTAAATCATCAAAGCTTCGATCGCACCAAAACGTGCAACTTTCAATTTCGTGAAAAAGAGGGGAAACACGGTTAAAACTTTATTAATGTCCATGTCCTTACGCAATTGTGTGCTTTTTAATTGCGTATATAATCAGCTTCTGGTAAATTTAGTCACAAAATATCTACACTCAGTTAAAATAAAATTATTGTGTAAAATTATCTGTTGTTGAAGACAATATAAACCTCCAAATAGGTTTTTCCCTGTGTGTGTGCTATTGCTGCATTGACGTATATATCACAAATCTGTTTTATTTAGTAAAGCCTAAGTGGACGAGTGGTCTATTGCGTCGGACAATGTGCAAGGTAATTTCGTGCCACGATATATCAGAAGCATGAGTTCGAATCATGGCGAGGGAAGAACAACAAATTTGCGAAAGCAAATTTAAAGATCCAGCGTTGTTGGGCTGATGTTTTTAGACAAATTATATATACAGTATGTATTTTCATTGCTTGTGATCACATGGATAAAATATGTTGTAGAGTCGTCATTGCTTCAGACGTACTTATAAATACAGATATAATATTCTAAGTTATTCTAACAGTGTCTGTTCTAAATGAACCACGTTTTGTTGATATTTTAAATTAAAAGAAACACATGGTGCTTTCACGCCAAAAACCAATACTCACCTTAACGCATTCGATGTTATTAAAAATGTTTAAAACTAGAACCAATAGCTAAAATTATGTCGTATTCTAACACTTTCAGGATAGTTACTTCTTATAATAGACAAGGAAGGATAAAATTGAGAATGGAAATGGAAATGGGGAATGTGCCAAAGAGACAACCATTCAAGTCAGTATTTCTATACATTTTTTACTATTTTTTTTATATTGTGTTTACTGTACATTTATTATAGTTTTCCAAATAATAAGCAAAACAATAAAGTTAGTAAAAATATCATAACTTTTGGGCAAGAGCTCAAATAATGGGTCGATTCATGACGGTTAATAAGATGGCGTTTAGACTAAAATATACGCGAATGCAGATACATTTAACATTAAAAAAAACTTGTAAACCAACCTTAGATGTGTGCATACTTGTGTATATGGGCTATTTCCTGCTCTTTGGTCGGTTTGTTGTCTCTTTGACACATTCCGCATTTTTATTCTCAAAAGACATTTGTATGATACATTTTAAAATATTATGGGTAAAATCAGATCAATACTGCACTCAGATACTGCAGGTTTATTGTTCGACAAATGATCAGTAGCTATCTCTTGTAAAGTCGTCAGCTGTTGTAGTCACATTGACTTTTAATTTATATCTTATTTACCCATTGTACTGTAGCATTTACAGTGATTTAATCTATATCTTTCATGTACCTATTCATTTTATGATAGCTAGTTACCACAAGCTGTTATGTAACTAACTGTTATAATTTGTAATGCAGCAGCTTTTAATAAAAAAAATACTCAATGTACATGTAGCTGTGTATAGCTTACGTCTTATTTTTTCCAATGTTTCTCTAAATACGCAAATACTCTAGAATTTGTTAAAAAAAAGATTTTGGAAGTCCTCTTCTTAATTAAGTTAACCATGTTAACTTTGCACTTCCAATCTTCGATAATTCTAAACTTCAATTATGCATAAAGTAATTATAACGAGTGTTTTTTCAACGCGTACAATACATGTAGTTATACCAGTAAAAACCACATACAATACTTATTCAAATCAAAGTTTAAAGGAACGTAATTACATACACATACACAAAAATAAACTTTTGTCTGGTTCATTGATACACAGCACAATGTAATTCCTGGCCAAAAGTATTCGTCACCTGCATTTTTTTTGCTATATATTCAAATAAAAACACATTTTTTCAAAAAAATATTTTGAGGGCATTTATGGTTGGATTTTGATCAACAAGACCTTAAAAAAGACGTAGAATTGTCTTAAGAGTGTTTATTTGGTAATATTGTTATCTGCAGGTGCTTTTGTCTTCTCCCGATGTGAACACATACAATAAGTTTTTGTAATTTAATTTGGTTGAATATATAGCGAATTTCTGAACAGAAAAAAAATATTTTTGTTTATCTTGTGAAAAAATGAAAATGATCCACAAAAAAAATATAACCAAAATAAACAAATAAACCTGACAATTCTGCTTCTTTTGGTACCAAGTTGCTTAAAATCAAACCAAAAATGACTCCAAAATATTATTTTTTTTAAATGTAGTTTTATATACAATAAAGCGAAAAATCTCAAGTGGAATACTTTTGGCCACACTCTGTAGTTCAGGCTAAAATAGGACAGCTAGCAGAAATTAAAAACTTATTTTTGTAAAACATTTCAATTTTTTTTAACATTGTTCTTTCGTGCGCTACGATAGGACTGATATCATAATTACACTTTGTATATCTCTAAAACCGTTGGTTTCCACTTTTATGGGAGAGTTGATCATTCCATGATGTATACAGTAATTCATGCGTGAATGAGGAGCTACATATATTATCCAATGCTAATTGTACAAATATAGTATGAATAAACGGAGATGTTGAGTAAATGGTACACGAGTCTAATAAAATTTATCTATTGCGATGACCCCAAAATCAACCAAGGGTTACACAACACGATATAAACATAAACAAATGTAAGTATTTTCTTACCTGACATGACGTGTTACCGATACAATGTACCTACAGCTAAAAATAGATTCATATTTTCTGGAAACTATTATACTATTTTTAGTTTCACTTTCGTTATTTATATTGATGCAAAAAAAGTCTACTGATTTTAACTGTTTGAAAGTGGTTAGAAAAAGCTGATTCGTAACAAACTTTTATTCATTTATTTAGCAGTTTCTTTTTCAGTATCTTTTTTTTTGTCTGTTCTATAGAATAGTTGTTTTTTTAAGGTTATGATTTTTTTAAATATGCATGAATTAATTCAGCTTTTCATTTGTTTATTATAAATAATACATGTATAATCAAGTCATTATGTACCATTTACTCAGAATTAATCATCATCCTCTGCAGAAATGAATCTTCTATATTCCCAACTGCATATTTATACGTGTATTGCATATATACATAGTATTCAAGTTTGGTTGTATTTAGCCTTTTTTTTTAAGTATTGGCAAACATGTTTCGCCGAGAGGAGCGAGGCAATTGTTTTAAGGGTTTTGGAGCCTTGAAGGTCTAGAAAGCTGTAGATCAAATCATGCAAAATCATGCTATCTGTGTGGTCCCCCAGACCCTTTCTCAATCTGAAAATGCAAGTTCTGTTTAAATATTTTTTTTACAATATTTTGGTCTCAAAGCAAAATGTATAGATTCAGTGCAAGACTTAAGTTTCTAGGGACAACATCAAAAGACCTGATGATCAAGTTAATAACAAAATTACTAAATTACAAAAAGAATGCAACACTAACAGAATACAGAAGGGTAATCTGAATGAACAAAAGACAAATAAATAAGAAACATTGATCCCGAAAAATCAGGGGCTACGTCTGAGGGAGAACAGAATTTGCTTCTTGCAATTGGCACTCGCCGTGAACACAATTTGATATGGAGACAAGCGTTTGGTTTTGAAATTTTCTACATGTGGCATTTGCCTCAATGTGAAGTTACGGCCCTGTAATAAAAGCGAGGTAAGCGTTCATGAGAAAATATACCTCAAGTTAAATGAAACCAATTTTCAAACATTTCAAGTATATATTTGAATATTTATACTTTTATTATTAAAACATTTGGGAAGTGTTTCCTAATTTTTTTGTGGAAAAAAAATGAATTTATGAAGAATCTGGTGCCATCTCATACTTTTGATTAGACCTGCTGAGTTATTTATTTTCAATACATTGCAAGTCAGGTAATTTATTTTCTAACTACCACAGAACAAACCATTTATTTTTGTGACTATCAAGGCTGAGTTATTTATTTTCAAAATCCTCCTGCCCAAGAATATCAAATGGTAGCGTCCCCTTAAGAATGTCTTTCAGAATATTTTTCTAGTCGCTATATCGATGTGTATATATGGCTTGACTGTAGAGTAATATCAGTATTTTATGATTCCCGGCTACTTCCTATATTTCAGCGGTACGAGTGTGCCGCAAAACAGGGTCGCCTTTTCATGCCCTACTGGTTAGGACAGGGTCCCTTTTTCATGTCCTGTTGGTTAGAGCAGGGTCCCTTTTTCATGCCCTGCTGGTGAGAACATGTTTTTTTTTCAAACAAAGTATTTGTCTAGAACAGGATCGCTTATTTAACTGTTTAAGAAACAGTCTTAGAACCAAGGTCTACAACAGCATCTATTTTATATGGTCTATAGAACAGGATCATTCCCGGTTCATATTTTCGGAGCGTGTCTAGAACGTTTTTTTTCAATATTTCTGTTTAGAACAGGGTATGTTTTTCAATGTTTTCTGGTTAAAACAGGGCATGACTTGGCACGTGCTGTCGGCACAGTTATACCTAAAAGGATAGTCAGTAACCACCACCCCACCCCACCCCCCCCCCCCCCACCCCCCAAATGTTGCTCTTATTTGTTTTCCAAACTAAAGTTTCAATTTTCGATGATATTTTTTCTGTTAAAAACAAACAATTCACAACAACAAAATCAAAGAACAAAACATATGTAATACCATTGTGTGCCAATAGTGTTACAGGATGCCCTTATGGACTCTCCGGGCCCAGTTAAAGTTTCTGTAGAGATTATGTATCTTTATGTTGATATAATTTTAAGGTTTTTATTTTATTTTTTAACTTGACCTGCATGATGTTTTCTGTCCATCTTCAAATCTACATTATAACATAAACATCGTTTCTTGTCTACAAGACAAATCTACATTATAACATAAACATCGTTTCTTGTCTACAAGACAAACCTACATTATAACATAAACAAATCTACATTATAACATAACCATCGTTTCTTTTCTACATTATAACATAAACATCGTTACTTTTCTACAAGACAAATGCGTGATGCAAAAGGAGTCATTTAGAAGTTTTGAGATTAAGTATATCAATTTGACATCATTAATCTATGAATGCTGCATTTCGAATGTCTCATAAACATGTACATTTAAAGTATAAATATTCAGCATGTATTGAGAGACCTTAAACTTACATCTAACCATGCTACCGTTAGACAATCCGTCTGTATAATATTTGACTTTTACAGGACCATACTATCAATCTTATTGTTTTAAAGTAACTGTTTTATTGTGGTTATCATCATTATATTCCTACGCAATACCATAACAGTACGACTAGGCTGCATTCTGATTATACAGTACAAGGAGATGTCTATAAAGACATTCAGTGAAATAATGAATCATCTGTCAAATGGAATCAATTTAAAGATCTACCAAACTCAAAAAAAAGGAATTAATACCATCATATAGATCAACATTGAAAAGTATTGCCTGAGATTTCACTCGTATCTACAATGTTACAACTTACATACTATAAATGTAGAGAAATGATTGGCCATTGATCAAAGTAGTTTGAATCAGATTGTTTTACAAGGGTAAAAAAACAATCGACTGTTTATAAAATCAAAATACAAATTCAGAAGTGAATAAACGATCAATCTAAAGCGTTGCAAACTAAAACTGATGTATCGACAACGCAAACTGATGTACGGACAACAAAAAACTGATGTACGGACAACAAAAAACTGATGTACGGACAAAAAAAACTGATGTACGGACAACAAAAAACTGATGTACGGACAACAAAAAAACTGATGTACGGACAAAACAAACTGATGTACGGACAACAAAAAACTGATGCACGGACAACAAAAACAAAAGTACGGACAACAAAAACAAAAGTACGGACAACAAAAACTGGCGCGTAACCTATAAATTTTGATAACTTAACATTTTCCTAAATCTGACCATAATTAACACTATTCATTTTAGCCAAAAAAATAGCGTTGTTCGTTACAGGAACGCATATTCAGTAATATTGTAATACTTTATATATATAGCATATTATTCATTCGAATTTTCGCGGATATAACACTGTTTTGAACAACACAAACACCCCTGCTAAAGTTATTATGCGTATAGTCTGTTACGTCTGACACGCATATTTTTGACGTTTTGTATGTTGTCCTTATTTTAGACTATTGTAAAATCTGTAAAACAATTTCTAGTTTTTTTGGAATGTTATTTACCTGTCTTGTCTATGGATATAAATTTTATATAACTTAACTTATGGTTATGGTTTTATAGAAAAGCTGTTTATTAGTGTGGGCTGTTTGATTACACAGTATTGACGCAATAACGTGCGTAACGTCAATGATCATCGTTTATGACACCTGTTATATGAATAAATCTAGCCTATCGTTATCGCCGACGTCAGTAGACTTTTCCTTTGAAATACTGTATAGTTGCCGTACAACGAACGATGATTCTTTCTTGCATGCGTCTCATAGCTGCACTAGAGTTGGCAACCAAATGGAAAGATAACCTAAACATATTTATTATTTGAACTTATTAATAATCTTTATTCTCATAAACCATATACATATACATTCATATATTTATAATATAGCCAACTATATGGTTTGTGTTTTGCTCATTGTTAAAGGTCGCCTATGATTGCTCACATCATCTTTATTTGGACTTTGTTGAATAGTTGTCTCATTGGAAATCATATCCAATCTCCTTTATTTATAAAGCAATGTAAACAAACTTAGCTAGGAGAGTAATCTATAATAACACCATACGCAACAGCATACAATTATCAGTAAATACCCACATACATATACAATTATGTACAATATATACAAAACAGGAATTATGTTATTGTCTACAGAACAAAATAATTATCTATTTTGCGTTTAAATCTAATTTTTTCCAATCTACACGTATTTGTATGACTTATAATTACATATTATGGTGTTTGCCACATATTTTTATCCAAGGTTTTTCGTATCAATTTCGTTTTTATTGTCAAATTCCAGAATATAATAATATTCATTACCAAAACAGATATGGTTACATTTCAAACTTAATTCATTTCCCTTTCCATGACCCCCCATCCCCCCCCCCCCCCCCCCGCCACCCCCTGGTTCTTTAGGTAGTATATGATTTGTGGTTCTGAACTTACAAAGCGTATATTATCTTCCAATATATTTAAAACCTGTTTAAACTAGAAATTACTTTAAATAATATGGAAAATATCTTCTGTGAGTTAAAAAAAAAAAAAAGAAAGCTACAAGAGTGCTCAAAATCTTTGAAAAATCATATGATGAAAAAGACTATATTAAAGACAAAAGCAAGTCGTAAAATATATTAGATTCGAAAAATCGATACAAAAATGCATACTCACTTAAAATCGAAAACTCAGACAAAAACTTCGCAACTGTTGCATTGGTAAAAAATAACCTTAAGCAAAATGAAAACTCTGCAAGATTCTTGTTGCAAACGTAAAAGAATAACACACACAAAACGAACCCTGTGAAAACCGTGTTAGATCTCTGAATGATCAAATGGGCATACATGTTTAGCTCACCTTTCCTAAAAGGAAATGTGAGCTTTTGCCATCACTTGGCGTCCGTCGTCGTCCGTCGTCGTCGTCCGTCCGTCGTCGTCGTCGTCGTAAACTATTTCAAAGATCTTCTCCTCTGAAACTACAGAACCAATTCAAACCAAACTTCATCTGATTGATTCCTAGGGTATCTAGAATAAAGTTTGTGTTTTAATTCCCATTTCATCAAAAAACATGGCCGCCATGGCTAAAAATAGAACATAGGGGTAAAATGCAGTTTTCGCAACTGTTGCATTGGTAAAAAATAACCTTAAGCAAAATGAAAACTCTGCAAGATTCTTGTTGCAAACGTAAAAGAATAACACACACAAAACGAACCCTGTGAAAACCGTGTTAGATCTCTGAATGATCAAATGGGCATACATGTTTAGCTCACCTTTCGTAAAAGGAAATGTGAGCTTTTGCAATCACTTGGCGTCCGTCGTCGTCCGTCGTCGTCGTCCGTCCGTCGTCGTCGTCGTCGTAAACTATTTCAAAGATCTTCTCCTCTGAAACTACAGAACCAATTCAAACCAAACTTCATCTGATTGATTCCCATGGTATCTAGAATAAAATTTGTGTTTTAATTCCCATTTCATCAAAAAACATGTCCGCCATGGCTAAAAATAGAACATAGGGGTAAAATGCAGTTTTCGCAACTGTTGCATTGGTAAAAAATAACCTTAAGCAAAATGAAAACTCTGCAAGATTCTTGTTGCAAACGTAAAAGAATAACACACACAAAACGAACCCTGTGAAAACCGTGTTAGATCTCTGAATGATCAAATGGGCATACATGTTTAGCTCACCTTTCCTAAAAATAAATGTGAGCTTTTGCCATCACTTGGCGTCCGTCGTCGTCCGTCGTCGTCGTCGTCGTAAACTATTTCAAAGATCTTCTCCTCTGAAACTACAGAACCAATTCAAACCAAACTTCATCTGATTGATTCCTAGGGTATCTAGAATAAAGTTTGTGTTTAAATTCCCATTTCATCAAAAAACATGGCCTCCATGGCTAAAAATAGAACATAGGGGTAAAATGCAGTTTTTGGCTTATAACTCAAAAAACAAAGCATTTAGAGCAAATCTGACACGGGAGTAAAATTGTTTATCAGGTCAAGATCTAACTGCCCTGAAATTTTCAGATGAATCGGACAACCCGTTGTTAGGTTGCTGCCCCTGAATTGGTAATTTTAAGGAAATTTTTGCTACTTTTGGTTATTATCTTGAATATTATTATAGATAGAGATAAACTGTAAATAGAAAAAATGTTCAGCACAGTAAGATTTACAAATAAGTCAGCAGGTCCAAATTGGTCAGTTGACCCCTTTAGGAGTTATTGCTCTTTATAGTCAATTTTTAAACCATTTTTCGTAAATCTTAGTTATCTTTTACCAAAATTTTCTCCTCTGAAACTACTGGGACAAATAAAATCAAACTTGGCCACAATCATCATTGGGGTATCTAGTTTAAAAATTGTGTCCAGTAACTCGGCCAACAAACCAAGATGGCCGCCATGGCTAAAAATAGAACATAGGGGTAAAATGCAGTTTTGGGCTTATAACTTAAAAACCAAAGCATTTAGAGCAAATCTGACAGAGGGAGAAATTGTTAATCAAGTCCAGATCTATCTGTTCTAAAATTTTCAGATGAATTGGACAACTGGTTGTTAGGTTGCTGCCCCTGAATTGGTAATTTTAAGGAAATTTTGCTGTTTTTGGTTATTATCTTGAATACTATTATAGATAAAGATAACCTGTAAACAGTAATAATGTTCAGAAAAGTAAGATTTACAAATAACTCAACATGACTGAAATGGTCAATTGACCCCCTAAGGAGTTATTGTCCTTTATAGTCAATTTTTAAAAAATTTCATAAAATTTGTAAATTTTTACTAACATTTTCCACTGAAACTACTTGGCCAAGTTCATTATAGATAGAGATAATTGTAAGCAGCAAGAATGTTCAGTAAAGTAAGATGTACAAACACATCACCATCACCAAAACACAATTTTGTAATGAATCTATCTGCGTTCTTTGTTTAATATTAACATATACCAAGGTGAGCGACACAGGCTCTTAAGAGCCTCTAGTTTGTAGAGGTAGAGGGTGAGAAAAATACATGAGTCGCGGAAGAGGAAGATATAACACGAACCCAAAATAGAAATGCATCCCTGAATATAACACTTAAAAGACAACAATACAATCAATATGAACACATGCATATCAGAAACATGCACATCAGAAAACATGTCAAACTGCAAATAGAACAAATTGGGAACAGTATTTCATTTTGGGTGAATAAAATTCAAGCAACAAATCCGACAACCAGAATACAGAAACTATCCGTAAATGCGTACTTTTTAAAACTTGTGGAGGCGTAAAATTCAAACTTTTCCGTTTTTCTAGTCTCTCAGAGAAAATGGAGAAAAAAAACGGAATGGAGAAAAAACTGATTCAAAGTTAAAGCCCTGAAAAATTTCAAGCTTTGGCAATTGGCAAAAAAACAATGGGCAAACACATTACATTTGATCTAGCAGGTAACAAAATAAAATGTGAAAAAGAGGTCAAACTATTAGGCATCACCATTGACTTTGAACTAAATTTCAACACGCATATATCAAACATCTGCAAAAAAGCATCCAGACAACTAAATGTTTTAAAAAGACTTGGCAAATACTTAAACAAACTTGGAAAACTAACAATATATCACTCCTTTATTATGTCAAACTTTAATTTCTGCTCATTATCCTGGCATTTCTGCACTACAAAAATTGAAAAAGTACAAGAAAGAGCACTTCGCTTCATTTAGGTTGCATTTCTGTAAATATTGACAATGCAATTTCCCATAGGAACTCCTTTTACGGCTAAAACTGTACCACTTTTACTATGAAGTTTTGAAAAAAATCTTATCCTAGAATTGAATGTTCATATGCACCACATTTTTTTTCAAAGGTCAAAATATAGGGCTGTGCGGCATATTTTCAACGTTTATATGCCCTGAACTTCTCAGAGTTTAAACTTACACTAATTTTCTTAACTACCCCTCGAATGAAAGGTTACCACAGATTTCAATGTAAACCATATGCACGTTTTTATTTACTGGTAACATTTCCAAGTTCTGTCTCTGCGATATGGGACACAGAGAGCATAAATGGGAACCCGTATGTAAACAAAATCAATTTTCTATGAATATTCAATTACTCCCCAAAAGAGGCGTGTTTTGAGAAACAGCTGTATTTACAAAGTGCAACCTTTACCAGGATCACAATAGCATATATGAAGACTTACTTTTAAAATCAAAAATGCCATCACTTAAAGTAAGACGCCTAAGAACCATGGCAATAGAGGTCTTTAGAACAGTCAATCATGAAAATCCAGTGTACCTCCATGATCTTATAAATATTAAAAAAACAAAATGTTCTTTCAGATACCAAAATTTAGCTGAAATACCTGACGTAAGAACAACAAGGTATGGCTTGAAATCTTTCAGATATTCTGCTGCCAAACTATGGAATAAGTTGCCAAACCACTTTAGAACTAAAACATCTTTTACCCAATTCAAGAGTCTAATAAACTCATGGAATGGCAACTCAGGCCATTGCAATGCATGTGCTTAGTTTTATTTATTTTATGTTACAGCTATAATATAATAGTGCTGCTTTTGTGAATGTTTGCTTAGCTTTTTATAATTTGTAAATGCTGTGCTCTAGTTTTTATGTTTGCTTTTAGTGCTTATTCTTATGCATGTATAGAATATAGTATTTAAATAGTGCAGCCTAAATGTGCATGAAATGTATGTTCTATGTCTTTTATGTTTTAATATTTGTATTGTGTATGTTTGTTATGTAAATGTATGCATTTGTCGGTTATAAAAGCTCAGAGAGCTTATGTTTATTTGTTATGTGACATGCTGACTATAAATAAAGCTTTGAATTGAATTGAATTGAATAATCCGGCAAGAAAATTATCTATCTTCATTATCACTATTATTGTTCAACGCAATAGTCTTCCACAATCCAAAAATGGATGACAGCGCTAGTACTTTTAAATTCGTAACATTTTTTGAATTAAACACGAGGTATAGACACGATGTAACGATTGCAAGATGGACTAAGTACCTCTTTGGGCCCTTAACAGTTTTCATGAGTTATAAGTCTTGTCTTTACTATGCATTTTTGTTTGTTTTTAGGAAGGGGGTATCTGTGAATAAAAGACTCGTTATTTACATTGAGAATTGCCAAATACCATTTTTCATCCATACCTAAGTTAAGTATTGACACACTGCGACTGCTATTTTTGGTGTTTCGTATATACTTTCTCCTGCATCTTCGGCCATCGATATCCTAATATATAGCTGATTCATCAACGATGTGTTCCTCATGCATACACTACCTTCCTAAGCTTTGTCAATGTTAACTTACTAGCCTAAGGTTAATTATATACTGTTATTTTCCACTAGTGGTAGCTGACATCTCTACACTAATATATCAATCACGTGGTCTCAATACCTTCAAACAAGTCAAAGTAGATTTGTAAACGAATCGTTATCAAGGACAATGAAATTAAAGGTTTTTTTTAACTCTTAATAAGGGCATATCCAACAGTTTATTTCTGACGGTCAGAATTTTACCTGCTTAAATCAAATATGTAATAAAAAAATCTATCTTTATGTGCTACTTTTTGTTTAAAATGAGGTAGAAATTTCAGGTATTTGCTCAAAATTCGGATCTGTGCACGTATTTTTCCTCCCGACAGAAATGCATAACTTTTTTGTTTTACAAGATAAACACAAGCTGATTTTTGTTAAATTATTTATAAGTTATCTTTTATATAAGTATCCTATAAATTTATGAAATATTTTGTTTATAGGAAATAACTAAAATTTATCAAAATTTTAATGTTCATGAATGTAGAACAAAACGTCATCTTTTGTTGTATATTTATCAAATATAAAAAAAAAATGCATCATTTACTTTTTCATGAAATTTGGTAAAACTAATATTTATACGTAATCAAACCGAATGTCATTTAAAAAAAAAGAGGGGTTCATGAAGTTGTTTAAAAGTTAAATCAGTTTGCATGATAACAATCAGTCGAAAAATGCATTTTTTTTGTCACAGTTTGACGTCGCGAAAAAAAACATTTTATGTTAGGAACGTCATTACCTCCCCCGTAACTGTAATTTAACATATGCCTTTAAAGAGAGCTAGGTCAATACAAAAGGGATATTTAAACTCGAGAATCGATGACAGTCAACTTGACAGCACCATTGCAAAATAACTAAAAAAAAACAACAAAAGGACAAACAATCGTATAGCAAACACAACATAGAAAAACAAAAGACTGAGCTATCGAACCAAATCAAAAACAAAAGTAAAATAACGAAAATCCCAAACTCCGTAGAAATAAGGCTGTTTGGTCTTTAAACGAATGAATAACAACTGTCACATTCCTAACTTGGTGCATGCATTTCCTTGTGTAGAAAATTAAGGATTAAACCTGGTTTTACAGCTAACTTAACATTTCACTCATATTACAGTCACACAAAATATCATTACATTGACAACAATGTGTGAACATAACAAACCGACATAATAGGTAAAAATGTCAATATTAATAGGGGTACAACAGTCAACATTCTGTTATAATCTTCATAATCACTAAAATAACATATAAATATCTCAACCAAGAAAAACAAAAAAAAGCACTTTGACAAAGCACACAAGCACACGAAAGACAATAATACAAAAATTTACCATACAACAATAACCCAATTGACAACGACTTGATGTATAAGTACGGAGCCACGTCAAATGAATCTGACCAAAAATAGATAAAACAGTAAATGCAATAATTTTCATAGACAATGAAAGAACAACACTATAACACGTAATTAATATGAGAACTGCCATTAGAAATTTGGAATGGTATCTGTTAATTACCATAGAAACCAGCCAAAATGTCAAAAGTTTTAAAAATTTCAAAATGCTCCAAAATTGATGAAACTTAATATATTCGTTGACTGTCAAGTCTGCATGAGACTTCTGAAGTGGGAATTTCAAAAATGGCCACCGTTGCCATGGAAACTGCAGAAATGTCAAATATTTTCAAAATGCTCCACACTTAATGAAATTTAATATTATTGTTAACTGGCATGTATAGATGAGACTTTTGACTTTGGAATTTTCAAAATGGCTGCCGTTGCCATGGAAACAGCAGAAATGTGAAACTTCTGACAATGCTCTAAATGTACTGAAAATTTAAAGAAAGATATATGCCAATTAATAGATCTGCATTCACTGTTTGATTATTTTAAAATGGCTGCCGCTTAGTGGCAGTCGGGGAAGGGTGACATTCGCTATTGCTTGCAATGGCAATTCTAGTTATAATTATTAATATTATTTAAGGCTTTTTTATAGCGAATTATATGAAACTACAATTACTCTAAGCGCTTTACATGTTAAAACAAAAGTACATAAGTTTGTACATACACGAAATTACAAAGTTAAAAATAGACCAAAATATGTTTAAAAGCATACAACATCAAATCAACTATAAAAAGTTAAGACTCGAGAAACTTGGTTAAAATGAATTATATACGAATTCAGCACGCGTATTTGCATTGCAACTCACTTCATTTTTTTGACACGAGCAAGTTTGGCGCAGGACAGAGTTTGTTCAAAGTAAACACAGCTTTTAAGCACAAAGATTTACCTGTATTCTTGTAAGTAAGTAATCTGATGACATTTGTCCAATGAAAAATGTTGGGGTTTATCCATTTTTGTCTTCCGGGTAGAATTTTTGAAAGAATTCGGAACGCAAACAGGACATCTCTTACCTTTGGTATAATGAAACAGCCGCCAACGATGATGCACTTTCAGTCAATTGGAAAGTGTTATATTGACTTCTCTTCACTTTCATCTGACGCATACTGGAATCAATTGTGGATTGAAAAACCTTAAAGTCTGCTCGTGCCATGGAATCAAACGTTCTTTACTATCAATTGTCTCCGTGTTGATGGCTATATCGTTGGCACCTTTTTGTATCAAACATCTCCCTTAATGTGTTGAAATAATGTCATCTGGAGCGTAAATGCTGTCTTAATTTGGCCAAACTCGTGTGTGGCAGTGCCTGTCAGAAATAGTCTTACCTCTGCATAGGAAACACATAAGTAATATGAGTACAAAGTTTCTATAAATCTTCGTGACCTATATTCCCATATGCATGATATAACTGCACGGCCAATCCCTAATTTAATGGAGCGAATGTTGCTACAGAAACGATTGCTTTTGTAATAGCCATATATTTACGAATTTTTGTTATCTTTAGGGACAATACACGGTTCAGAATCGCGTTTGTGTGATTTTTCATCAATTAACTAACAACGAGGACATAGCTGATAAGAGCCCTGGCGGTAGAGTGAAGTAATTGTTCTTCTTTTAATGTATCCTTGATATCTTCAGACACACTTAGGTGTAATTCTGAAAGTTTTAACATAGACTTCAATTTTCCTGCAGCAGATATGACATCCCCTATATTGAGTTCAGAGCTAAACTCTATATTTGATATCCCGCTGCGTCTGATATGTAAGGTGTCATACCGGTAATATCTAGTTAGTTTGTTCTGTAGCTTCGGCAGTTTGGTAAGCATCAGAGACAATCTTGCGTAAAAGTGGTCTGTTTGTGTCGAGGATGTGCTACATGACTCGGAAAGGCATTTTTATGGAAGAACAGATCATCACTATCAATGAATTGACAGCAAGTTCAAATTCTAATTTTTCAGTAACTGTTTTACCTGATTGCACAGGTGTTGATTTCAATAAGTATTTGGTAATGCATGCTGAAAGGTAGACTGCATTTGAAAATAAATATGTACTCGCGATTATCGCGACTTCAGATGAGTCAGTTTTGTGTAGTTGTCTGTCCTTTTAAAAGGTTTTGCTTTTACACAAAAAAAAAACCTGACTACAATGAGGAAAGTGAGCACGAGATCGTATAAAAGAGGCAGATTTCGGTACTTATGGAATGAAATTCAAAACAGTGTGATTGTGGCCATTGATTGACACATTAAATTCATCCATTGACTGGGACAATTTAGGTGAACGTTTGTATGTAACGACCACTGGTCACTATAAGTGTGTGATAACATTGTGTGAGGGAATTCGACGTTTGATGTACCACTGTTCACTCCAGTGCAATTTATGAGAATACCACTGCATCAATCAGAATTATTTTTTTTGCAGTGTTTAAGAAATGATTTTGCTTTGTTGTCGCGTATTATTTGTGAAACATTCAATGTTTTAAAAAGGCGAATTTTCTTTATAAAGTCAATGATTATGTTGACTTTTGAAGGCCAAACTTTCTACAGCCTTAAATACGCTAATGAAAGATCCAAAAACTATACCAATACATAACGACATGTTTATGAAATTATAACAAATCTATTGATTAACAAATTTTTACTCGTTATTGCAAAATAATGAACTTAATATATCTGACATTTTCTCCCTACCCAGTTTACCCCTATACATTTTATGATGTGGACTGGTCATTGTTATTGAATCGTAGGCAATTTGATTGGATTAAGTTGTTATTAGTTTACCTTCAAACTTGTTTATGCTTTTCATACATGACTATTGATTAATTAGAACGTGCATGAATGTGTACGGTAACTAAAATGACCTTCAAACTGGACACTGGACGAGTCAATATTATGTTTTATCAATGAAAGTTAAGGTATGAAAGGTAAGAATTGCCACTTATTCGATTTTCACAAAATTTTCGGAATATACAGTTGAAAGGTTATTTTTTAAAAGCCTATTGTGAAGAGTAAAGAGAAAGTTTACAAATAATACGTTTTGTTCCATTAAACAAGTCATTTTCGTAAGAGAAATACCGAAATATATTTTACGCACGACTACGGCAGGTAAAATTATTATTTATCATAATAAAAAAAAGCATTTTTCAGTCTCATTGGAATATGCTGATTACAATTAATCCCAAACTTAAGAAGTAAGTAACTAAAGTCAAAATATGTCCGATCTGCCTATTTCTGCACATCAAAAGTCAATACGATCGTTTTAAAGTCAATTTCGTCTACCTCACAAAATCTTGTTAGGCACTATATGTACTTTTTAAAGACACTTAAACTATGGGGTCACCAAAGGTTCTCAACACCTTTAATAATAAAGTAATTCGAAAAATTAATCAGAAATAACACGATGTATTGATTTATATCAATTATATAAATCAAAACATAAAGGTTATTCCTGATTAATTTTTCGAATTATTTTATAATTAAAGGCGTTAAGAAACCTTTGGTGACCCCACAGTTTAAGATGTCTATCGTAGGTACGTCGTGAACAGTGGTCGTTACAGACAAACGTTCACGTAAATTGTCCCAGTCAATGGATGAATTTAATGTGTCAATCAATGGCCACAGCCACACTAGTACTGTTTTGAATTTCATTCTACATCCTCGGAATTCAAATATTTGGCTTTTAGCGTTCCTGGTGAAGGCCGGAAAATCCAGAAAAGCGCTTCGGACGCATTTAATTATTAAACGTATTGTTTTTAATTTTGTGAGTATACATGTGGATCCGTTTGATCAAAGCTTTCTCTTGTTTCTAATTTAAAGACGCAACAATTGTGCCTTCTGGTGTAGTCCTTTAACATCACTGATGATTCACAACTCTTTCACCCAAGGAAAGCAGAATATCAAGAGAAGTTGGTTGTAGCCATGGCATTGTCAATAAGAAAAGGAAGATGTGGTATTATTGCCAATGAGAAAGCTCTCCACAAAAGATCAAAATGTCACAGAAATTAACAACTATAGGTCACCCTTCAGCTTTCAATCAGTTAATTTTCAATCTATGAGTTTGACTGTCCCACTTGTATCGTTCGCCCCTCTTTCAGTAGAAAGGCGTAGAATGGTTGTGTCTAGTGTTTACAAATTTAAGATTTCGTGAAACAGGTATAAAAAATAAACATTCAATTTGTCATTCCCACATCTGCACGAAACATACCCGTAAACTTCAGTTAATTGATTTAGATCTGCAAGACTGTCACTTAATTTCGTCAATAAAATGTTTTCCACATTTCAATTATTATTGCACTATTGAGTTAGGTGTTAACAAAGTTGCTAATGTTGATAAAATTTTTAAGCTCCAAAAAGGTCACTGAGCAGAAGTTATTTTAAATGAGTATTATAATATATAACATCGGCAGACATACTTTTTTGAGAGCTACTGTTGATGCCTATCTCCTATGACTTTGTATAAAGAAACAAATTTCAGTTCTTAATGCACTTCTACAAATTACTTCGCAATATGTCAGTGTATTTATATACTATGTGCACCATGTAAGTTCTAGAAAACCCAGAAAAAGTACTTCTAATATGCTTATATAAAAAAAACCTATTGTGACATTCACCTCGGCTGTTGGTCTCAGTGAATATTAGTTTTTCAAAAGTTAATAACACCACACATTTACCTAATCAAAAGACAGTAATTGCATAATTAGTAATGCAAAAAAAAAGTCTTACAAGATTACTCGTTATTTGACATACTTGTGTGAACTCATTTACTAGAAATATTGTTTCAGTTTAATAGGTAGCCGAAATAAAACATTTATGAAACTCAATTTTCAGAAAGTCAGGTGAAATAAAATTTACAACGTTTTATTACTTTAGTATACATGTATATAATATGTCCTAACATGTCAACAACTAAAACACTGTCCAGTAATCAGGTCATGGATAGTGATGGTATGATATAATAGTATGATTTAAATAGGTGACTTATGTTACAGTAGTGATGCTACTTAAATTAAGGTACTCTGAGGTAAACTAAGCCTAATTGATTGTGTTCTTCTAATTATATTGGATAGATGTATGTTCGCATTATCGGCTTTGCTCCAAAGAAAGAAAATCTTATAGTGTTCAACGACAAACATACATTGTTCTGCAAATTGTATACAATAGAAATCAAGATGTCAACATAATTATAAAAAAGAAGATGTGGCATGCTTGTCAATGAGACAAGTGTCCACAAGAGACAAAATGTCACAGAAAATTAAAGCCCATACCATATAGTCAGTTATAAAAGGCCCCGAAATAAAAATGTAAACAATTCAAACGAGAAAAATAACGGCCTATTATAATAGTATTTTCTTTAACTTTACAATAAGCAAAAAAATCTAAGTTATCAAATTTCTAAAAATCTAAATGATCACATTTCTAAATATTTTTGATAATCAAACAACTCTTAATCAATTTTCTGAAGTATCAATCAGTTACAGTTAATATATAAAAAGACGATGTCGTAAGACTTCCATATATCATATATACATGTATTTATTTATTGTGTTAATATGCTTTAGCTACAGTATATTCTATACAGAGACGTGCGTTATCATACCTAGTTATCTTACGCTGTCTTTCTTTATCACCTCTCCTGGGCATGATTTCAAGGAAAGACAACTCCTGGATAATATTTTTTTAATGGGAACAGACCGTTGAAATGGCTAAATAGAGTTCTGTTACCTTCACAAAGAGTAATTGATACTGGCATAGCTGTTCATCGCCATCAAAACATAAGTCATCATCAGAGAAAAATATGACCTGCTTCTTTTTGTTCGTTTAATATCGTTTTATCATTATTGTATAATTATATACTTAACTAGAACACACCCGTGATATCACGGGTCCGTGACTGAATTAAAGTATATAACTATGCGCAAGCCTTATTTTAGTATTAGAATTGTCATCTGATAAAGTCATGTCGATTATAAGATACACAGTTTTTCTCTGCTTTCAAGTCTTTCTGTTTGGACCCGTTGAACTGGAACTTATTTGGAAAACAAAAGGTCCTCGAATGGAGTATTTTTTAATCAACAGCATTGTCCTATATAAGTAATAAATAAAGTTGAATTCTTTGCTTTGCTGTTTTACGTCATGCCCACTAACAAATTGAAAACTGTACCTATACGCCTTATTTTTAGTCCAGATTTTTAGTATTCGTATTGTTATCTTAGAAAGTCTTACTGATTAAAATACTACAATAGGTAACAATTTGAAAATTTAGTAGTGTCAATCCTGTGGTTATGACCCGTGTATATAGCATATTAGTCCTGAATACAACGTTTGGTGGTGCGCCTGTCAGATGCGGAACGTACAGATAAGGTAATAGGTAACAGGTGAATATACTATTGGTATCGGTAGCGGACTCGACCCGGAACTTCTTAATTATTGGCAATATTAATTACGTGGAAAACAAAAGGGCCTGGAGTGGTGTAATTTTTAATCTACACCTTTGTACTATATTAGTTATATATAAAGTTGAATTCTGTGATTCGTCGTTTTTACGTGATGACGGCTGACAAATTGGACCTCGTAATTTTAGTATTATAGATATATTGTATTATGATGAAGACTTCATCATGTTCATTTTGTCGTTTTGCTTATTTTTATAGTTTCTTCTGTTACCTATATATAACACCAGACTTGGACTTTAAACTGAGACTTAATGTGCGTATTACTGTGTGTTTGTTTATTCCACACTGCCTTGACGGAAAGGGGAGGGTTGATATCTCACAAAACATGTTTAACCCCGCCGCATTTGTGCGCCTGTTCCAAGTCTGGAACCTCTGGCCTTTGTTTTGTTTTTGCAAAAAATGTTTGTTTGCTTGTAACATGTGTAAGTGAGACCTTCATTTTCGATTAACTATAGTATATAATATCGTTTAGAGGCAGACTGAAGCTTGTCTCCGGTGCGAGATTTTCTCCCTGTGTTAAAGACCCTGCGACGGTTTTCGGCTGTTTTGCTCTTTATATATATAGTCGGGATGTTGTCTATTTGACATATTCCCCTTTTCCGTTCTCAATTTTATTCATATTAAGTATGATTAGCTTGTGTCTCATTAATTTTGTTTAGATATAACTAATAATAATTATTATAAAATATGTTAAAACTAAATCGTTGAACACATTCTCTTTAATCAAACCATAGATGTAATACCCATTTATGATCAAACGCACGCTGTATGAGAATAGGTCAGACTTCATTCTAACGTGGAATTGTGTTTGAGTCTGACAGGTTGTAAATTTAAATTATCAATATTGGTGGTAGCTACATACATTGAAATAATGTAGGTGAATGCCAGAGACACGGAGCATGATGCAATATACATTAACATCCTATACACTTTATGGACTTTAAATCTTATAGAATTCTTTTGTTTTTTGTTTTTTTTATGTGTGCATTTGTTTGGCCTTTAAAAGTGAGTACATTAAAACAAAGGATTATCTCTTAACGTACAACGCATATAAAGTGCATCCTATTTGTTTACTGGTTTCCCAAAGTAGATATGATAAATATATCATGTATCTATGTCTCGAACTATGCATGCCATGTGATGTATGTGTTGTTGTGATATATCAAAAGTAAATACAATATGCACTTTCACTTTCGTTATCATTGCTTACTTTTACTTTTATGCATTGATATAATTCATCGAAAAGGTTTCTGCATTTCTTTTAACTTTTAAAAAGTTGTAACACAAAAATAAATACATTTCGATATGATGTTTAGCGAAATGTACTTACGATCATTGATTTTTTTCTACAATGACTTACCAACTGCACGGCTGGTAATCTACACACGCAGAACATTTGGTTCTGCAATAAAAACCGTGAGAGGATTTTCCGGTTGTGCTTGAGTGGAGTAATTGTCACCGCTTCAAAAGGTATGTACATTTCTAAATCTAAATTTTCTCATTCAACTGATCAAAATATTGAAAATCGGAGAATGTCATGCTGTGGTGAATACTTTAACGAAGAGATACATGTATCATTTACTGTTGTACGTAGAGTTGAACTCCTACAAAATCAGTTGTCCCACAAGAAATTGCCTAAAAAAGTGACATTTCAATTTTGAAATTTTTCTTTTTACAGACCTACAAGTTCAAATTTAGTTTTTTTTCGGGCAATGGGTATGAATGTTGTTTTTGGCGGCGTGTGTGCTGTCCTGTGTTGATAGACGTCTTAATAATTCCAAAAACAACATTTTTCCGTGAAGTCATGCGTGAGGGGATCGGTTCTGATTGAGGACATCGTGAATGCGTGAGGGGAAGTACAAACATTTTTTTTTTAATCTTTGGCTTTGTGACTTTTGTTGACTCAATATATGTGATCAATGCTGATTAAAAGCACAGATGTATCCTTATACTTTAATAGATGTAAACTGATCACTGATTCAATGAAATTAAACTATTAATTGTTTGTTCAATTTCAGAAAATGCCATTGTTCAAAGGAAAAAGGAAAAGAGGACTAAAATTGACTCTCTACAAAAAGCCATGGAGATACAAGTTATCCCCTCTGGGAGTAGTCCTGTCGTCAAATATACGTCACAGAGATCACCACATATATCATGCGATGATATCGCCGATGACAACTTATTATTTGTTTAAATAAGTCTGGACATTGAGTCTCAAGCACGAGAAAACCGATCCCCGCGAAAAAGTGACCGGACGAACCAGTTATATATAATACATAAAAATAGTAAAATGCCAATTTACGATGACCCATAACGTTACAGTACAACATAAGAACGAACTATAAAAATCAGTTGAAAAAAGCTTAATTAAGATTCATGTTATACACATTTACGAAAGGAGTTATCTCCCCTAAAATAGTTTATTTAAAAAAAAAAAAGATGATTCTAAAAACACAAAATTTGATATTTGTATAAAGTTTTTGATTTATACAATGAATCACCAAATATTCTTTATGTGAATAAAGTCTAACTATTGAATTGCAAATCTGTCTCCAAATTTGCAGATGTGGGCAAATAATCGGTCTAGTTTTTACTTGTAGCAAGAAAACAAAATCGTTGACAACATTTTTTGTCTATATTCTTAGTGAAAAATATTATTAAACCTAGGTTCCTACAATTATTTCAAAATCCAATCTCGTAAACTTTTTTAAGCACACTCACATGTGTTTTTTCATGAACAATGTAGCCAAATTTAGGTAAGTTTCAACGACTGATAGCTTGAATATAAAGATAAGATTTGTACCTCCCCTCACGCATTCACGATGTCCTCAATCAGAACCGATTCCCTCACGCATGACTTCATGGAAAAATTTAGTTTTTGGAATTATTAAGATGTCTATCAACGGCGGACAGCGCACACGCCGCCAAAAACAACATTCATACCCACTGCCCGAAAAAAAAACTAAATTTGAACTTGTAGGTCTGTAAAAAGAACCATTTCAAAATTGAAATGTCACTTTTTTAGGCAATTTCTTGTGGGACAACTGATTTTGTAGGAGTTCAACTCTACGTACAACAGTAAATGATACATGTATCTCTTTGTTAAAGTATTCACCACAGCATGACATTCTCCGATTTTCAATATTTTGATCAGTTGAATAAGAAAATTTAGATTTAGAAATGTACATACCCTTTGAAGCGGTGACAATTACTCCACTCAAGCACAACCGGGAAATCCTCTCACGGTTTTTATTGCAGAACCAAATGTTCTGCGTGTGTAGATTACCAGCCGTGACTGATTTTGCCAAATAGTATAGTCAGAGTTACATGTTCGAACGGAGGTCGATATTTTCCACTTAAACATTATGTGAGAGTACTGGTTGCAGTTCAGGACACAGTTTGATGCCAGATAATGATGCTTCTGCTTGCCAAGTATCAAACCAGATTGTGTCATATATAAAAGAGATGCGAACTATACCAAAGTAGCATTCACACTCATAAGTTTCAAATAAACTAACAAAAAAGCTATACAAAACTCAACATAGAAAAATAGAGACTGAACAATACGAACCGAATTAAAACGGGGGATGATGTAAAGTGTTCCGACAGGGTATGCAAATCCTGCTCAACATGTGGTGCCCTTTGTGTTGCTCATGTGAGTACAAACCCGTTGATAAAGTCTAATTCAGTAGGTCACATTTCGGGGGAAAGTAGGACGGAATTGTGGTTACGACGATTGACAATGTCTTTTATATCTCAGTCTATGCATTGGCTTTTGATACTTGTCTAATGAAAGTAACAAGCACAGATTGC
This sequence comes from Mytilus edulis, assembly GCF_963676685.1. Lineage (NCBI taxonomy): Eukaryota > Metazoa > Mollusca > Bivalvia > Mytilida > Mytilidae > Mytilus > Mytilus edulis. The sequence continues at coordinate 5,546,769 of NC_092353.1, read as the reverse complement.
ACATGTCACGATTTCATGATCAGGTGGTGTATTCGCAAAAAACCAGACGACAGAAAGAAAATTTACTCGGGCAATGCCCTCGTGAAATATGTTTTTGTTTTCTTGGGTGAACAATTCTTCATATCTGCCTAAGGCACGTGAAATAAATGTATAATATTCACCGAGGCAAAAGTTACGAGATGTCAATATAAGATTTGGAACAGCGTCGGTGCACCTAATAAAGATATTTCAAGGCAAACTGTGAGTGTCAACGACGTTCTGGGTTTATTACATATGCATGAAGTGCTAGAAAATTCCGTTTTTTTTTTTGTTTTGTTTTTTTAATCTTTTTTCTTCTTGTTGTTTTTGGTGTATTCGTTTTTACTGAATATCTCAACATGAAAACTGCAAAATCACACGATATAGTCAGTATAAAAACGGAGCAGTTTTAAAAGTATCTTGAGCAAATACTAGAAAATTGGAGTTGGATAAAAAGTCATATAACAAAACAAGTGTGACTTTTGAGTAGGCCTCGTATAATATAATATATCTCTGTTGGATGATAAATCATTGTATCAATTTCATAAAAAGTCAATAAATGTTTAAATATAAATACCATGAACTTCGAACGGTCTTGGATACTGTAGTGTATTGTTATCTTTGTTTATTATTGTGTTGTTTGTACTTTTATTTTTTGTTATCTTATTGTATCGTAAGTTTTAGAGTTGAAATACCTTATGTTATTCTGTTGATTGAGATTCAGAAGGAGAGCCAGGAGGAAGATATAAAAAACCGAACCCCAAGTCTACCACAATTGCATCCAAGTCTATCCTATATGCATGCGCGTGTTTCAATATAAGAACAATTTGCGCCAATGCTGGTCTTTTGTCACATTTTTAAATAATTTTATTATTATTTGAAGATTATTACGTGTTGATTGCAGATTTATGGTTATTTTTATTTACTTTATTCACATCATTAAAGTTTTAGATTGGGGACGATTTGCAGCTTCACATATTGTGTAGACATGGTAGATGACTATATTGAATATCAAATGACGAAATAACATGTGGTATCAATGGCATTGAGAAATTAATAACCGCACACAAAAGTACGAAAAAAAAATATTTATGTGTCACCATACGGCCTTCAACAATGGGCAAACTATGTACTATATAGTAGACAATAAGACACGCCGACATGATAAAACGTAAATCAAGCAGTTCAAAAGAGAAAACTAACGTCTAATGTATGCTCAAAACAATAATCGAAAAAAGATGGCAGACAGCATACAACGACAACCTTCGAATTACAAGAAGGATAGTTTGGCGGCATTCAACACTTTTATGAGCGCTCAACCCTTTTTGTAACATAGAACATTTTTAATACATGTATAACAGCTCATCATCAGAACAAAACGTTAACACGGTTAATCAGATGAGTAAAAAAATTCATCGCTGCATCATGCTTAGTTCGGCGCGATGACAAAAATAAACAAGAAACTATTTGTTAATTATTAATCCAGCCTCAATCCAGCAGTGTGGACTATGATATTGTGTAGATTGTTTGTTTACCTCTGCGTTTTGTTTTGTTACATGTATATGTTGTCGATTTGTTATCGATGTAAACTGTACATATCCTTATATCATAATGTTTTCCATAAAAATGACCAGGTGTGACAATTCGTTATTTTTTTTAAATTTTTTTTTGTTTGAGTATGGACAATTTTATGTTAAGGGAGTCTTGAAATCTTTTGACAGCTTCCGAAATGCTAATTTTTAACCTTTTTCAGCTGGACCAAATCACTACTTTACTTAAAAACTGATGACCAAAATTTTTTAACAGTTTAATTTCATCCCCAACTTGTTATTTGAGGCATAAAACATGAAGAAATAAAGAAAGAAGGGTATACAAGTCTGAATTGAAAACAACGTTTAAACCTATGAATGCGTTGTATAGAAGCCGCAATTTCTATACGGGTGCAAAACAAATTTCTTGGTAGAGGGGTGTAAATACAGCATAACATTTTTCAAAAGACCAAAAAACAGTGAAAAAGTATATATTTTAACAAAACGCATTTGAACAGCAGATCGAGCAATGTTCTTAAACCTCGATCATTGCCATTGGCGATTGCAAAATAAACAGATCACCAAATGTAACAAATGAAAACAATAAACTTACGGAAAAGATGATATACCGCAAACAAAAGGTGCAATTAGTACACCATATCCGGATTTCGTCAAATAATGTCTCTTCATTGACGTTAGGGATCGAAAGGTATTTGGTTACCTTTATTTAGGATAGACTCTTGAATTTTAGAGAGTCGAAATAGGATAATCGGATCATATAAATCCGAAGGAAAATATAATACAAGCCCAAACAAAATATATAAACAAGTCTAAATTGAAAACAACGTTCAAACCTATATTGATTGCGTTGGATAAAAACAGCAATAATTTTTATACGTGTACCATGTGTACATGTGTACATGCAAAATAAATGTCTTGGTAGAGAGTTCTAAATGCAGCACAAACAACATTTTCCAAAAGACCAAACGAAGTGAAATAGTATATTCTAAAAAACGCATTTGTCTAACACAATGCTAACAGGTCGAACAAAGGATGTTCTTCGTGTATGTATATTAAATGATTTATAAATTATAGGATAAATTCAACAACCTCCATATTAATTAAACTATCTATATATCGATCTATCAAAATAAATAATTTTTTAAAAAAGTTAATAAAAAAAAAGATAATTATGTATACTGTTAATTAGATGTATTCTATGTACGCTATATAATGTTTATCATATATTTTGGCTGTGCGAGCATGCCAATACATAATTATGTTGATCTATTTATAGTTTATGGGTTTTTTGTACTTTCATTTTCCAATGTTTCCAGAAGTTTACTTTCGAAAAGTCCGACTGATTGAAAATTTTCTGTCATAGCCAATCAATGCACAAAGTGCATGCAGTTTACAGCTTTAAAGCAGTATATATAAATGAAATGTATCGTTCTTAGTATTACACAATATATATTCTAACATAACACGTTAACAATGGGAGGAACAGATTTTTTCTTGGAACAGATACCGTGTTTACTATCCTGCACATGTTTTGCTGGAGCTGTGACAGTGTATTATAAAAGAAATTTCCGGAGCGATAAACTTCCGTTAGTGTTCTTCCTCATCCTGTTAAGTACATCGTTAAATCGTTCTGTAGAGAGTAGTTCTCGATTAGCGTGTGTTATTACATTTATCTTGTGTTGTTCTGTTGTATACAACACTGTTAAACATCTGAAATGGATGAACACTGTACGATTAGACTTCTTTCTGGCAATGCTACTGACAGCATATGACTACAAATTTGATATTTCTATAACAATTGAACGTTTATTTGGGATACCTTACGGCGTCGGCGCACAAAATGGTACGTGTTACATGAACTTTGTAAGAATCATGATAGTTGTCATTCCCCAGTTTTTAAGGAGGCCCACACAGCTGAAAGTCAAACTACAAGGACTGCGGAGTAAATTAGGACCGATTTACATTATTTATTGTGCCAAATTTGTAATTGAGTACACATACTATGGAACAGTGACTTTGTATGCAATGGGGATAATTGCTGTCGTTTCATCTGTAGTCGGCGGAGTATTTCTACGTCCTGACAACACTGCTGTGCTAGAACTTCTTGGATTTGAAACCAAAAATAACAGGAGGAAATATTTACATGGTCGTGGAATGATTATGTCGTTTAGTTGCATCACTTTGATGGTGCTAAATGAACTTTTGAGTTTTTCAAGACACAGTGTTTCTACCATAAAATTGTGATATTAACCATTGTAGTTTTATATAAGCTAGTCAGATTCAGTTAAACAGTTCATTTATTATGTTTGGAATTTTATTTACATATTTTTATATTACAGCCAGTAATACATTTTGAAAAATAAGGGCATTTAATTGTTGTGATTATTTTTGCAAGATTCATTGTTTATTTGAAATATGAAATATATATATATACATACATGTATGCATTCATTTTACATTTTACTATTGTTAAAAATAAAAATGCTGTTTTAAGTTTATTGTTCTTCTTCAAGTTTTTGGAAACATTGTTGGTTGTGCACTACGTATATATCAACATTATCAGATGCCCCTGCTTGTGAGAAAGCATTAAAACAAGGCACTATCACTTTAAATATCGTTCTAGTGGAGCGGTGTTTTGTGTGCATGTGTTTGAAAGTATATGGCATTGAAAATATACTTAAAAATATTAGTTTTCAGTTCCTTTTCAATTAAATAGATATAAGGAGATCTGGTATGACTGCCTTTTAGACTAATATTGTTTTAACTACGTTGATATACGAAATTATAGGCCTGCGTACGGCCTTAAACAATGAGAACTAAAACAATACTATATATCAAGTTGTTTAAGGCCCAGACATGAAAATTGTGAAACCGTTCAAACGTACAACTTGATTCATACGAAAAAACAGATAAGAGAGACATGAACCAACACCAACTACTGAATTACAGGCGCTTAACTTAGGACGTGCACTTCAAAATGTAACATTCTAGATGTTGGTGAGGTGTCAACCATGTCTACAATCTTAGGCAGTCATTCAACAGCACAATATAAAAACATACTTAATAGTCAGTTGCAGATGGCTTAACTTAAAATAAAAAAGATCGTAACAGAGCTTGCACAAAAATAATACCGCAACATTTAAACAATTATACACAAAAAAAAAAATACCGCAACATTTAAACAATTATACACACAAAGTATCGATATACGAGTACTCGCAGACACTGAACGCTTGTTTAACACGAACGCTTGTTTAACACGAACGCTTGTTTAACACGAATCAAAACTGGTACGTAAATCTTTTTCGCCAGGAAGGGCTCAGCTCATCAGATCGATACAAAGCTGAAATACAACATACTGTATGTGACTGTCCCAAGTCAATAACATATTAGCAAGCAGACTGAAACAAAGAAATCCCCATATTCGCGCCATTAAAACACACCAGCTAGCAGCACTTACCCGTCCACGTCCACTCTGTGTAGTATTTATATTTGTATCCATCTGATGATTTTTATAGTTCGTTCTTATGTTGTACCTATAATTGTTAATTTCTGTGTGCTCCGAAATGACAGATGATCAACAATTCATGATCAAACGGCTTAATTCAATAATGAAAGAAAAACAATATTTACCACATAAACAAACGTCAACCAATGATTGCAGGCTTTATTAGGACAGGCACATAAAAAACGTTACAGAATTAAACATGTATGAAGGTACCAACCCTCCTCTAACCTGGGACAGCGGTGTAACAGTACAATCTTTTAGAAATTAGTAAACAGGTGCGCATGTCTATAATTAATCTGGTACAAAAGGATACTGATGTGGACAGAACATGTTCAATATATATTTATTTTTATTGGATCATTTATGATAAGATTCAGAATGAAATCGTATAAAATATCATTATAACTGGTTATTCGTGTAAAAGCGCGAAATATCACAGAGGGACAGTCAAACCGTCATAGATCGAAAATAAACTGACAACGCCATGGCTAAAAAAGAATAAGACAAACAGAAAAATAATAGTACACAAGACAAAACATAGAAAACTAAAGACTAAGCAACACGAAAACCCCACCTAAAACTGGTGGTGTTCCGGACGGCAAGCAGATCCTGCTCAACATGTGGCACCCGGCGTCGTGATGCTAAAAACTTTGTCACTTAAATGAGGTTCTGAGTGGAATTACAGAATAGACAATAAAAAGAACGGAGACAAACATACCAAGAAGATTACAAATAAACAATAAACGGACGCGGGTCAAATGATATAAGGAATAGGGAATTACTGTTTGGGGGATAAATAATACAGTTTTTTTTTTTAGAATTTGCTAAAAAATGTCCACTGGCGGATCTAGAATTTTTTATAAGTGGGGGCCCACTGACTGCCTAAAGGGGGGGGGGGGGGCTCCAGTCACGCTTCAGTGATTCCCTATATAAGCAACTAAATATTTTCCCCAAAAAGGGGGGGCGGGCCCCCTGCCCCCCTAAATCTACCTCTGAAATCCAATATATTATTCTTTAAAGCTGGGAAGGGGATGGGTATCAGTTAAGACAGCGTTCCGGTGTTCTAGTTATCACTTTACTGTCCTGCAATAACATTAGGCTAGCTAAAACTAGTCAAAACTATACATACACAATACACACTTTAGTTTTCTTTTCTTTTATTTCCTTTCCCTTCCTTTTTTTGTACAGTCCGATAGAATACGTGGCTTATACTTATTATCTTATAATACTAAAATTACGAGGTCCAATTTGTCAGCCGTCATCACGTAAAAACGACGAATCAAAGAATTCAACTTTATATACAACTAATATAGTACAAAGGTGTAGATTAAAAATTACACCACTCCAGGCCCTTTTGTTTTCCACGTAATTAATAATGCCAATAATTAGGAAGTTCCGGGTCGAGTCCGATACCGATACCAATAGTATAATCACCTGTTACCTATTACCTTATCTGTACGTTCCGCATCTGACAGGCGCACCACCAAACGGTGTATTCAGGATTAATATGCTATATACACGGGTCATAATCACAGGGTTGACACTACTAAATTGTCAAATTGTTACCTATTGTAGTATTTTAACCCGTAAGACTTTCTAAGATAACAATACGAATACTAAAAATCTGGACTGAAAATAAGTTTCAATTTGTTAGCGGGCATGACGTAAAACAGCGAATCAATGAATTCAACTTTATTTATAACTAATATAGAACAATGCTGTTGATTAAAAAATACTACATTTGAGGACCTTTTGTTTTCCAAATAATTAATATTACCAATAATTGATAAGTTCCAGTTCAACGGGTTCAAACAGAAAGATTTGAAAGCAGAGAAAATTGGGTATCTTATAATCGGCATGACCGGCTTTATCAGATGACAGTAGCTAATACTAAGATAAGGCATGCGCATAGTTATTGTAACGTTTTTCGTTTATTATATGCATCATTTGGGTTTTATTATCATGGTATAATTAGATTACTTATTCTCATTAACCGTTATATAGTAATTCTTTACAATCTATTTTTATCGCCTTCGATCAGATTGCACTTGTTACATTGTTAAATGTCAAATCAATCATGGTAATCAGCTGGTGCTCCGTTGCTTTGTTTATACAGGTGCCTCGGTTGACCCCAGTTTCGGTTGACCTTAGCTCCGGGCTCCGGGTTCCGGGCTCCGCCTCCTGTAATATAGCTCCTGTAGAATATTTCTTTGTTCAGAGTCATTTAACCATATTGTAATCTGGTTACTAGAGTAGTATAAAAGAGAGAAATAGATAGTGAGACGTCATATAGGAGATACGATATACGAGAGACGATTTTGTGTACGAGAGGTGCGTACGTAAGAGATTTAAGATTATGCCACCGTATTGTTGAGCCTGCAGTTTAGATGTTGTAAACTTGTATTACTGTAACATGTACTTTGGATTTTGAATATTACAGTATTGAACTTTAAATCGACTTTGTGTTTATTAACTTGTAAGACTTCGTTCAGACTACACCAGGATCCATTTATTTATTTATGTGACCAGGATTCCTTTAATCACGCTACCAGGGTTACCCTGTTAAAGAGTATACTTGACATTTGTCGTCCGTGGACGTGTGAAACGTAGACACCAAACAACAAAGCACAAACACAAGAATACACACTTTAGTTTAAGTCCCCTTAACTTAAAACTTTTCGTCACATTGGTGGCAGCGGTGGGATTCACTGTGTGTGACTTCAACGAACTTGTAATAACATAATGGAAACACCAAGAAGAACAACAAGGACAAAGCTCTCTCAGGTAAGGCAGAATTGCTTTAGAAATCAAGTAATTTCCCCAGCGGATTCTGGGTTAGGTAGTTCGCCTACCACTGGATGTACTCTTAATGATATTCATACGGAGACTATGCCAGAGGTCCGGTATCGCCGGAACATCGGGCACTGTTACCCAAGAAAAAATCATTATAGAGTTATCCAGGAGATGAACAATACGGAAAAAGACGGAGGAAATGGTAGGAAGAAATTTTGGCAAATATGGGTTATTTTGCTTACACTCAGTAGCGGCCTCGTGGCATTATCATGGATTTATTTTCCTAACAACCGGGTTGTACAGAAGTCTCAGGAATATGTTATGACTGGACTAATAGTTATAATAGGACTATTAATTTTTACAATTGTTCTGAAATTAATATGGAATTTCGTTCTTAATGGTCAGGAAACAGACGACGCTCCACAAACATGGTCCGAGAGGAGACGAAGGTCTGATGACAGTCGTAAAAAGTATATTTATAGGACTCCAGCTCGTACCATAGATGAAAGCGATACGCCCTATGACTCAGATGAAGTGCCCTCTTACTCCTGTCCTAGTCCTAATAGCCCTGTTTTTCGGGCAAAGGAACACGGAAATGGAGTTATCCGGGCACGAATCGGAAAACATGGGCGCATCGACAAAACAAATTCAATCGCCAGATTTTCAATGAATTAACTACGGATATGCCGAAAACCAGGTGTTTTCGTGTGAAAAATATTCGACCAGCAATCGAATACCCTGTACGTAGAACGTTTTCCGGAGTTAGTGATGACATTTGGAATGAATTTATACAATACTTTGAGAATATATCCGAGTTAAATGTATGGAACAATGAAAAGTCACGTAGGGTCCTACTTAGCACTCTGAGGGGACAAGCTGAGACGTATGTATACGGGATGCCAGTTATAATACAGAGAGATTATAATCGCCTTAAACGGAAGATGGAAGAGAGATTTGGACATACGGCGATGAAAGAAAGGTATGAGACAGAGGCAACACTGAGGAAGAGAAAACCGGGAGAATCTTTGAGAGATTTCGGTCAAGCCATAGAGGATTTTTACCGTAGAGCATATCCGGGCAATCCTGAGATTGTAGAGGAGAACTCTATAAAAAGCGTTCCTTGACAAGTGCGGACAATCAGAAGATTTTCGGTTTGCTGTCAAGCGAACCAGACCTAATACCCTGCAAGAGGCGGTAATTAATTCAATGCAGGAAGAATGCTTAAGAATTGGAGAGAAGGATCTCGTTAGCAAGCATTTCAAACCAGTTCAGCGGCCGATATTTGAAGTTGAAGACTGGGATAGTGATGAAGATCTAACTACAGAAGCAGAAGGAACACGAAGAGAAAATGTCGACAGAAATAATGTTCCTGATAATTACCCACGGAATAACGGTATAGAGTCCCGAGTGCGATTTTATAACCGTCATAAATGGCGTGGAAGAGGCAGATCCCCGATGTTTAAAAATCGTCCACCAGAATTTCCGGAACCAAGAAGGGGACCGTAGCGATTCTCGAGAGACAGATTTACGTAGAGGAAATCGACACCAGAGGTCAGGTGTCGGTCATCCGGGCATGGACGGCCTAATGAAAAGGAAAAAAACCACAATGAAACGACGGAAGAAGAGAGTGAATAAACCAAGTGACTTTATGAAGAATTGTTTATTTATTGTGTAAACTATGTTGTTTTATGCAGAAGTTTTTCTGTGACTGTTTATAGTCGAAATTTAAACTTTATTTGGTGCACGAGACCCTAAACATTTTGTTTTGGTGTCACGGAGCCCTTTAAAAGTACAAATTGGTGCACGAGACCCTAAACATATTGTTATGGTGTCACGGAATCCTTTAAACAATGATTAACTACATTTTTTTTAAAGAACAGTAAATTCTATTGTTTTAAAAGTTTTAAATCTTAAAAAAAATTGTAGACTTAAAATATGTCATTGAAAGCACTAGTTAGCAAATATATATATTTTTTTGATATTTTTTTGTTTTGATAGGTGCTTATTTTTATTTTTACATAGACTTTAATTTTGTTCGCAAAACTATTTTAAAGTTTATATGAAAATTTGGAACCTGTGACCCTAACTTTTTGATTGGTGTCAATCGGAACAAATTTTATTTTGTCTTTTAAGTTACTCTTGGATCCCAAGTTTTTTTGGTGTTCAAGGAATAGTTACAATATCATTATGAGATGAGTAATTTTTATAGTTTTATTATATTTTTTATGCTGCATAACTGACTAGTGTCAAGCTATCCAGCAATTCTCATCCTGTAATTCTCTTTATGAAAAGCTATCCTGCAATTCGTCATCCTGCAATTGCGTTTGGAAAACTACTTGAGCGACAATTTTGTTTTTCTTTAAAATCATAGTTATTGACATTATTTGTTCGAAAACAAGATTTATATAGAAAATCAAAGATTTTTATATCCCATTAACAAAATTCTAACTATAGTTTGTAGATTTCTAACTCATATTTAAGATTTTGTAATTAACATTTACAATAAAAAAATCATGACGATGATTCAAATAAAGTATTATTTATTAAGTCCAGGAAGTGATTCGTATTAACGCATGTTTAACCCACATTTGCGATTTTCAAAACTCATATCAACGACTAAAAATATAGAATTTTGATGTAAAATAAATTTGTTCATGGTATATCGACAATACAACTTCATAACTCACATTTCCAACCCATTGCCTTGGCTGTTCTGTATGGCTAGGAATTATAGACTTTGCTCTAATAAATAGCTATTGGATAGTACTACAACGAGAGGGCAAAGAATTTCTGGGTAGGCATTCCTAAAAGTCGAAAATTTCGTCCAAAACATGGAAATAAAGCCAAATTCGATAAAATACGCATTGGGGGCACCCACTTTCCGACCCATTGTCTCGGTAGTTCTTTATGGCTAAGGTTTATAGACGCTGCCTTAATAAATAGCTATTAGATAGTACGACAACGTGAGGGGAAAGAATTTCTTGGGTAAGCATTCTTAAAGGCCGAAAATTTCGTCCGTAACACGGAAAAATGGTCAAATTTGATAAATACGCATTGGGGTCACCCACTTGTTCAAACCCATTGCCTCGGCTGTTCTTTATGACTAGGGTTTATAGACGCTGCCTTAATAAATAGCTATTGGATAGTACTACAACGTGAGGGTAAAGAAATTCTGGGGTAAGCATTCCTAAAGGTCGAAAATTTCGTCCGAAACATAGGCACCCACTTTCCGACCCATTGTCTCGGTAGTTCTTTATGGCTAGGGTTTATAGACGCTGCCTTAATGAATAGCTATTAGATAGTACTACAACTTGAAGGTAAAAAATTTCTGGGATAAGCATTCTTAAAGGCCGAAAAGTTCATCCGTAACACGGGAAAATGGTCAAATTTGATAAATACGCATTTGGGTCACCCACTTGTTCAAACCCACTGCCTCGGCTCTTGATGGCTAGAGTTTATAGAAGCTACCTTAATAAATAGCTATGAGATAGTACTACAACGTGAGGGGAAAGAATTTCTGGGGTAAGCATTCCTAAAGGTCGAAAATTTCGTCCGAAACATAGAAATAAAGCCAAATTCGATAAAATACGCATTGGGGACACCCACTTTCCGACCCATTGTCTTGGTAGTTCTTTATGGCTAGCGTTTATAGACGCTGCATTAATGAATAGCTATTAGATAGTTCTTCAACGTGAGGGTAAAGAATTTCTGGGGTAAGTATTCTGAAAGGCCGAAAATTTCGTCCGAAACATGGAAATACTTAAAGCCAAATTCGATAAAATACGCATTAAGGGCACCCACTTTCCGACCCATTGTCTCGGTAGTTCTTTATGGCTAGGGTTTATAGACGTTGCCTTAATGAATAGCTATTAGATAGTACTACAACGTGCAGGTCAAGAATTTCTGGGGTAAGCATTCTTAAAGGCCGAAAATTTCGTTCGTAACACGGAAAAATGGTCAAATTTGATAAATACGCATTTGGGTCACCCACTTGTTCAAACCCATTGCCTCGGCTGTTCTTGATGGCTAGGGTTTATAGACGCTACCTTAATAAATAGCTATGAGATAGTACTACAACGTGAGGGTAAAGAATTTCTGGGGTAAGCATTCCTAAAGGTCGAAAATTTCGTCCGAAACATAGAAATAAAGCCAAATTCGATAAAATACGCATTGTGGGCACTTTCCGACCCACTGTCTCAGTAGTTCCTTATGGCTAGGCATTATAGACGCTGCCCTGAGGAATAGCTATTGGATAGGACTACAACGTGAGGCTAAAGAATTTCTGGGGTAAGCATTCTGAGGGGCCGAAAATTTCGTCCGTAACACGGAAAAAGTCATATTTGCTGAAAAATGCACTGGGGTCACCCCCTTGTTCAAACTCGTTGCCCCGGCATTTCTGTATGGCTAGGGATTATAGAACCTGCTCTAATGAATAGCTATTGGGTGCGACTACAACGAGGTGGCAAAGAATTTCTAGGGTAAGGATTACTAGTGGACGGAAATTGCGTCCGAAACATGGTAATCCAACCAAATTTGATATAATACGCATTGGGGGCACCCACTTTCCGACCCTATGTCCCAGTAGTTCCTTATGGCTAGGCATTATAGACGCTGCCCTGAGGAATAGCTATTGGATAGAATACAACGTGAGGCTAAAGAACTTCTGGGGTAAGCATTCTGAGGGGCCGAAAATTTCGTCCGTAACACGAAAAAAAAGTCATATTTGCTGAAATATGCACTGGGGTCACCCCCTTGTTCAAACTCGTTGCCCCGGCATTTCTGTATGGCTAGGGATTATAGAACCTGCTCTAATGAATAGCTATTGGGTGCGACTACAACATGGGGCAAATAATTTCTGGGGTAAGCATTACTAGTGGACGCAAATTGCGTCCGAAACATGGAAATCCAACCAAATTTGATATAATACGCATTGGGGGCACCCACTTTCCGACCCACTGTCTCAGTAGTTCCTTATGGCTAGGCATTTTAGACGCTGCCCTGAGGAATAGCTATTGGATAGGACTACAACGTGAGGCTAAAGAATTTCTGGGGTAAGCATTCTGAGGGGCCGAAAATTTCGTCCGTAACTCGAAAAAAAAGTCATATTTGCTGAAATATGCACTGGGGTCACCCACTTGTTCAAACTCGTTGCCCCGGCAGTTCTGTATGGCTAGGGATTATAGAACCTGCTCTAATGAATAGCTATTGGGTGCGACTACAACGAGGGGGTAAAGAATTTCTGGGGTAAGCATTACTAGTGGACGGAAATTGCGTCCGAAACATGGAAATCCAACCATTTGATATAATACGCATTGGGGGCACCCACTTTCCGACCCACTGTCTCAGTAGTTCCTTATGGCTAGGCATTATAGACGCTGCCCTGAGGAATAGCTATTGGATAGGAATACAACGTGAGTTTAAAGAATTTCTGGGGTAACATTTCGTCCGTAACACGGAAAAAAAGTCATATTTGCTGAAATATGCACTGGGGTCACCCACTTGTTCAAACTCGTTGCCCCGGCAGTTCTGTATGGCTAGGGATTATAGAACCTGCTCTAATGAATAGCTATTGGGTGTGACTACAACGAGGGGTCAAAGAATTTCTGGGGTAAGTATTACTAGTGGACGGAAATTGCGTCCGAAACATGGTAATCCAACCAAATTTGATATAATACGCATTGGGGGCACCCACTTTCCGACCCACTGTCTCAGTAGTTCCTTATGGCTAGGCATTATAGACACTGCCCTGAGGAATAGCTATTGGATAGGAATACAACGTGAGGCTAAAGAATTTCAGGGGTAAGCATTCTGAGGGGCCGAAAATTTCGTCCGTAACACGGAAAAAAAGTCATATTTGCTGAAATATGCACTGGGGTCACCCACTTGTTCAAACTCGTTGCCCCGGCAGTTCTGTATGGCTAGGGATTATAGAACCTGCTCTAATGAATAGCTATTGGGTGCGACTACAACGAGGGGGCAAAGAATTTCTGGGGTAAGCATTACTAGTGGACGGAAATTGCGTCCGAAACATGGAAATCCAACCAAATTTGATATAATACGCATTGGGGGCACCCACTTTCCGACCCACTGTCTCAGTAGTTCCTTATGGCTAGGGTTTATAGACGCTGCCTTAATGAATAGCTATTGGATAGGACTACAACGTGAGGCTAAAGAATTTCTGGGGTAAGCATTCTGAGGGGCCGAAAATTTCGTCCGTAACACGGAAAAAAGTCATATTTGCTGAAATATGCACTGGGGTCACCCACTTCAAACTCGTTGCCCCGGCAGTTCTGTATGGCTAGGGATTATAGAACCTGCTCTAATGAATAGCTATTGGGTGCGACTACAACTCGTTGTAGTACTATTCAATAGCTTCGTTTACCTCCCTTTGATTAAGATGGCAGCGTCTATGTAAGAGAAGAAAACACATCCATAGCTGTGGTTATTGCCAGCCGATCATTCTTAAACATGTTACAGATTATGAAATAATGATTTTCTATCAAAACAGAAACATCACGCCTAAAAAAATGCAGCAGATACATTAAATTGCAGTGATTTCACTCCACGTGTAAAACTAAAATAAACAAAATGGCGGACAGCGGAAAATTTTTGAACACAGACAATATTATCAGAGAACATTCATTAGACCTGACAAGTATCTATGATGATTATCCTTATGAACATATGCCAAATAAATTTAAATTGCCAACAACTGATAAGGGGAAACAAACATTAATTGAAACCATAGACCAAAATCTATACGCGGAAGCTGCTCACATGGTCGCCTTTCGCATTCCCCATGATAAACTGTACCCTTGGATCAAAGCGTTACATCTCGTATATTATGAACACTATGGTAAATCGACCCAGTATGCAGTGAGCTGGTTTGATGAACCTGACAACTGGTCAGAGAAAACAGGAAATAAAACAGTCTGTATTGAACTATCAACAAAGACAGATCAGCCAAATCCATTATTGTATAAAATACAGCTACACATAAACACTGGCCTGATTCAAATACAAGGAAATCACAAAGATACATTCGTTACAATTGACTTCCCCGTCTTACTCCAAATTGTTGAGAAAGTTGTTGCCCATAATTTGTCAACTAGTGAAGACAAAGACTCAACAAAGATTAAAAATGCCAAACAAACATTACAATCAGATATCACGGATACGGCTACCTTAGATATTAACCATAACACCTTCGTAAAGAGCCCATCAGGCACTAAAGAAATATCCAACAAAAACAATGAGAACCAAACAATGGAACAACACGAAAAAAATGTAGTGTCTCAGACAGTGGATCAAAATAATAACATGGAAAAATTTATGACATGTATGGAAAAACATTTTACCAACGCTCTTGATAAAATATGTCAACAACAAACTGACATGCTGGTTTCGAAAATGACTTCAATGGACATTGCATATAAACATACCATTCAACAAAATGAAGAAAGGTTTACTTTAATGATGGACAAAGTAGAATCTGTGATTAACAAAAAGGCTAATTTAGAAAGAGAAAATGGAGAACTAAAATGCAAAATTCAGCATATAAATCATGAAACTACACTTGAAAAAGAACTACTGAAAACCAAAATGGAAACTAAATGTGAGATGCTTACACAGAAAAATAAATCACAAAGTGACAAAATTAATAAACTAGACCTGGAACTTGGTGAAATTAACAAGGAGATGCAGGTAAGGAAAAACAAAATAGAATCATTAGAATCATCATTTACTGCTTTTCGCAAAGACATTGAAGACAAGGAAAAAGAGATTCTTAGTTTAAAAATACATGCCAGTAGTGGCGACGGAGAATTCCAAACTGTGCCAATATCTAGACCATCAAAACCATCAGTTATTCTCATGGGCACCTCAAATACTGAAAACATAGACCCTAGAATCTCACCAGACTACAATGTGCACAAAGTTACAGCATATACCCTTGACGAAACAGAAAAAGAACTCCAAAAGCTTGAGAGTGAACCAAACGTTATTGTGTTACACTCCTTAACGAACGAGTTAATGAACAAAACTCCAAATGACTGTGTTGACAGAATGACTAGGATATGCGATGATATACGTTCACGTTTCAATAATATCAAGATCGTGATCTCCTTGCCAACACCGAGGAGCGATTGTGAAGATTATAACTCAGATGGACAACTTATAACAATTCTAATGAAAACCAAGTTCAGGGGAGATGACTCTGTTATCCTATGCGACAATAGCAACTTGGCATACAAAGGACAAGTGATGAATAGATATATAGCTCAGGACCAATTTCATCTTACTCCTGATGGAACTGCTGTACTAGCTGCAAATATCCGTGACTGTATCGATAAAGCCCTTAATTTGCCTCCACGCAGTACACAGGGAAGAACTGGATATGGAAGAGGACGACCCTATAGAGGTAGAGGAGGCAGAGGCGGCAGACGTGGCTATGGACGTGGCCGTAGAGGATACCGATAGACTGTTAAAATTACCTATAGTATAAACCTCATTGATATCTTCTTTTTAAACAAATTGTACTGAGCTGTGTTGTTATTTTGAATATTATATCAGCTAAATAATCCTCAGGTAGAGAGATTATTTCAATAAACATTTTTTAGTACTATTTTTTTTTTTTATATAACACATCGAGTAAATTCAATTTTTTGTGTACAACTAAAAATAGATCTAGATATACAACGTAATAGATATTCAAATATATTGTATAACCAAATACAGATATAAGAGATTTAAAAAAAAAAAAGGCTAGTGTAGTGTGTACACATAAATATACAAATACATATATACGTTATTATAAGATACAATATGAAAACTAGTCTAAATATATGCAGCTGGAATGTTGGGGGGTTGCTGTCAGAACATCATGATAAGTCAAATGATAAGAATTTTCTATCAGAATTAGCACAAAATGATTTAGTTTTATTAACTGAGACCCATGTTGGTTATGAAAATCATTTGAAATTTGATAACTTTTTGTACTATCCATTCTGCAGACCAAAATCTAAAAATAACAGATATTTTGGTGGTCTAGGGATTCTCATACGTAAAGAAATTTGTAAAGGTGTAAATTTTTTGAATAACGGGACCTCAGAATACCAATGGCTAAAATTGAAGAGAGAATTTTTCAATTTAAACAAAGATATATATTTGTGCTTGATATACTATGCTCCCAAAAGCCAAACAGACCTACTGGAGATAATAGAAAAGGATATAACTGATAGTTATGGGTCTATGGGGGACATCCTGTTAGTAGGGGATCTTAATGCCAGAACTGGGTCAGAAAAAGACTATATTGATGGTGACAGCACCTCCCATGTTCCTTTATTTGATGAAAATTATGATGTAGACTGTTTCACAGAGGAAAGGGTCAGTAAAGATTTAATAACTGATTCCAGAGGGAAAAACTTGCTAGAATTTTGTATAGGTAATCAGTTACGTATCTTGAATGGGCGTATGTGTGGTGATAGCACGGGTAAATTTACATGTTTCAAACCTAATGGATGCAGTGTAGTTGATTATGCTTTAGTTTCTCAAAGCCTACTCCAGCAAATTTTATATTTTAATGTATCAGATTTTAAGGCAAATTTTTCTGATTGCCATTGCAAAATCACTTTTAAGATTTTAGCATCTTTCCAATTGGAGAAAAATAAAAGTCATATGAAAGACTTTCCTTTGAGGTATAAATGGGACACAGAAAGTATTCAAAATTTCCAGGAATCATTTACACATCCTGTCATACAAAATGAGCTAAAATATTTTTTAAATAACAAAATTATCTTAGACAAAAAGAATGTGAATGATGCCACATATAGCATGTATAGTATTCATTCAATATACGAAAAAGTGTGCAAAGTATCACTAAAAAAGAAGAAGAAAAGGGTAAAAACATGTAATCATAAAAAATGGTTTGACCAAGATTTAAAAAGTTTGAAAAAACATGTTAATGATAAAGCTATATTAATGTCAAAATTTCCGAAAGATCCGATAGTGCGTGGCTCTTTTTTTAAACTTAATAAACAATTTGCCAAACTAAGGAGGAAAAAGAAAAGAGAATTTAGAGAAAATATTTTGGACCGTTTAAGCAATCTAGAATCAGAAAATCCAAAGGATTATTGGAACCTTGTCAATCAACTCCGTCTTGAAAATAATTCAGAAACTAAAAACAACATAGATGGTGACATTTGGTATAAATATTTCTCTGACTTGTCATCCATTCCTGAAAATGAACACATAAAGTCCAAGATAAAAGAGATAAAGAGTAAACTTGAACTATTAGAAAAGAAAAACTTTGGATTCAGTGAGATTGACTTTAAAATCACCCCTGGTGAACTCCAAAAAGCCCTGAGGCAATTAAAATCTGGGAAAAGTCCAGGTCTAGACACTATTACAAATGAAATGTTAAAAGTTTCACAGAGTTATATGCAAGATTGCTTACTAAAACTTTTTAATGCCATTCTTCTATCTGGCATTTATCCCAGTAATTGGTCTGAGAGCTACATTACTCCTATATTCAAATCTGATAACCCGCAGAACCCTGAAAATTACAGAGGTATTGCCATCAATAATAGTCTTGGCAAACTTTTCAATACCATTCTGTATAACAGACTTGATAAATTTTTATCTGATAATAATATCATAAACAAAACTCAAATTGGTTTTTCTAAGAAAGCTCGCACTTCGGATCGCATTTTTGTACTAAAATGTCTCATAGAAAAATATGTTAAAAGAGGCAAAGGTAAATTGTATGTATGTTTTGTAGATTTTCGCAAGGCCTTTGACAAGGTTATTCATATTGGTATATTATACAAATTATTACAGCATGCAAATAATGGTATTTTTTATAACATTTTGAAATCTATGTATAGTAACGACAAAGTGTGTGTTAAAGTAGAAGACAAAATAACTGATTTTTTTAGATATAATGTTGGTGTACGACAAGGTGACGTTTTGAGTCCCACATTGTTTAAACTGTTTATTAATGATTTGCCAGATATATTATCTAACAATTATGATGATGTCAATTTAAATGATGAAAAGATACCATGTCTACTTTATGCTGATGATCTTGTATTAATATCTGACTCAAAAGAAGGGCTTCAGAAGAGACTTGATACTTTGTGCACATTCTGCAAAGATTGGTGTATGGAAATAAATGTGAAGAAAACCAAGATTATAATATTCAATAGGAGTGGTAGACTCCTTAATGAAAATTTTAATGTAGGAAATAATTCTATTGAATGTGTTAAACAATACAAATATCTTGGCATAGTCATCCAAAATACTGGAAACTTTAATGAAGCCAGGAAACAATTATTCCAAAAAGGTCAAAAGGCCAGTTTTAAACTTTATAAAGATTTGAAATCATCTAATCCTCCTATTAAAACTCTTTTGCATTTATTTGATCACTGTATACAGCCAATTGTAACTTATGGTTGTGAAAATTGGGGTGTTATTAACATTACTTCTAAAAGGAAAAATTTGTCCCTTTATGACATATTTAAAGATTGGGAGTTTGAAAAGCTAAATTTAAAATTTTGTAAGTATATTATTGGTGTTACAAAGATGTGCACAAATGTAGCAGTCCTGTCTGAATTGGGTAGATATCCTCTTTATATAAATTTGCTAACACATATGTTTATGTATTGGCATAGACTAGAGAATTCTCCATCTGATTTATTGAAAAATGCTTATGCTGAGTTAAAAATGATAGAAAGTAAAGGTCAAACCAGTTCCAATAATTCATGGCTCTCTAATATCATTTTCTACAGTGAAAAATTGGGTATTGACCTAAATATATGTAAAAATCTAGGAAAAAATAAATTTAAAAACTTATTGAAAAAACAGCTCAAATCAAATTTTCAAAATGATTGGGAGAAAATGCGAGATTTTTATTTACAGAATCAAGGCAAATTGGACACTTATTTTTCATTCAAAAAGTCATTTGACTATGAAAATTATTTAGATTTAAAGCACCCACAAAAACATTTATTAACAAAATACAGACTTAGCAATCACTGTTTAAGAATAGAAACTGGCAGACATGAACGAATTACCAATGTATGTGGTAAATATGAAATATTACCTCGACATGAGAGGATATGTTTATATTGTAATACAAATTGTATTGAAAATGAAATGCACTTTCTTCTGGAATGCCCTATTTACAATAACCTCAGAAGAGATATCACTGATTATATAAAAAAATACCCCAGTTTAGATAGTTTAAATATAAATGATCTTTTTTCATGGATCATGATTAATGAAGATAGCAGATTTCTATCTATTTTATGTGCATACCTGGATAAAGGCCTGCAACTAAGAAAATCAGAAAATTAGTTAGATACTCTAAAATATATCAAAATTATCTCCCCTTGACCACTGATCCTTTCTTCATGCATTTGAATTTCAATTATTATTTTATGTTTCTTTAATCACTCTGTAATGTTTATGTCATGTTGTAATTAATGTTATGCTCTTAATGGGCCCTTTAATTTGGAAAATAAAAATATTGTATTGTATATTGTATTGTATAATAGCTATTTATTAGAGCAGAGTCTATAATTCCTAGCCATACAGAACAGCCGAGGCAATGGGTTTGAACAAGTGGGTGACCCCAATGCGTATTTATCAAATTTGACCATTTTTACGTGTTACGGATGAATTTTTCGGCCTTTAAGCATGCTTACCCCAGAAATTCTTTGTCCTCACGTTGTAGTACTATCTAATAGCTATTCATTAAGGCAGCGTCTATAAACCCTAGCCATAAGGAACTACCGAGACAATGGGTCGGAAAGTGGGTGCCCTCAATGCGTATTTGATCGAATTTGGCTATATTTCCATGTTTCGGACGACATTTTCGACCTTTAGGAATGCTTACCCCAGAATCTTTGTATTCTCATTGTAGTACTATCCAATAGCTATTCATAAGAGCAGAGTCTATAATTCCTAGCCATACAGAACAGCCGAGGCAATGGGTTTGAACAAGTGGGTGACCCCAATGCGTATTTATCAAATTTGACCATTTTTACGTGTTACGGATGAATTTTTCGGCCTTTAAGCATGCTTACCCCAGAAATTCTTTGTCCTCACGTTGTAGTACTATCTGATAGCTATTCATTAAGGCAGCGTCTATAAACCCTAGCCATAAAGAACTACCGAGACAATGGGTCGGAAAGTGGGTGCCCTCAATGCGTATTTGATCGAATTTGGCTATATTTCCATGTTTCGGACGACATTTTCGACCTTTAGGAATGCTTACCCAAGAATCTTTGTCTTCTCATTGTAGTACTATCCAATAGCTATTTATTAGAGCAGAGTCTATAATTCCTAGCCATACAGAACAGCCGAGGCAATGGGTTTGAACAAGTGGGTGACCCCAATGCGTATTTATCAAATTTGACCATTTTTCCGTGTTACGGACGAATTTTTCGGTCTTTAAGCATGCTTACCCCAGAAATTCTTTGTCCTCGCGTTGTAGTACTATCTAATAGCTATTCATTTAGGCAGCGTCTATAAACCCTAGCCATAAAGAACTACCGAGACAATGGGTAGGAAAGTGGGTGCCCTCAATGCGTATTTGATCGAATTTGACTTTATTTCCATGTTTCGGACGACATTTTTGACCTTAAGGAATGCTTACCCCAGAAATTCTTTGCCTCCTCGTTTGTAGTACTATCCAATAGCTATTTATTAGAACAGAGTCTATAATTCCTAGCCATACAGAACATCCGAAGCAATGGGTTTGAACAAGTGGGTGACCCCAATGCCTATTTATCAAATTTGACCATTTTTCCGTGTTACGGACGAAATTTTTGGTATTTAAGAATGCTTACCCCAGAAATTCTTTACCCTCACGTTGTAGTATTATCTCATAGCTATTCATTAAGGCAGCGTCTATAAACCCTAGCCATAAAGAACTACCGAGACAATGGGTCGGAAAATGGGTGCCCCCAATGCGTATTTTATCGAATTAGGGCTTATTTCCATGTTTCGGACGAAATTTTCGACCTTTAGGAATGCTTACCCCAGAAATTCTTTGCCCTCTCGTTGTAGTACTATCCAATAGCTATTTATTAGAGCAGAGTCTATAATTCCTAGTCATACAGAACAGCCAAGGCAATGGTTTGGAAATGTGAGTTATGAAGTTGTATTGTCGATATACCATGAACAAATTTATTTTACATCAAAATTCTATATTTTTAGTCGTTGATAAGAGTTTTAAAAATCGCAAATGTGGGTTAAACATGCGTTACTACAAATTACTTCCTGGACTTACATAGATAATACTTTATTTGAATCGTTGTCATTATTTTTTTAATTGTAAATGTTAATTACAAAATCGTAAATATGAGTTAGATATCTACAAATTATAGTTAGAATTTGTTAATGGGATATAAAAATCTTTGATTTTCTATATAAATCTTGTTTTCGAACAAATAAAGTCAATAACTATGATTTTAAAGAAAAACAAAATTGTCGCTCAAGTAGTTTTCCAAACGCAATTGCAGGATGACGAATTGCAGGATAGCTTTTCATAAAGAGAATTGCAGGATGAGAATTGCTGGATAGCTTGACACTAGTGCATAACTGAACAGTGGAAGTTCAGGTCTAAGAGGGGGGCTGTGTGACGTTTTTCGTTTATTACATGCATCATTGGATTTTATTATCATGATATAATTAGATTACTTATTCTCATTAACCGTTATAAAGTAATTCCTTACAATCTATTTTTATCGCCTTCAATCAGATTGTACTTGTTAAATGTCAAATCAATCATGTTAATCAGCTGGTGCCCCGTTGCTTTGTTTATACAGGTGCCTCGGTTGACCTCAGTTTCGGTTGACCTTAGCTCCGGGCTCCGGGCTCCTGTAATATAGCTCCTGTAGAATATTTCTTTGTTCAGAGTCATTTAACCATATTGTAATCAGGTTACTAGAGTAGTATAAAAGAGAGAAATAGATAGTGAGAAGATAGACGAGATACGATATTATTATACGAGAGGAGACACGATTTTGTGTACGAGAGGTGAGTACGTACGGTAGGAGATTTAAGATTATACCACCGTATTGTTGAGCCTGCAGTTTAGATGTTGTAAACTTGTATTACTGTAACATGTACTTTGGATTTTGAATATTACAGTATTGAACTTTAAATCGACTTTGTGTTTATTAACTTGCAAGACTTCGTTCAGACTACACCAGGATCCATTTATTTATTTATGTGACCAGGATTCCTTTAATCACGCTACCAGAGATTTTTAGGGTTACCCTGTTAAAGAGTATACTTGGCATTTGTCGTCCGTGGACGTGTGAAACGTAGACACCAAACAACAAAGCACAATTACAAGAATACTTAAACTTTTTCGTCACAGTTATATACTTTAATTCAGTCACGGACCCGCGATATCACGGGTGTGTTCTAGTTTTTTATACACATTAGGCCTATTTGGGTTTATAGAAAATCTATTGGCAACTAAATTCACATAAAGAGGGGGATAAGACCTTTATCGGGACTCCGGGATCGGGTGTTTTTAAGCTCGGGATTTCGGGATTGACCCTTTCGGGATCCGGGAATCCTTTTTTTTCGGATTTCGGGATGTCGGGATTTGCTTTATTTAAATTCGGGACCTCGGGATTTCGTTTTTTCAAGTCCGGGATTTCGGGATCAAGACCCCTCCTATTCCCCCTCCATAAACACACAGTACTTAAATATAATAACTAGGCACTGGCTACGGTTACATGGAAATGTAACAATAATAAAAATATTATTGTTACATTGGAGACTAATTGCCGGAATGCAAAGTTGGGTGAGGAACCGATTAATTACAAATGTAACAATAATTACTGAGGCTACGGTTACATTACGTTATTGTTACATGAAAAACAGCAATGTACGCTAGATTGATTAAACTTAAATCTTCTATAGTTGTATTGCTTCATTCTTTCATATGTACTAAACAATACTTGTAATTCAATACTGATAAATAATAAAATATTATTATTCAACCAATGGTGTACAAATTGAATAGTTTAACTACGTATTAATGGTTTTGATGTTCTTAAAGATACTACTCAAGATTAGGAGTGTGACTGTCAAAGGCGAAAAATATAGTTCAATGGTTTCACTTTTTTAAAGTATTTAACTGCACACCTACTCTTATTACTGCCATTATACTTTGGACCAATTTTGTTTCTGGTGAAAATAAAAATGAAACTTGGGATGCGTTTTAAACGAAACTGAAACAATATCAAGACATACATTTCATACAGGATTATAACTTGACGCAAATTGATAATCAAAAGCAAAGTTTGCTAACTGTTACTTAAATACTAAGAAATTATGTATGTACGTATACACGTATCCGTGGAGGACGTAATTTCGTTCATCAAAAATGTGTCGGACTTTAAAAACAACTTACTGGATTTGTAGAAATTGTCATTGTAAATAAAAAAAATACAGTAAATAAATTGTATGTTATAAATGTATGTAATAAATGTCCTCGACTTTTATTATTTCGTACATATATATATTACTAGTCCCATCGTACATTGCTTTTTTTCATGTAACAATAACGCAATGTAACCGTAGCCTCAATAATTATTGTTACATTCGTAATTAAACAGGTCTTTACCCAACCATGCATTCCGGCATTTAGTCTCCAATGTAACAATAATATTTTTATTATTGTTACATTTCCATGTAACCGTAGCCAGTGCCTAATAACTAACCGATTTGGTATCTCAAATACCCAATCTTTACTTGGCTGCTCAGTGGTGTTCCATGACTGTTATTTTTTTTTTTAAAGTTTTATGTAATTAGATCTTTTATTTCAATTAATCAGTTTAATTTTCATTTATTTTATAGGCTGCAAAATTATTACAGCGAATTATTAAAACCACGAAGGATTGTTTCCCCTTGGTTTAATCTTTTGTGTTGGAAGTTTAAACTTCCTTGACAAATATGTAAACAAAAGTACGAAGAACATGGTAAGATTCGTATGATGTGTAAATTAAGATTTTATCATACAAATCCTTGATTTAAACCATTAAAAAAGGGTTATAAAGAACATTTACTCTTAGGACACGACCATTTGGTGCGAAAGATTTAGAAGTAAATATTCATTTGTCAACATGGTCAAC
Organism: Mytilus edulis; assembly: GCF_963676685.1. Taxonomy (NCBI): domain Eukaryota; kingdom Metazoa; phylum Mollusca; class Bivalvia; order Mytilida; family Mytilidae; genus Mytilus; species Mytilus edulis. The sequence continues at coordinate 5,521,744 of NC_092353.1, read as the reverse complement.
AGGTCAATCATGTGTCAATGACAATATGCGTGCTAAACTTTACAAGTTTATTATCCTCGGAAAATTATATTCACTTGCCTTCACAACTGTTTCCTGTTGCAGATTTTTTTTTTTTGAAAATATAGTCAGCTCTCACAAGGTCAGAATAACAAGGCCAGGATATTCATTTTGAACCATTCAACCCCCCTTTTTTTCCTACTTGGGACATAGTTTATTTCTTTTGAGAAATTTTGTTATACCAAGTTTTGTATAACAATAATCAATGAAATTCAATAGCAGTAATAGAGGAAATAGATGTTTATAAAGACATGATGTCTTGATACCCCTATGAAATCTACTGACCCCCCTAATGATCAATAGGACTAGGGGGTTACCAAGTGATGGAGTTTAACCAATCACTACATCATTAATTATAATTACCTGAGGTGTCATAACCAATTTTATTGCATAGCAATATAATATTTCCCACAGAAAGTAACCAAAAGTTAACGTGCAATAAATTCCAATATTGCACTAGTGCAATAAATCTTGAAAATTCATGATGTCATCAACGACAAAATCTTAGTTTAAACCAATTTTTACTTTCAAATATTATATTGCTATACAATTAAGTGTTATTGCATGAATATTGGGGAATACTGTCCCTTGTAGAACATATATTGCACTCGCAAGCGCATGTAATATAAAATTCCACTCTGGACAATATTCACCATTATCTTATCTCCTATACATTTCTAGGAATGTGATTGGTTAAAAGCGCCCTCCTGGAGACCGTGTAAATTTGATATAAGTTAGTAGGGAGGCGGGGCTTATTTCATACACGGTTAGTAGTGGAGTTACGTCCCTTTATATTCCATATAAGGTAGTAGGGAGACAGGGCTTATTTCATACACAGTTAGTAGTTGTGTTACGTCCCTTTATAAAAACAAAACGGTACTGAGAAAAAAACATAAAGGTTTCAACAGACAAAGAAATTGATGATTCAGATTGAAATAAATTCATAAAAGTTTTTACATATCTAAACCTAATAAGTTATTATTGTTGGTATCTGTTTTTTTAAGATCAATGGAAGTAGTTTCTTAATGCTAACAGTATAATATTGAAGACTTGCTCATTTTGATAGGTCTAAATTTCACACGTTGAGATAGTCGGTAAGATAAATTCGCTCTTACCCCATATGGAATTTACTTACCCCATATACCGTATTAGGTCACTAGCACACTATGTAACTAATAATATTCATGCAATAACCCTATATTATCATATACTTAAAGCAAATAACATAATATTTACAGTATGATGATAGCATAATATTAAATTTGCATAAATTCACAAATAGGAAAGGATGCTTAGGAGGCTTAAGAAAATTTTATCAACTGCATCTGGTAATTATCACATTTGTAATGTATCCGCATGGAGTATTAAATAATAAACAAATTTGAACCTCAGACTTAAAAAGATTACTTTGATATAAAACTTTAATTTTTCTCCACTGTTCCTTATGCAAAATATACATGTATGAATACAAAAATTATAACATGTCATCAGAAGAATATCAGCCCTCGAGCCATTGGCTCTTGGTCAGATGAAACATCTAATATGAAAAATGCAATGTAATAATCAGATTTTTTTTTTTTTAAATATATACATTGTGATTGTACAAGTACAAATGTATTTAAAGCTACATAAAATTGAGAATGGAAATGTATCCTGATAATTTTATTTTATGGAGAAATAAATAGATTTGAAAATATCTGATATATTTACAACAGTCATATGACAGTGGTTTTAAGTATCTGTAAATAAAAAATAACATTAGATTAAGGAATGACTAACATGTTTTCTGTCAATGAAGAAATAACATCATAAATGTGGTGCACACTGAATATATAACTGTGGTTATTGAAAAGTGTGCACCACATTTTTGAGGTTATTTAAAATAGACAGAAAAATAAATAGTCATTCCTTAGAATCTAATTTGAAAATCCATTTTTAAGGAGGAAATCATGAAATAAACGTTAAAAATTATTGCTATGAGCTGATGGTAAAAAAACTTTCAGCTCATCCAAAATTGAATTATTAAATTATGATATAGATAGATGTACTAATGATTTAATCAGCAACCTTGTCATATATTTAACATAAAATTGAGAAAGGAAATGGTGAATATGTCAAAGCGACAACCACCCGACCATAGAGCAAACAACAGCCGAAGGCAACCAATGGGTCTTCAATGTAGCGAGAATTCCCGCACCCGTAAGTGTCCTTCAGCTGGCCCCTAAAATATGCATAATAGTACAGTGATAATGGACGTCATACTAAACTCCGAATTATACACAAGAAACTGTATCTTTTAATTACTTGACAGCTTCATATATATTTTGAACTTACATGTAGCCACACATTACATAATAGTAATGAATATATAAGTGGCTCCCATGTTTTTGTCTTTCCTAAACTGAAAGTCTTGAAGGCAACACATATCAGATTATAAAAAAGTCTTCTTGTATGATACAAAAAAAAACATGTTATAAGTTTCTTATCTTTTTAGGGAAATGGTCAGGCCATCCTAACAGAAAAAGAAATTCAAGAAATAAGAGATGAAACACCATGTTAGTATTTTTACATTTGATAGTACTAATAGAGGATTATCAATTTTTATGCCCCAATGATCATTATGTTTTTCAGCCTGTAAGTCTGTTCATCCGTTTGTTCATTCATTAATCCAATTAATTATTAAAAAAAATTTAAAGAAATAAAAAAATAACAAGATAAACAACCACTGAAATTTTACCAATTTTACAATTATTCATTTAATACATAACTGTTGTGATGCCCTTATCATGCTTATTAAAGTCATTATATTGTTTTTTTTTATATATAATTATAGATTATTGCTGATCATCTCGACGAGATTGATTTTCTCGCTTGAGGCCGTTAGGCGAAACTGAGAAAAGCAATCAAGTTGAGATGACCAATGATAATCTGTTTATCACTATTTTACCTATGACGACGTTGTCAACTTCATATCAATTTCATTAGCAACGTCACATGTCTCCTTAGTTTCAAGCAATAATTTTCCATCTCAAGCCAGAAGCATGATTTGAAAAATAATCACAAATAAAGATCAAAGGAAAAAAGCACAAAATAGCAATAACAAGGGAAATTAAAGATTTGTTGTCATGTATAACCACTAATCTATGGCATCATTTAATAGTATTTCTGAAATTCCATTATTAGGACTGGAATGGGTTCACAAAATAGAAAATAGTGGGCAAAAAATAAAGAAAATTAGGGAAATGAATGGAGGATGTCCCTGCTTGCATATAACTTTAAAAAGGGACATAATTAGAGAAATAAAAGTTCCGCCACCCAAATTCAAACTTGATCTGTGTTTAATGGTTATAAGCTTCATAACATTTGGTGTTCTGTGATGATGATGATGATGATGATGATGATGATGTACAATGTAGGCAAACTAAAGTTACAGAATGGAAACTAATTTTGAGATGTACAAACTACAAAGAGACATGGGTAGCAATTAATGACCCCTCCATCTACTTAGGGGCATAGGCATTAAGAGTTGAAAGTAATATGGTGCTAAACATAAAGTAGATAGTAATTACCCTACTAAAATAAAACAAAATAAAGAAAATTTCTTAAAATATCAAAGAATACAGAAATGAAGGAACTCTAATAAAGAATACAGAAATGAAGGAACTCTCACTAAGACCCTCCATTATCCTGTTATACATGTAGTATACATATATGCTGCATCAGATAGAAAATGACCATATGCAAATTAATATCAATACATTTGTTCACTCATATTTTCGGTTAAAAAAATATCCTTGCAAAGTCTGTAACTACATAAATGTATATGTAAATTGAGTTGATATAACAACCCTACAAAAAAGACCAAAATTCATCTTTTATTTAGTATTTGAATATTCCAGAATCAATCAAACACTTATACATGTACATGTATACTCCCACTTGCATAAAAGAGGTGGATTTAGGGGGGTTGCTTATATAGGGAATCACTGAAGCGTGACTAAAGTGGGACCCCTCTTAGGCAGTCAGTTGGCCCGCACTTATGAAAATTTCTAGATCCGCCACTGCATAAGGTCAATTTCTATTGGATGAAGCTCATATTTTGTCAAATACATTTAGAATTGAAGTGGTGTTTATATCTCATCTTGTTTTATAGTTACTGATGCTGAAGTGAAATCATTGCTTAACAGATATGACGAGGTGGACATCTCAGAAAACAACTCAAAAGGACTCAGCTACGATGACGTTCTATATATGCCAGAATTTATAGGAAGTGTGTTTGCCCCACTTGTTATAGCAGCTAATGTGGATACCAAAACAAAACGTATTTATGCCAGACAGTTTATAAAAATATGTTCCACATTAAGTACACAGATCAAAGCTGAAGAGAAAAAGAAATGTAAGTAGTTTGTTTTCATCCTGATGTTGTGGAGCCACAAATTAAATCTGATATAATATATAACCTTGAAATCAAACGACAAAATGTATATATTTAAAAATCAAGCTTTCACATTACTAAGTTTTCTAGGTGGACAAATACTATATAAATTCCAACTACTACAATATGTTACTATACTTGTATGAGTTGGACCCTCCTCTTTATTCTGGGTTCGGACCCCCTTTAGAAAATGGCTGGATCCGGCCCTGATATAGGAATATTCATTTTGGTTTGAAAAGCATAATTCTAGGATGTGGTGAGTCAATTTAAGGCAAAAATTCAATCCAAACGCACATGTGGAAAGAAATGCTTTTTGTCATGTTCTTCATCCAAACAACATTTTAGATAAAAAGAAAATTAGCATTGTTTGAATAATATTATCATTTTTAAACTGAACATACATTTATTTCAAAATCTTGAAGTATATATATAGACTCTGAGATAAATGGTATGATAGAAATTGTTGTTTAAAATCTTAAAATTAATGTAAGTTTTGTCTGAGATAAAGATTTCATTTCAAAATTGAAAGTCCTGAAAATATTTGCCACTGAACATTTAAAACACAACAATCAACCAATTAAGAATACAGAATATGTATCTGGTCTATTGAAGCCAATTAAGAATACAGAATATGTATCTGTTCTATTGAAGCCTTTTCAATTTATATGCATATTTTTTATCCATTCATTTCACTTTATAATAGTAAAATTAGTAAATCAGCTTTATTTTTAGGAAAAAAATAGGCATTTCTTAATCAACTATATGGGTTGAGGTTTATTTCGAGAATCTACTTGAAAAAATAGGGCATGATTGTTTGAAATATTTGTCATGGTGGGACATTTAGGATAAAGTAACAGATGTCTGTCCAGAGGCAGATCCAGAGGAGGTTCTGGGAGTTGGAACCCCTTTTTTTTGGGGATGATCAATGCATTTGAATGGGGACATAAAGTTGGAACCCCCCTTTCTCCTTGGTAGGGAACCTTCTTTTTATACGACCGCAAAAATTTTAATTTTTTGGTCGTATATTGCTGTCACGTTGGCGTCGTCGTCTGCGTCGTCGTCCGAATACTTTTAGTTTTCGCACTCTAACTTTAGTAAAAGTGAATAGAAATCAATGAAATTTTAACACAAGGTTTATGACCACAAAAGGAAGGTTGGGATTGATTTTGGGAGTTTTGGTCCCATTATTTTAGGAATAAGGGGCCAAAAAGGGCCCAAATAAGCATTTTCTTGGTTTTCCCACTATAACTTTAGTTTAAGTGAATAGAAATCTATGAAATTTTGACACAAGGTTTATGACCACAAAAGGACAGTTGGGATTGATTTTGGGAGGTTTGGTTCAAACAGTTTAGGAATTAAGGGCCAAAAAAGGGCCCAAATAAGCATTATTCTTGGTTTTAGAACAATAACTTTAGTATAAGTAAATAGAAATCAATGAAATTTCAACACAAGGTTTATGACCACAAATGGAAGGTTGGGATTGATTTTTGGAGTTGAGGTCACAACAGTTTAGGAATTAGGGGCCAAAAAGGGACCCAAATAAGCATTATTTTTGGTTTTTGCACCATAACTTTAGTATAAGTAAATAGAAATCTATGAAATTTAAACACAAGGTTTATGACCATAAAAGGAAGGTTGGGTTTGATTTTGGGATTTTTGGTCCCAACAGTTTAGGAATAAGGGGCCCAAAGGGTCCAAAATTGAACTTTGTGTGATTTCATCAAAAATTGAATAATTGGGGTTCTTTGATATGCCGAATCTAACTATTTATGTAGAATCTTAATTTTTGGTCCCGTTTTCAAATTGGTCTACATTAAGGTCCAAAGGGTCCAAAATTAAACTTAGTTTGATTTTAACAAAAATTGAATCCTTGGGGTTCTTTGATATGCTGAATTTAAAAATGTACTTAGATTTTTAATTATTGGCCTAGTTTTCAAGTTGGTCCAAATGGGGGTCCAAAATTAAACTTTGTTTGATTTCATCAAAAATTGAATGAATGGGTTCTTTGATATGCCAAATCTAACTGTGTATGTAGATTCCTAATTTTTGGTCCAGTTTTCAAATTGGTCTACATTAAGGTCCAAAGGGTCCAAAATTAAACTAAGTTTGATTTTAACAAAAATTAAATTCTTGGGCTTATTTGATATGCTTTATCTAAACATGTACTTTGATTTTTGATTATGGGCCCAGTTTTCAAGTTGGTCCAAATCAGGATTCCATATCAAGTATTGTGCAATAGCAAACAATTTTCAATTGCACAGTATTGCACAATAGCAAGAAATATCTAATTGCACAATATTGTGCAATAGCAATTAATTTTCAATTGGAGTTATCTTTCTTTGTATAGAATAGTAGTTGATAATATATGTTGGAAATTTGCCAGACATGACTATGATGTCATTTTCTATTTTTATTTGCCAATAACTTTATGTAAATAACTTCATTGGAAATTTGCCAACATAAAATGTTGCTGATGAAGCTTTTTTCCCTTATCTTATCTAAAATGTTTTTAGATAATGTATGTTGGACATTTGCCAGACATGACTATGATGTCATTTTCTATTTTTATTTGCCAATAACTTTATGTAAATAACTTCATTGGAAATTTGCCAATATAAAATGTTTCTGATGAAGTTTTTTTTATTGTTTTATACAATAAACAATTTATATTCACTTTTACTACCAACCAATCTTTACCATTCAGTGATAACAAGCACTTTATTTTACATTTTAATATTTTATGATGTATTTAAAAGAGTAGTTATTGTTGCAAACTCCATTAGAAATTTGAATTGATATCAGTTTTGGAAAAAGGGAAACGGGGATGTGAAAAAAAGGGGGGGGGGTTAAATTTTTCTCATTTCAGATTTCATAAATAAGAAGAAAATTTCTTCAAACATTTTTTTGAGAGGATTAATATTCAACAGCATATTGAATTGCTCAAAGGCAAAAAAAATAATTTTAAGTTCATTAGACCACATTCATTCTGTATCAGAAACCTATGCTGTGTCAATTATTTAATTTTAGATTTAAATAAGTTTGAAGAAGAAATCTTTAATTGATTTGTAAAATCTTGACATTTGTTTTGTGTAAAAAAAAACATGTAATGTCAAAAATTTGATCACAATCCAAATTCAGAGCTGTATCACGCTTGAATGTTTTGTCCATACTTGCCCCAACTGTTCAGGGTTCGACCTCTGCGGTCGTATAAAGCTGCGCCCTGCGGAGCACCTGGTTAAAAATGGCTGGATCCACCCCAATTTGTTATCTGCCATCCCCTTTTCATTTTTTCCAAGAATGATACAATTGTTTGTTTGACTGACAATTCTGAATCAATTTAATACAAAAGTCATTATATTTCCAGATTTGTTTGAGTTATTGAACATCTATGGAACAGGACTGTTGACACATGATGAGATATATAGAATGTATAAACTACTATTTTCTCACACCATATCTGATGATCATATCCTAGCAATGACGTTTAAAGCTCTCAACCATCCAACACTACAAAACAAAGGACAACTTACTAAGCAAGAATTTTTCAAGGTAACTATGTTTCTGAGAAATATACAAAACCTTTTTAAAGCATTCAATGCTGCTGATGAAAAAAAGGAATCACAGAGTTTAAAAGGAGCACAAAAGCCATGATAGCAAGATATTTGTCACTTGTCCTTATATTTAGCTTTTGATTTGAAAAACATATTTTTCTCTCAAATATACATCCCTGGATCTTTTTATCCAGTGCTTGATCAGGTTTAAATTGAACTTGTTTGGTTTCTTTTATGTTGAAATATTGAGTTATCCCTCTTTGATCGGATTACATACATAGTATGTATATGATATATCTGAATGAAAAAAGAATGATTTTGGTTTTATTTACTAAGTATAAAAAGTATTAAGTATATTGCTTTTATTTTCTAGCCTGGGATCATAGCTCATTGCTCGATTGTAGACAAAGTATTAGATTGGGTCAGGATGCCAGGCTATTGTTTTCACACTGCATTTTATAATTGTTTTAATTCCTTGGCAGGTTGGACCCAATTACCCAATACATGTGACAAATTTGAGATATGATACTTTAATTGGATATCAAGTACCAATAAAAATTGTGGATAACAGTGATAACATTAAAAACTTCATTTTTCCAAGAAAAGATATCAAATTTATAAAACACCTTTTCTGGATAACCAATTATTATAATTTTCTAAGGAATGAACCTATAAAAGTTAGTAGCTGCTGACCTCAACAATATAAAAAATTGAAAATGTTGTGTGATTGCCAATTAGACAACTATCTACCAGAGATCTTAATACTTAAGCTAGGCACATACTTAATGTGAAAGGGTTAAACATTTTACTGAGCTGCAGGAATATCACCTGTAAAGGGTTTAGATAGAAAAAGCACATTTAAATATATCATTAGATAATAAAATGTCTATTGTGTTTTTTAGATGATTCCTGACCATGAAATAATGAACAGAATGACAATTAACTTCAGGTTATAAGGAAAATGTGGCTGCATTACCAGAGAATGATTGTATCATAAATGAATGGGTTTTTACAGACATTCAACAGTATCAAAAGATGTGCATGTGATGGAAGTGTAGATACCCATCAATTTCAATTACATCATAGAAAGAATATTTTGTGTGACCTGATAAAAACTATGAGGACATGTCAAATTGTCATTTAGAAAGATTGTTGTAAACATAAAACAAATGACGTGTAATGTATTGAAAATTATATATAAATGTGTGTAATACTAATAGTTTATCAATATACCCAATTGGTCTTCAGGACATCATTCATCTATCAGTTAAATCTATGTTCAAAATGGGGAGGGGTGCTGTGTAGGATGTTTAAATAATGCATTCTCGTCCAGTAAAATCATATGTTAAAACTTAAATTTGTGCTTGTAAAAGAAACACTGTAACCACTTTTTGCTTTACTTTAGTTGGTATTCTCCTAGGTAAATCCCTACTATTCAAAATGTCTTCTTTTTTTGTAGCAATCTATATTTCCTGTCCTTCATCCTGGTCCACTTACTTTGCAGAGTCTGCCTTTTATTTGTATTTGATCTCTCCTTGGGTGTGTGTAAATTTTTTGCCTCCAGACTTAATGCAACAAACATTGCAATTCATCTGATAACTCTACCGGGATCCCCTCTGTATAGTTTTTTTGTGTTTTGTTAAATTATTTTATGGTTCTTTTCAGGTTGCCTCTTGTGGATCCATCAGTTAGGACTATTATTCTATGTAATCTAGTCAAAGTTAAACTACATTTCGACTTGGCCTACATCAATTATTTGTTGTTGATGAATTTGCCTACCATAGTATATCCTTCACTGTATCCCCCCATACAGAAATTGATGAAAAGAATCGGTAATCAAGAAGTTCAACTTATATTCTTGAATTGAAAATTCATTTGCAAGAGGAATGATAAATAGAATAGACAATAAATAGTTTACATAAAAACTTAAAATTAAAAACTATTATAAAACCAGCGCTGAAGTTACATGGTATTTTATGTTAGTTTTAGTGGTCGAATCAGAAATATGCAAGAACTATAACACAGTTGTACATCAATATGCAGCTGATTATGTTTTTGTATGTTTATTTTTATGTAGATATATAATATATACATAGTTTTCTCTGGTTTATGTTATGCTGATTGCATACGGATTGCCAGTAAAGTAAATGAAAAGTAAAAATAAAATATCAGGAAATGTAGACTATTTGTCAACAGCTGGTCAATATAACACAAAAATGAGGTGTTTTTCAATATTGAATGCCTATGAATCTTTTCTGTGTGCAATAGTGAATACCATATGGGATCCTTTCCATTAGCATGATTAGATACAAGTAAAGAAAAGTACCATTTATTAATTTTATCAGTAAAAAAAGTTTGATATCAATAGCAATGATATAAACTTGTATGATACCCTTATCTTGTATTCATTTCATGTCATACAAGTGAGAAGTTTAGCTAGCTATAAAACCAGGTTCAATCCACCATTTCCTACATAAAAAAATGCCAAGTCAGGAATATTACAGTTGTTATCCTTTTGTTTATGGTGTTTGAGCTTTTGATTTTGAGGGACTTTCCGTTTTGAATTTTCATCGGAAATCAGTATTTTTGTGATTTTACTTTTCATAGACTGTTTAGGAATGTTTTGCATGCATTACATTTCAAAACGCAAGTTTTCACCAAATGTTATACTTTTCTTCATTTATTTCATATTTTCACACACAGTGTGTATTAGTTTATAATATGTATCGTTGAGTATATACAGATCTATTGGATGACTCGATCAGCACATTGTTTTTAACTTTTGTTGCTGATATACATTGAAAAGAAAGAACAACTTTTTTATATAACCGCACACTATTTTGCGGTCGTATATGATATCACGTTGTCGTCGTCGTCGTCGTCCGAATATGAGGCACCGTTTTACTATTTATTTCTTATTTTCTGATATCGAAAAATGATTTTCTGATATCAAAAGTTCTTTTTTTATATCAGGAAACCGATTTTTTGATATCAGGAAATAAAGCATATTTTTTTATATCCAAAATTCGAATTCCTGATATCAAAAAATCCTTTTCTAATATCAGAAAATAAGAAATAAATGAATAAATGAAGGCTCCCTGTGTATCAATAAAAGCATTCAAGCTCACGATACGATGGCTGGATGCTTTATTCAGGTTCAACTGACGTAATACACAATCTGTTCGCCTAATATATCTAATACAATGCATGTACCTTCCTAAATTGAACATACAGTTTAGGAATTAAGGGCCAAAAAGGGGCCCAAATAAGCAATTTTCTAGTTTCCAGACATTAACTTGTGGAATGGTTTATGGATCTCTTTTTCAAATTAGATCACAAGTTTCCATACCACAAAGGGATGGTTAGAATTGGCTTTGGGTGGTAATGGCTTAAACCGTGTAGGAATTAGAGGGAAAACAAGAGTGTCCTCGTTAATGTACATAATTTAAGTACAAAACATGTTTTAAAAGCAGTGTAAGGGAGGTAATTAAAACACAACATTGACAAATGACCATTACATCCCATACACTGCTTTTAAAATATGTATTAAGTAATGTTGTATAGTCAATTTATTTTTAGAAGTTACTATTTTAAAAATGCTGATAAAGGCAATTTATCCATGATTATGTCTGACATTTTATATTTTAAGTAGCAGTCCATGTAAGAACCTGACAAATTAACTAAAATGTGATATACCTTATCTTATCAAATGACCCAAAACTGCATTAAATACTTCAAAAAGGTCAAAATAATGCATCATTCACAATTTTTATATTCATCATTCAAACTGCTGCTTTTTACTAGAGGTTTCATTTTCAGGATTTTTGCCTATTTGTCCTATGTAAAATTACACATATTTTTCATTAATTTTTTCTTAAGGCTAGAAAAAATATATGATAAGTTATATATAGATAGAAAGACAATTGTTATATCTATCAAATAAAACCAAAAAAATCTTGGGATTTTTTGAATTGATAATAAAAAACCGTTTGAAAAAAAATTTAAAATTGCCATGTTATTATCTCCCCTGACGGAAATCTTCAGCAAAAGAAAATAGGTATACTACATTGGAGGGAAATGTAAACAATGGCAGACGCTCCATGGACAGAAAGAAACTGCAGCATTTCAATTTTTTCTAACAGTAGATGTGGTTTTTCCAACTATTTTCCATCAGAACATAATCTTATTACAATAAGCAGCTGCAACATTAATATTAACAGCCATTTACAATCACTACAACTCTCAAAAACCTGCATTCCATCAGAAGGCCATTTAATTTTTTTCCGTCTTGGTATTTTCACTTTGTTTTGTGATTATACAATATGTCAACACCATCGGGCCACACTTGGAATAAGATGGAGAAGGAGTGTTGCATGCAGTCATCCCAACCATAAAGGGAAAACCAAGCCAGACAGAGGTGTCACCCCAATTGTCAGCCGACATCTGTTGATCTCAACAGGACAACTTGTGCCAGTTGGTTCAGGTAAGAACTTTATATACAATATAACTCCCTGTTGTACCTGTTCAAACTTTTTCTATAATTATTATATAATCAATTTGTTCACATTTTTATAATCAATCAAGAAAAAATAAAAGAAAAAGTAGAATTTGCTTTTTTTCACTTCTGGGAAAATTCATGTAAAAAATCATACTGGGGATTTTGATAATAAAAAGATATTCAGATGGTGTTTCTCAGGTTTAAAGATGTTCAATGTAGAATTATGTTTGTTATTATTGAAATTTTTCAGAAATTTGCACCCCCTATTTATAACAAAAATATTGCCATTTCGAAAGATTATACTACATGTAAATTGAATATGCCTTTTTAATGGTGGGTGGGTCAGTTACATGTATCATCCTTAATGTCAGCCTAAAGCTACGATTACCTCTTGATGTTGATAGGGGTAATAAGTGGTTGAACCATAATTTTTATAAGGGGGTCCAAATGACTACAAAAGAGGGGGGCCCGGCTCCAGTCATGTTTCAATGCTTCCCAATATAATCAACCAAATTTTTCCACAAATGCCCCCTACCTCTGGGATTTTAACATATATTGAAAAGACCTACACACATTAATATTAATCTAAAATTTACAATTGCATTTGATTTTTTTTTTCATTTAGGAATATGTCGGACATGTAGAGGAGGTATTCCAAACCTTGACTCAATGTCGTTTGAAGATAATGATGTACATGTTAGTTTTTCTGGAAGGTCTCCAAAAACTAGAAATAACTTTTATATATGCATAAGATGAGAACTTTAATTTTTTATATATTTTTTAAAAGACTTTTATGATGTATTTAAATGGGTGTTTATGGTTTCAAACTCCATTCGAAATTTAAATTGAGATTATGACCATATTTTGAGGTAAAGAATTTTATTTTGGAAAGGGGGGGGGGGTAAAAAATATAAGGGGGTGGGAATAATTTGTTCTCATGATTTCAGAAATTAAAAAGAAAATTTCTTCAAATATTTGTTATTTTGCCCCAAAAAAAGGTGGGGAGGGGAATTTTTTTTCAGGGTAGTTGGGGGGGGGGGGGGGGGGGCATTCGCAAATGCATAGTGTATTGCACAAAAGCACAATAAATTAATATAAATTCGAATCACATAACCAATTCAAGTTCTTTGACTACAGTTATTCTGTGTCAGAAACCTATTATGTATTTAATTACAATACAAATACGAGTGCGAGTATTGTGTCCATTCTGCGGTCGTATCCAGCTGCGCTCGGCGAAGCAGTTTATTTAATAAAGTATTAAAAAATCAAATCTTTACGACATTCCCTTTGTCATACCGAGTTTCATTGTAACAGACATGAATATACATGTATGTTATTTCGTTATTTTATTCCATTTTTTTAAAAACTAAAATGTGCTCGACTCCCCCTCCGTTTCATATGTCCATCTGTCCTTGATCTTATTTCATGGTTCAGTGACTATTTTAAGAAACTATATATAGTCTGGAGATTCATCTGACCTCATTTTCATTATTCGTTGGTCAACGTTATTAAGTTTATTTGTTGGTTAGGTCTGTTTCTGTAAGACATGCATTTAATGTGACTGTAATTCATGTTTATCTGAACTTCATTACTTTTCATGGATAATTAATAATGTTTATTTTACGTGATATTTTTAGTAAAAAATCATTTAAAGACTCAATATCATTTACATAATGACCAGAAAAAAGAGGCCAGACATTTCATATGTTTTGGGGTCTTTTGTCGGGTTGGTACATATCTTCTTACAAATACATAATACATCTGATAAACTCTGTTAAAATGGGGGGAGGGAGTATAACAATAAATCGAAGGATGAATAAAAAGGAAAAAAACGCATACAGAGGCATCACTCATCAACTTTTAACAGGAAGGCAACCGAATATTTTTGGACATTTGATAAGGAACTTTCCGTTTAAAATTTTCCTGGAGTTCGGTATTTTTGTTATTTTACTTTTTGCAATGTGACCCGCAAAAGTATGAATGATTTTACATTCTAGAATATTATGTTCGTGCCCTCCAATATGCTGGTCAATCAAAGTAGCCCTTCAACAAACGCCTCATTGATATCTTTAAGAAGCAACTTCTCACAGTAAGTCAACATTCGAGACAGTCGGGTCACAAACTTGATTTTATTAACCGCATAAAAATCCTTGTGTTGGAACAGAACCTTGAGATATCGAAACAACACCGCCTGCATTGTGTTAAGCTTTCTAGAATACTCAACCGAACTAGACTGAACTATGTGGTCGAGAGCGCTTGACACATTGCAGCAGGTGGTGTCTCGATATTCAAATAGCATGTCAGTCTAGGTGGTCGAGAGGTCTGGAGCGTTGGACACAGTACAGGCGATGTTGTCTCGATATCTCAATGTTTTGTTCAATCGTGTTGTCTCATAAGTTCGATCAGTTCGAAAGTCGGTGAGGTAAAAAAAAAAACCTCTCAACTTTGTTGTCATGTTTAACATTGTACTGATATTTTGAGTAAAAATTAAAAATCACAAAAATACTAAACTCCGAGGAAAACTGAAAACGGAATGTCCCTAATCAAATGGTAAAATTAAAAGCTCAAACACATAAAACGAATGGATACCAACTGTCATATTCCTGACCTGGTACAGGCATTTTCCTATGTAGAAAATGTTGAATTGCACCTGGTTTCATAGCTACCCAAACCTCACTTGTATGACAGACGCTTCAAATTCCGTTTTATTGACAACGATGTGTGAACAAAGCAAACAGACACAACAAGCAAAATTTTTATAACTACAGCAGTCAACATTGTGTTATAATCTTAGTCACTAAAAACACACAAACAAATATGTATCAATGAAGCACAAAATGGCGTATAGACCGAGCTCATTAGCAAAAATTAAAGACAAGAATACACAAAACCATACTACAATAACACAATTCAAGGATTTATAAATACAGAGCCACGTCATATATATAACAAAGAAACATAAAAAGACCTGTAGACAAAACACATAGCAAAAATGAAAGACAAGCAACAAACAAGTTTTGTAATTACACAATAAAAGAGGGACGAAAGATACCAAAGGGATAGTCAAACTCATAAATCTAAAACAAACTGACAACGCCATGGCTAA
Source organism: Mytilus edulis (assembly GCF_963676685.1). Classification (NCBI taxonomy): domain Eukaryota; kingdom Metazoa; phylum Mollusca; class Bivalvia; order Mytilida; family Mytilidae; genus Mytilus; species Mytilus edulis. Next base: position 5,506,097 of record NC_092353.1, on the reverse strand, counting down.
AAATGAAAAAGACAAACAGAAAAACAACAGTACACATGACACAACATAAAAACTAAAGAATAAACAACACGAACCCCGCCAAAAACTAGGGCTGATCTCAGGTGCTCCGGAAGGGTAAGCAGATCCTGCTCCACATGTGGCACTCGTCGTGTTGCTTATGTGATTACAAATCCGGTAAATAGTCTAATTCGGTAGGTCACATTCATGAAAGGGAAGGGGATTGTAGTTACGACGTAAGGAACATATCCGATATCATTTGTGAAACGGTTATTCCATAACGGTCAACCAACTCGTGATGGCGTCCGTAAAATTTACGAAGGGATGATTTCAACTTCACCATTTGGAACTCTTGGTTTAATAGCTTCCTTGTGAGCAGTAACCCTCTATCAAGAAAATAATGATAGGAAATGCAAGCACGGGAATATCGTATCAATTAGGAGATATATACCCCGTATGAAGGTGCTGCTGGAATGTTGCTACTTAGAAATGGAAAGTTCACAATTGGAAAGCTGAAATCATCTCTTTTGTCATAAAGTTTTGTTTTCAACCGACCCTCATTGTCAATTTCTAGATGTAAGTCAAGATATGAAGCCGACTTAACTGTATCTCTAGTATCCTTTATCTCCAATTCGATGGGATAGATGCGTTCCACATAGTCACCAAATTTTGAATTGTTTAGTGAAAGAACGTCATCTTTATAGCAGAAAGTAGAGTTAAAGGATATTGCTAACTTCTTATCTTTCTTCCTAAGAAGTTCCTGCATGAAATCAGCCTTATAATAATAAAGAAACACGTCGGCAAGTAGAGGGGCACAATTTGGTCCCATTAGGATGCCGACAGTCTGTTGAAAAACACGTCCTCCGAGCGTTACAAATATGTTGTCAATCAAGAAATCAAGCATCTTGATAATATCGGTTTCAGAGAATTTTTTGTTTGAATCAGAGTGATTCTTTACAAAGTATGATTTATTCCTCCCTAAGACAAGATACTTGTATCTACGTTGGCCATTCTTTTTTATGAAGCAAAGTAATACCAACTCTTTCAATTTGTTTTTTAGTTTGGAATGTGGAATACTTGTGTAAAGATTAGAAAAGTCAAATGTTTTAATACTGTTACAAGATGAAAGAGAGTTAGATTGTATGTACTCTAAAAGATCTTTGGAATTTTTAAGTATCCACATCTGATTCACGCTACCTCTAGAATAGGCAGTTTCACAATAACTATGAAGCCCGTCTTTGATTGCTGATAAAATAGATGTTAATAATTTAGAAAAAGGTTTCGTGGAGCACTTGGAAGACCCAGCAATATACCGTTGTTTGTAAGAACACTTATGTAGTTTAGGTATCCAATACAGTGATGGAAGATCCAGTTCTTCATCTTTGGTTGAAATACCAAAGGAACAAAGAACAGACCTATGATTATCCAGGATTTCCTCTTTGGTAAGTGTCGTGAGGGTATATGTTGAGTTTCCAAGTGAATTGTCTATACCTAATTCGTTTATCAAGCAATTAATGTAGTGACTTTTACAGACAAAAACGATGTTATTTGGGGCTTTGTCTGCGGGGACAACAACATATTTATCGTGGAGGTCGGAAAGTGTTAAGCAACATTTGGGTCTTTAAAGATTGACGTAGCATGGGCATTGATGGACCCATTCAATTTCTTAATTCTGATTTGTATTAACGACCTCACTGCCTTAATCCATTCGGATAGAGTGTCTACGTCTTCCTTTTCACGTTTGGTCCATTGCCTGGCATAATCCTCGACTGAATCCATCAAAATTTTAAAGTTGTATTTCCAATTGATGGATTTAGGCTCACGATATTTCGGACCTTTCGATAAATATTTCGTAGAGAAGTGTTATTAACAATGTTAAGGTCACCGGTAATAACGTGGCCAGCAGGATTATATGTGAATTGGGAACTAGCACAAGTGCAACTATGCATATAAATTAAATGTCTGAATAATAGCCAACGATAAATCTAACGAGGCTATGGATTATATTAATATGATACAGTACACTATAAAATATGATATATAATAAGCAAATCTAAAAGGGTACAGCATCATCGAAAAATAGTAAAATCATTAACAAATATTAAATATTTCGGATAAGTAATATCCTTCCTCAGTTGGATGTCAAATGACTCTCATCTTGTCATGTGGTTGTTGAACTAAATTATAATTTTAAATATTATACAAATAATTAATGCACTGGTATTTTTGTTCAATATTGATGTTTGGTAGGATGAATAAATTCCTTAAATAATGTGAAAATCCTGTACTAAAGCCTGAGTATGGCGTCGGAAGCAACATGGTTCACAGATATAAATAATGTAGAATGCAGAGAACGATCACTTCTTCTTGACCATGACAGACATAGCAAACATCATCATCATCTTCATAATGGTTGTGATAAAATTACAAATCTCTCCGTTGATATGATTCATTTCAATCATTTGTCGGGGATCATTGCATTAAACCTTCTGTATAGATAGGAGATAACTGTGTCATCCTTATCACTACTATATAACAGTGCAATGACTTGTATCCCGAAAGACTGTAATTGTTGAGTATCTTTGTAACTACGTACACAATAACTGGAGTTATGTATTAGAGGCAACATTGGTTTAACAGTGTTCAAATCTCATTCATTAGTAGATACAGAAGTGAACAAAAACCAATGTCATCGCGTGAACTCTTAAAGGAACAAAACTGGTGGTATTAATAGGGCACGTCTCATAAATTCATCAGTAGATACAAAAGTGAACAAAAACCAATGTCATCGCATGAACTCTTAAAGGAACAAAACTGGTGGTATTAATAGGGCACGTCTCATAAATTCATCAGTAGATACAAAAGTGAACAAAAACCAATGTCATCGCATGAACTCTTAAAGGAACAAAACTGGTGGTATTAATAGGGCACGACTTATATGAATGTATTATCTATGTGTGTAGTTTTTTTTGAATTTCATGATTTTATATTTCAACCAAAGCCAAGTTACACAAAAAAAGAAAGAAAATACGTAGGGATTGACGATTGTCATATCTTTAACTGTGTCATATAAATATATTCTAACGTAGATGTTGGTTAATGTAGCCAAAACTGCAATTCTAACGACGGTTGTAAAATCCAGATCAGCAAGTCAGTTTTCGAAATAAATGTTGTGGTGTTTTGAAAATTATTTCCTAATAAACGTAGAAGTAAAGAACATCTGTACCATTTACCAATCACATATTTAAATATCAGGTATTCTTTGGTGTCCAATCATTATTACATACAGGCATGATTCTGCTATGTGAATACAGTCCGTGAACTTTTAAGACTTCGCATTTTTAACCTGTTGTATGGAATCAAATCGTTTACCGACAAACGAATTTAAGTTAAATATATATATATCTAAAGAATTAGACAATAAAGCAATTAAGTCCACCTAAACTGTTTTACTGACAAAATCTGTATTTTTCTGTTTGTCAATTTTCTATTTTCTCCTTTCATGAGTGTAAATATGTTTATGATCTACCTCATATAAAAAGTTTAGATAGAAATAAAAATCAAGTTATCTTGAGCACTTAACCAAGTTTAAAAGTGCAATAAATTTATACCACTTCGAAGGAAGATAATTGTTTTGGTGTCGTTGTGGGAAAAAATTGTACCATTCTCTTTTCAATTCAGACATTTCACAAATTCTTATAAAAACAAATGTCTGTTAATTGCATGAACCCTAGGTGTTTATTTTAAACCTTATGAATGAAAACAGATTAAATTAGTGATTATTGGAATTTTTGAAACTGATTTAAAGGACATTAAAACCAAAATATAAGATCAAGCAAATAATTATGGTTTACAATTTCAGTTGATCTTTTTATCTTTCTTAATTATACAACCTTATTTTGATAATATGTAATTATTTTGGTAAGAAAGAGCTTATATGAATTTGTTGACTCTTTGACTTAAAATATTTCATTTGGCGTGTTTAGGATTTTAAATATATTATAGATATAGCTATGATTTGATAGAATATATACAACTAACATTTAATCATATAATGTTTCCAATTTTTTTTAGAAGGCTATCATAAGTTTGTTGACTTACTAATTATCTTTGTCACAGCGACGACGGATAGTTCCAATTGTTGTAACCACTATCCTTTTTATTTTTCCTCGAATGTGATCTACTGAATCAAGAAATGTGTACTTACATGGGCGACATGATGTGTGTCAAACGTAGATTGGATCAGCTTGCTCTTCCGGAGCACCTGTTTGGGGGGTTCATGTTACCAAGTCGTTAGTTACATAGATTGTGTCTTTGTGTACTGTGGTTTGTCTTTTCGTCGTTATTCGTTTTTATTACCAAGACATTGTCAGTTTGTTTTCTAATAAAGAGTTTGGAAGTCTCTTAAGGATAGTTTACCTCTCTTTCATTATATTTAAGTTGAGTGGATACACTAATAAGAGCATTACAGTATCCATCGTACTACAATTAACACAGGACTGAAACTTTTTATTTCGTTTAATGGCGTACCGATACTTACATAAATACGCATTCAAATGGTGGATGAATGTAATTTGCGATTCTGCATTTAGGGAAATGTGTACAGTCGTAAGAGTTTCTGATTCGCGTTATCTTGTTTACATTTCGCCATTTGCATGCGATCGTATATTAGAGTTTCGGTTGTATTTTTATTGAATTTGAGTCAAATGATATAGAAAAAACCTAATTAATCTATTGTTAAGTTTGACTCTTGGTTAACTTCGTTATACTCGTTTGTGTTCACACAATGAAAAATTAATTAACAATGCAAACCTTACATAAAGAACTGACCAAACAGAGATATGAAGGAGAAATACTAAAATCGACTCTCCATAAACTCATGATTACTTTCCACGTGTTTTCGCAGTTTTAGATCCTAAGATAACAGAATAGTCGTCTATTCTGTATTTTTTCTGATTTTGTTCTATTTTTGATAGTGACATTTTGACAAATGTCTATTTCTGGCATGAACCCTAGGTCTTAATTTCAAAATCGTATGAATGAAGACAGATGAAATATGAAATTATTTGACTTTTAGTAATTTTTGAATTGATTTAAAATGAAATAAAAGCCACGATTACGAATCAAATAAATAATTATGGTTTACAATTTCAGTTGATCTTTTAAACTTAATAAATTATACAAGATTACGTTTTAGGTGTATGATTATGTTCCTAACAAAGAGCTTGACTCATTTTGTTGACTCTTTGACTTAGATGTTTCCGTTAGCGTATTTAGGATTTTAAAGGATCTTAAATTAAATGTGAATGTATGCAATTCAAATAAATATACATATACTACTTTAATTGTTTGTTAAAATGTATACAATTTACATGTAATCGTAGAATTTTAATGTTTATATATACATGTATAATAATTCAGAGTCTGTTGCAGGTTCCGTGCTATTCAGTCAGTATACAAATAAGAATATCTTCAAAGTAGCGTATATTTTTAAGCTTCCATTTCTCATATATGATGACCTCCAGCATCCATGGAGACACGTACCAACGAAATGCACATCTGCTCAAGAACACTGGTATCATAAACCATAGAATTATTATAATTTATTCCATAGATGTAACTACAATCACGGTTTCTTTTCTTTGAATGTGATTGATCCTTACCTAATACCCTTCCTCAGGACCTGAGAGGATACACGGTTATTTATTTTGGGGTATTCGTGGTGTTGCTTAATGTTTAGTTTTCAATGTTGTATTTTGTGTACTGTTGTTCGCTTTTTCGTCTTTTTTCGTCTATTGACATGGCATTGTTTTCTTGTTTTAGAATTAATAATTTGAATGTCTTGTTGATATCTTTCGTCTCTATTTTGTCATATTTAGCAAGTTATATGAATACATTTATGAAAGCATAACTCTATTCATAATATAAAAAAAAACCACAGAACTGACACTTTTCATCCGTTTAGTACCGTAATGATATTCCCATAAATACCCAATTAGATATTTGCTAGATGCAAGCAACTTTGTGTGTTCGCCTTAGGAATAATGTGAAAAAATGAGACGGTTAATTTTGTTTATGCTTCGTCATTTGCATTGTAAACGGAAAAATAACAAAATACTGAACTCCGTGGAAATTTCGAAACGGAAAATCCATAATCAAATTTCACAATCAAAAGCTCAAACATGAATGGATAACAACTGTCATATTCATGACTAAGGCCGTGTTCACACCAAACGCCATGTACAGTAAATATGTTTAGAACTAGTTTAATGTAATGTACAATGGTTTCACATTAAATTTGTTCACAATTTTACACCTTGTTTAATTACCTGTACATAAGATTTGTTCACACTTGTAAACTATATGTCATTTAAATGTTCATTACGTAAAACCGAATGCAAAATTTTCGGACAACTTTTCTAGCAGTTAAGAAACGACCATTTGACTTCAAAAAGAGAGGGAAACGAATATTCTGATCCCCAATTTGATAAAAAAAAACAATTCTGAATCCAGAGCTTTCCCACACATTGTAGTGTTAAATATTGAAAAAAACATTTGAGTGCTAGCATCGAAAAAAAAATGAATAAAAACGTTCGCGCGAGAGAAAACAAATCAGACTCAGACCCCCGCCCCCTTTTTTTTGAAGTTCAGTTGTTGCTCCTTTATGAAAGCCATTTTGATGATTTGCATTATTTCAAAGATACTAAAGATGTCTCGAGTACGCATTAGAAAACATAGGTTGCATCAGTTTGCTTACAGACGAAGAAAAAGGATTGAGATGTTAAGGATCACTACATTTCTATCTGTTCTGTTTGTTTCTTTTTCTTTTGTTGGTTTTTTTTCTCGAAGGAGTATTTGGCAAAAGGAGGGTTTTTTTTTTTTTAATTTATATTTCTAAGTGTATTATAACGGATCTGAGATACTAGACAAACATACAATTTTAGCCCACACATTTTTTTAGTAATGCATTTATGAGTGAATCGATGTTTGAGTAAAAACCAGTGGCAAATATTTCTGTGTACGTCCAGTCAATTCGGGAAGATCATTGCATTAAACCTTCTGTATAGATAGGAGACAACTGTCTCATCCGTATCACTACTTTATAACAGTGCAATTACTTGTATCCCGAAAGACTGTAATTGTTGAGTATCTTTGTAACTACGTACACAATAACTGGAGTTATATATTAGAGGCAACATTGGTTTAACAGTGTTCAAATCTCATTCATTAGTAGATACAGAAGTGAACAAAAACCAATGTCATCGCATGAACTCATAAAGGAACAAAACTGGTGGTATTAATATGGCACGACTTATATGAATGTATTATCTATGTGTGTAGTTTTTTTTGAATTTCATGATTTTATATTTCAACCAAAGCCAAGTTACAAAAAAAGAAAGAAACTACGTAGGGATTGAAGATTGTCATATCTTTAACTGTGTCATATAAATATATTCTAACGTAGATGTTGGTTAATGTAGCCAAAACTGCAATTCTAACGACGGTTTTAAAATCTAGATAAGCAAGTCAGTTATCGAAATAAATGTTGTGGTGTTTTGAAAATTATTTCCTAATAAACGTAGAAGTAAAGAACAACTGTACTATTTACCAATCACATATTTTCATATCAGGTATTCTTTGGTGTCCAATTATTATTACATACAGGCATGATTCTGTTATGAGAATACAGTCAGTAAACCTTCAAGACTGCATTTTTAACCTGTTGTATGGAATCAAATCGTTTACCGACAAACGAATTCAAGTTAAATATATATATATCTACAGAATTTAACAATAAAGCAATTAAGTCCACCTAAACTGTTTTATTGACAAAATCTGTATTTTTCTGGTTGTCAATTTCCTATTTTCTCCTTTCATGGGTGTAAATATGTTTAATGATCTACCACATATAAAAAGTTTAGATAGAAATTAAAATCAAGTTATCTTGAGCAATTAACCAAGTTTAAAAGTGCAGTAAATTTATACCACTTCGAAGGAAGATGATTGTTTTGGTGTCGTTGTGGGAAAAAATTGTACCATTCTCTTTTCAATTCAGACATTTAACAAATTCTTTTAAAAACAAATGTCTGTTAATTGCATGAACCCTAGGTGTTAATTTTAAACCTTATGAATGAAAACAGATTAAATTAGTGATTATTGGAATGTTTGTTACTGATTTAAAAGGACATTAAAACCAAAATATAAGATCAAGCAAATAATTATGGTTTACAATTTCAGTTGATCTTTTAATCTTCCTTAATTATTCAACATTATTTTGATAATGTGTAATTATTTTGGTAACAAAGAGCTTATATAAATTTGTTGACTCTTTGACTTAAAATATTTCATTTCGCGTGTTTAGGATTTTAAATATATTATAGCTATGGTTTGATAGAATATATACCACTAACATTTCATCAAATAATGTTTCCAATTTTTTTAGAAGGCTATCATAAGTTGGTTGACTTACTAATTATCTTTGTCACAGCGACGACGGATAGTTCCAATTGTTGTAACCACTATCCTTTTTATTTTTCCTCGAATGTGATCTACTGAATCAAGAAATGTGTGTCAAAAGTAGAACTGGATCAGCTTGCTCTTCCGGAGCACCTGTTTGGGGGTTCATGTTACCCAGTCGTTAGTTATCTAGATTGTGTCTTTGTGAACTCTGGTTTGTCTTTTCGTCGTTATTTGTCTTCATTACCAAGACATTTTGGAAGTCTCTTAAGGATAGTTTACCTCTCTTTCATTATATTTAAGTTAAGTGGATACATTAATAAGAGCATTACAGTATCCATCGTACTACAATCTACACAGGACTGAAACTTTTTATTTCGTTTAATGGCGTACCGATACTTACATAAATACGCATTCAAATGGTGGATGAATGTAATTTGCGATTCTGCTTTTAGGGAAATGTGTACAGTCGTAAGAGTTTCTGATTCGCGTTATCTTGTTTACATTTCGCCATATGCATGCGATCGTATATTAGAGTTTCGGTTGTATTTTTATTGAATTTGAGTCAAATGATATAGAAAAAACCTAATTAATCTATTGTTAAGTTTGACTCTTGGTTAACTTCGTTATACTCGTTTGTGTTCACACAATGAAAAATTAATTAACGATGCAAACCTTACATAAAGAACTGACCAAACAGAGATATGAAGAAGAAATACTAAAATCGACTCTCCATAAACTCATGATTACTTTCCACGTGTTTTCGCAGTTTTTGATCCTAAGATAACAGAATAGTCGTCTATTCTGTATTTTTTTCTGATTTTGTTCTATTTTTGATAGTGACATTTTGACAAATGTCTATTTCTGGCATGAACCCTAGGTCTTAATTTCAAAATCGTATGAATAAAGACAGATGAAATATGAAATTATTTGACTTTTAGTAATTTTTTAATTGATTTAAAATGAAATAAAAGCCACGATTACGAATCAAATAAATAATTATGGTTTACAATTTCAGTTGATCTTTTAAACTTACTAAATTATACAAGATTACTTTTTAGGTGTATGATTATGTTCCTAACAAAGAGATTGACTCATTTTGTTGACTCTTTGACTTAGATGTTTCCGTTAGCGTATTTAGGATTTTAAAGGATCTTAAATTAAATGTGAATGCATGCAATTCAAATAAATATAAATATACTACTTTAATTGTTTGTTAAAATGTATACAATTTACATGTAATCGTAAAATTGCAATGTCTATATATACATGTATGATAATTCAGAGTCTATTGCAGGTTCCGTGCTATTCATTCAATATACAAATAAGAATATCTTCAAAGTAGCTTATATTTTTAAGCTTCCATTTCTCATATATGATAACCTCGAGCATCCATGGAGACACGCACCAACGAAATGCACATCTGCTTAAGAACATTGGTATCATAAACCATAGAATTATTATAATTTATTCCATAGCGTCCATTTTTTATCATTATTTCCTTGATTGGGGAGGGGTTGCAGCATACAATGAAGCGAATTAACAACGAATTTCAAATGGTTATGATTACTAGTATATCATCCTTTCTTTAATTTTATTGACGTCATCCCCATTTGGTTGATCGTTTTTGACTATCTGGTTCATCGATGATGACGAATATTTAACCATTGATGTAACTACAATCACGGTTTCTTTTCTTTCAATGTGACCGATCCTTACCTAATACCCTTCCTCAGGACCTGACAGGATTTAAGAAATAATTCATGGAAGCCATAGATTTGTTGGAAATTTACACATGGCCTGGGCCGTGATATTCGAATTTTATCCTGAGCGTTAGCGAGGGATAAAATTAACGAATATCACGGCCCAGGCCATGTGTAAATTTACAACAAATCTATGGCTTCCATGAATTATTTCGATTCTAATAGGACAAATACGATCATTAAAAAACTGAAGCGATGATGGGTATACCGTGTGTGTGGCTGTTCTATTTTACCCACTGTTCGATAAATGTAAAACAAATCTAATAAACCTGCATGAATGATTTCTTAACTAACCGCGTGATTACTTTTTTTACTTCTCAGTAAACCCAACATTTGCGATTTTAGATTTGCATTTTTTATCGTAAGTTACCGTCAAATTCACTGTTGACATGTTGTAACCAAGGAGCCGCCATGTTGACTTGCTGAAATCAGTAAATGTGCGAATATTGCAATAGACCAGAAAACTAACAACACCTACCTCAATACTTTATTTTAATGCAATTGTATCCGAGTTTAGAAGGTAAACGCAATAGAAAAACCTTCAGCTTTGACGTTTTCATTCGTATGACGTCATGTTTTGAGATGACGTTCATGCGCAAAAATCATTACTGGAATTTCGCGGAATTTTAATTTGTTTTGTTTTTGTCCATTTTTCCGTTCTCTAATGTGTAAATTCTTTTTGTTATGCATCAAAATCAGAATAAATGTTCTGTAGGGTTTTATTCAATTGTAATTGTTAACACAGCGAAATCCACAACCGTTTACACATAGGTTACGATACATGTGGATTTACGTGGGAGGCATATTTAAACAGCCATTTGTGTACATCTTGGAGTCTGCGCTAAGTATAGATATATCGAGAATTTTATCACGGTGTTGTTTACAAAGCGAAAGAAGCACGTCATATTAGAATCAAGGTTATTTATTTTGGGGTATTCGTGGTGTTGCTTAATGTTTAGTTTTCAATGTTGTATTTTGTGTACTGTTGTTCGCTTTTTCGTCTTTTTTCGTCTATTGACATGGCATTGTTTTCTTGTTTTAGAATTAATAATTTGAATGTCTTGTTGATATCTTTCGTCTCTATTTTGTCATATTTAGCAAGTTGTATGGATACATTTATGAAAGCATCACTCTATTCATAATATAAAAAAAAAACACGCAGAACTGACACTTTTCATTCGTTTAGTAGCGTATTGACATTCCCATTAATACCCAATTAGATATTTGCCAGATGCAAGCAACTTTGTGTGTTCGCCTTAGGAATTATGTGAAAAAGCGAAAAGGATTATTTTGTTTACGCTTAGTCATTTGCATTGTAAACGGAAAAATAACAAAATACTGAACTCCGTGGAAATTTCGAAACGAAAAGTCCATAATCAAATGTCAAAATCAAAAGCGCAAACACGAATGGATACCAACTGTCATATTCATGACTAAGTACAGGCATTTCCATATGTAGAAAATGGTGGATTAAACCTGGTTTTATAGCTATCTAAACTTCCCACTTGTATGACAGTCGCATTAAATCCCATTATATTGACAAAAATGTGTGAACAAATCAAACAGGCCTAATAGGTAAAAATGATAAAAATATGGGTACGGCAGTCATCATTGTGTTATAAACTTAATCACCATGAACACAAATAAACACAAAGAGGCATATTGACAAAGCACATTTAAGTAAGCAGAAATGAAAGGCCACCGATTCTAATATACCATCATATGTTCAGTAAGTCAGGAAAAATTTCAAAAATAAAACATTCAGCAATAATTTAAAGAACGAAAATGATAGTTAACTTGTAATTTTCATGAAAAAGAAGATTATATATCATTTTTATCATCGAAAGATAAATATCTCTATTTTTATAACGTCACTACGTCGACAGTATTTATAACATTATTCTAAGTAGAGACTTAAAGTGCTCATCAACAGAACGCATTGTACTCTGAGCCATTGTAGATGGTATCTTTTTTACCTTTTTTAAACGCATCCATATATGTATGCCATTAATATTTCGGGAAGTAAACGTAAAAATATACACTTTCGCTAATTTATTATGCGTCACGTACAAAAATACGATATCAAAAATAAATCTTAACCATAAAAATGTTTTTTTTCGTGTCAGTAAAAGAAACACTGTGACATTGAGAACTTTTTTTTAACCATATTTTATAAGATATAATAAACAATATTTGAAAAGGGCATAACCTAATAATTTAATTGTGCAGTAACGCGTTTTCTAATTGGCTGACGTTGTTTTGTTTATCAGCTCATAGACATAATTTTGTCATGTGACAGTGACGTCATCAACGTTTTTCCATGGTTTACTCCGGTCTGAAATGGAATTAAGAATTAAATTCAGTGTGGACCACATGTTTGATGTTATTTCTTAATAGACAGAAAAAATATTACAGTCATTCCTTAAATACAAAACTGATATAACTAAACTAGAGGCTCTAAAGAGCCTGTGTCGATCACCTTGGTCTATGTGACTATTAAACAAAGGAAGCAGATGGATTCATGACAAAATTGTATTTTGGTGATGGTGATGTGTTTGTACATCTTACTTAACTGAACATCCTTGCTGCTTACAATTATCTCTATCTGTAATACACTTTGCCCAGTAGTTTCAGTGGAAAATGTTAGTAAAAATTTACAAATTTTATAAAAATTGTTGAAAATTGACTATAAAGGACAATAACTCCTAAGGGGGTCAATTGACCATTTCGGTCATGTTGACTTATTTGTAAATCTTACTTTGCTGAACATTATTGCTGTTTACAGTTTATCTCTATCTAAAATAATATTCAAGACAATAACCAAAAACAGCAAAATTTCCTTAAAATTACCAATTCAGGGGCAGCAACCCAACAACGGGTTGTCCGATTCATCTGAAAATTTCGGGGCAGATAGATCTTGACCTGATAAACAATTTACCCCCATGTCAGATGAGTTATAAGCCAAAAACTGCATTTTACCCCTATGTTCTATTTTTAGCCATGGCGGCCATCTTGGTTGGATGGCCGGGTCATCGGACACATTTTTTTAAACTAGATACCCCAAAGATGATTGTGGATAAGTTTGGATTAATTTGGCCCAGTAGTTTCAGAGGAGAAGATTTTTGTAAAAGATTACTAAGATTTACGAAAAATGGTTAAAAATTGACTATAAAGGGCAATAACTCCTAAAGGGGTCAACTGACCATTTCAGTCATGTTGACTTATTTGTAAATCTTACTTTGCTGAACATAATGGCTGTTTACAGTTTATCTCTATCTATAATAATATACAAGATAATAACCAAAAACAGCAAAATTTCCTTAAAATTACAAATTCAGGGGCAGAAACCCAACAACAGGTTGTCAGATTCATCTGAAAATTTCAGGGTAGATAGATCTTGACCTGATAAACAATTTACCCCCATGTCAGATGAGTTATAAGCCAAAAACTGCATTTTACCCCTATGTTCTATTTTTAGCCATGGCGGCCATCTTGGTTGGATGGCCGGGTCATCGGACACATTTTTTTAAACTAGATACCCCAAAGATGATTGTGGATAAGTTTGGATTAATTTGGCCCAGTAGTTTCAGAGGAGAAGATTTTTGTAAAAGATTACTAAGATTTACGAAAAATGGTTAAAAATTGACTATAAAGGGCAATAACTCCTAAAGGGGTTTAACTGACCATTTCAGTCATGTTGACTTATTTGTAAATCTTACTTTGCTGAACATAATGGCTGTTTACAGTTTATCTCTATCTATAATAATATACAAGATAATAACCAAAAACAGCAAAATTTCCTTAAAATTACAAATTCAGGGACAGAAACCCAACAACAGGTTGTCAGATTCATCTGAAAATTTCAGGGTAGATAGATCTTGACCTGATAAACAATTTACCCCCATGTCAGATGAGTTATAAGCCAAAAACTGCATTTTACCCCTATGTTCTATTTTTAGCCATGGCGGCCATCTTGGTTGGATGGCCGGGTCATCGGACACATTTTTTTAAACTAGATACCCCAAAGATGATTGTGGATAAGTTTGGATTAATTTGGCCCAGTAGTTTCAGAGGAGAAGATTTTTGTAAAAGATTACTAAGATTTACGAAAAATGGTTAAAAATTGACTATAAAGGGCAATAACTCCTAAAGGGGTTTAACTGACCATTTCAGTCATGTTGACTTATTTGTAAATCTTACTTTGCTGAACATAATGGCTGTTTACAGTTTATCTCTATCTATAATAATATACAAGATAATAACCAAAAACAGCAAAATTTCCTTAAAATTACAAATTCAGGGACAGAAACCCAACAACAGGTTGTCAGATTCATCTGAAAATTTCAGGGTAGATAGATCTTGACCTGATAAACAATTTAAGGTCTGTCAGATTTGCTCTAAATGCTTTGGTTTTTAAGTAATAAGCCAAAAACTGCATTTCACCCCTATGTTCTATTTTTAGCCGTTGCGGCCATCTTGGTTGGTTGGCCGGGTCACCGGACCCATTTTTTAAACTAGATACCCCAAAGATAATTGTGGCTAAGTTTGGATTAATTTGGCCCAGTAGTTTCAGAGGAGAAGATTTTTGTAAAAGATTACTAAGATTTACGAAAAATGGTTAAAAATTTACTATAAAGGGCAATAACTCCTATATGGGTCAACTGATCATTTCGGTCATGTTGACTTATTTGTAAATCTTACTTTGCTCAACATTATTGCTGTTTACAGTTTATTTCTATCTATAATAATTTTCAAGATAATAACCAAAAACTGTAAAATTTCCTTAAAATTACCAATTCAGGGGCAGGAACCCAACAACGAATTATCCGATTCATCTGAAAATCTCAAGGCAGATAGATCTTGACCTGATAAACAATTTTATCCATGTCAGATTTGCTCTAAATGCTTTGGTTTTTGAGTTATAAGCCAAAAACTGCATTTTACCCCTATGTTCTATTTTTAGCCATGGCGGCCATTTTGGTTGGTTGGCCGGGTCACCGGACACATTTTTAAACTAGATACCCCAATGATGATTGTGGCTAAGTTCGGTTTAATTTGGTCCAGTAGTTTCAGAGGAGAAGATTTTTGTAAAAGTTAACGCAGGACGACGACGGACGACGACGACGGACGACGACGAAGACGACGACGACGGACGACGACGACGGACGATGACGACGGACGACGACGGACGACGACGACGGACGATGACGACGGACGACGACGGACGACGACGGACGACGACGACGGACGACGACGGACGACGGACGACGACGGACGACGACGGACGCCAAGTGATGGGAAAAGCTCACTTGGCCCTTCGGGCCCGGTGAGCTAAAAAGGGCGAGTGCCATTACCGTGTATAAGGGAATTTCATACATATTATATGTCTAAGTATGTGTCTAGAGCTGGCAAGTCAGTAACTGCTAGTATTCCTTTGTTAATTTATGTAGCATTGTCATTTTGCTTAGTTTCTTTTGTTATCTATTCTGACATCGGACTCTGACTTCTTTTAAACTGAGTTCTACTGTGCGCTTTTCTTTTTGTTTTGATGTGTTCTACATTCTTATTCTATATTTTCTAGAGGTATAGGAGGAGGGTTGAGATCTAACAAAACATGTTTAAGCCCGCCGCATTTGTGTGTCTGTCTCAAGTCAGAAGCCTCTGGCCTTTGTAAGTCTCGTATGCTTTTTAATTTTAGTTATTTGTGCATGACGTCCATTATTACTGAACTAGTATACATATTTGTTAATTTTATTTGGATGTTTAATTATGACGTCTGTTTTCACTGAACTAGTACAAGTTTTATTTAAGGCCAGCTGTGGACCGCCACCGGGTGAGGGATTTTCTCGTTTTGTTGAAGAGCTATTGGTTGGGTTCGGCTGTAATTTGCTCTTTTGTCGGGGTTTTGTCTCTTTGTTCATTCGTGGATGTAAACTTAAATCATACATTTGGGGAACCACAAGCTCTCTGCGCTAGCATGTGATCGGAAAACTTTTCTCAGCAACAAGTCAATTGCAATATTGCCATTATTTTATATTACGGGATTCGATATTTTAGTATTACAGCTTTCTTATTTTGCCTCTTAGACTTCGATTACTATGAATGATTATATTGGATGTGTTTGTCTGAAGCTAAGTGCAATAAGTATTCTATTAATATGTGCTTTGAGCGTAGACTCAGTGATCCAAGTTTATTTCAATGTTATAAATTCTTGTGTGTTTCTGTATAATTTCTAATATCTTAGAGCAAAATATATTTAACATTTTTATTTTCTCAACCATAGAAACTCAAAGAGGTCTGTAATATTAGATTATTTTGTATTTGTTATATTATCGGGAAATGTATCTTAATTATACCTCAAATGTTAAATGGGTGACAACTGTTTAAATGAAAAATCTTTAAGAGACTGGTCTGCTAAAGTAACAAATTATCTATGGGAAATCTAAACATAATATTTCCGCATTCAAACGTTTTATTAACAATTGTTAAAAGTCTACATTCCAAGGTTACTCCTAAAAAAGGTTTAAAATCATTATATATAGCGAACGCATTATCTGTGGCGAATTTTATATGAATTAATAAAAATACTATTTTTTATTGGCAGCACAGGATGTAGAACCATAACAAAAGGTGTTGCCAAGATGGATTCTATTGGCTGTATGGATAATTCAAGTCACGACTTTGTTGAGTGGGGAGAATTTTTCACATTCTTAAAGATTTTCACTATAACATGTGTTGAAAAGACAGAAAAACTTTCTTTACAATATTAATATAAATAAGATATACTGGAAAACACGACTTAGTCAGTTTGAAACGGACAAAAACCAGACAAATGAACAATGAAATTTTATTATAAACCCTATTAGACAGAATGTTATGCATGGGGTATTAGTCATGCAGTAAGAACCCGAAGAGTCTTGAATAAACATGTCATACCAATTACCTGACACACAACAGTTGAGGTAGAACAACTTATCAACCAACGAATGTTAATGAGTTTTATTATTCCAGATTATCACACGGGGCTTTTTAATTTATATCATAGGACGCTTTAAAAAGATAATCCTCTTTCAAAATTTATGAACACGAAGTTAAATAGATTAACATGCGCAATGACGGTCAAACATAATTTTTCATGTTATCTCTTAATTGGTAAACGAACTTGTGTTTTTTACGGTTTCATATACTTATACTAGAAAATTTATATGTCGCACAACTAAAGCACCATATCATAACGTAAAAAGATAAAATTTGTTTGTTTGCATATTTCTAAAAAAAATCTATTAACCTCCATTATCTTTAAGTTCTCATCAACTAATTTGTTTGCAAATACTTTACGCTTTCTTTATCAAATAAAAAAGTACTTTGGGCATATTTAGCAGCAACTTGTGTGGTCGTCTTTGAAAACAAACAAGGATAGAAAAAAATAAATATAATTGAAGTCAACCACAGAAGTCAATTTAAAAGATGACATCTAGTGACAATTAATCATCTTTTAAGAATTATGCAGTTGAAAAACAACATTTAATTCAATATGCATCCATCCAACCTAAAATAAACTACCGTAAATCTAAAATGGTCTATTCAATATGTTTTCCGCGTCCTATATACATTTATAAAACGGTAGTTTTCAGTATTTTCCCAATCGAATTTGTTCACATTTTCCGTGACGGAGCATTTTAGCCGACTGTACGGTATGTGATTTCCTCATTGTTGAAGGTCATATTGTTGCCTATTATAATTGGTTGCATCCACTTCGTTGGAACTTTGATGAATAGCTGTCCCATTGGCAATCATACCACTTCTCCTTGTTTTAATATTAACATATTTATCAGTATCATTAGTGGTTTTGTCATGTTAAAACTATTTTTTTGTACTAAGGGGCGTATACAAGTGTATAGGTGCTAGCCCCTTCCTTCTTATAGAGCTTCATCTATTATAAATGTATGGGCTTTTTATAGGTATCACTACAAATATCTAATTAAAACGTTTACTAGTCAATGGCCCCTCTTTTTCAAGATCCTGAATCTGCGCATGCCACTTGCAAATATAAAATAATAGTGGTAAAGTAGTAAAGACATGAACGGCAACACCTATTGCTGTCTGTCTGGTTGTTTTTTTATTTTGAAAAATTCTAGAAAATTAAGAAATGTTCATTTTGTATTACCATTATGACTTTCCTGCCTATTCATCTTCTACTTTCTTGACACGCACGAGAGAAATCACATTGCGATCATGTGACGTTTAAAGAACATCAACATAAGTAGCGGTAGAATTTTAATTTGTTCATTTCACAGGTAAAAGGATATTATGACAGATTTGAAGGATAACGACATCTTGTCTTTTTAATATTTCCTTGTTCAAGTATAATGGAAGTTAACAATAATTACATTAAAACTCATGTAAATTATAGATTTATCGGATTGGATCAAAGTAAGAAATATATGAATGAAGTTATTACGTTACTTGTGGCGTGTGTATCTTTTATAAATGGTCTTCATGGAGATTTTTTACATGATGATATATTTGCAATAAAAAATAATGCTGATGTGACAGGACACAATCCAATTTTTAAAACATTCTGCAATGATTTCTGGGGTAAATCAATGTCGGATAATACCAGCCATAAATCATACAGACCCTTAACCATCTTATCATTCAGGTAAGTAACTTTGTTTTAATATTACATTGTTATAATTAAAATAACAAAGTCAATGTTTTGATATGACATTGGTATTATTAATATAACAATCCAGATTTTGGATTTTCAATTAATAAAATCTTTGATTTTGACTTTGTCTTTATAACATTGTCACAATCAGTGTTTTGTTGAAAGTTGAAACATTGTTGCGAAATGCAATTTCTGGTGCATCAAATAAACCAAAGTCGATAAAATCTTATTTACTGTCTACAATTAGGATAACTTGTGAGATTCACATCTGTTCTTCCATTACATTGTTGAAGTCTCAATGCACCCAAACAAGCTGACGCTCTAATATAACTATATTTAACATATATAAGAGTCTCTCAGCTTCAGCAACATACATCTGTACCATGTGATGATTCGAAATCTTTACCATTGCATTATGTAGATAACTTTTTTGTTATTTTTCAATACAAATAATAAGCATTGTACAACAACAAAGACAAATAATTAACTTGTGACATTTAAAGCTTTATATTTTTAATGTTTTAACATTTACTTGCTAATTTAACTACATCAATCAAGTCAATGTCAAGGAATTATTATAGATAACCTCATCTTTTACACTAGGACCATTTAAAGGCGAGTGAACATTAATGGTTTGTTTTCTTCAGTGACGCACTTAAAAACTGAAAACCGCAGCATCATTATTTTAATTTATTGCTATAGTAAGATTGTCATTTTTATACATTACTTCAAAATATAGCAGTTGAAAAGCTCGTTATAATTCTGTGTCTAGTAGTGAGTGACCAATCAGTTAAGTACATTTTGTTCATGTCTAGAGCCTATACGGATTGTGGTGTACTTGTAAACCCCTGCAGTACTATGATGTTTTTCTTCAATTGTGTACTTATGATATGTATTCGCATACTAATATTTGAGAGATTAATGTCTGTATAAAAATCTACATGCTCTCTGTTAATTTGGATCGTAAATATTTACATTTGAAATTCAAATTTAAACGTAATCCGATTACTGTTTTAAAAAACTTTCCTTGTATGTTTTGGTTTAATAACTCAAATAAAATTATATTTTGTCAACATGTCTACAGGTGCCCGTATCACGAACAATGTATACCCAATGCATAATAGTAATGTCTGTAAGGACTGCTAGGGGTCTTATCTCATACAGAAACGTCGTAGATAGCCTGCAAATAAAACGTAAAAACAACAAACATAATTTTTATGTATATAGAATTAACGAAATATAAAAAGCCATGCTAGAGGTTCATACTCATCCACCCGTTATTCGTCTGGGCCAATATCCATAAAGCTACTTAATTATTTCTATTTTAGTAAAACATTTTTCCACTGATTTTTATAGTTCGTTCTTGTGTTGTACTGTTACACCACTGTCTTTTGTTTAAACATATTTCATTTGTTCAAGTACAAATTGGATAAGACACAAGTCAAACAGACAAATGAAGTCTTCTCCATTTAACATTTATACCAATATAATACAAAATATGTATATGAAAACCACTGTCCCAGGTTAGGGGAGGGTTGGGATCCCACTAAAATGTTTAAACCCGCCATATTCTGTATGAATGTGCCTGTTCTTAGTCAGGAGCCTGTTATTTAGTGGTTTTCGTTTGTTTATGTTTTGTTAATGTTTTATTTCTGTGTCATTTTGGTCTTTAATGGAGAGTTGTCTCATTGGTAATAATACCACACCTTCTTTTTTATATTAAGTTAAGATTTATTCTGAATGGACGTTTTTTTCAACATTTCCTACGATAAATTAGTACTAAGATTGGGTACTCAAGTTGTTTGATGCATACTTCTGGGGTATTTTTGTATTACAAAAGGTTTTAAAACAAAACCGTAACTCGTTGTGTGAACTTTCTTCATTTGTGACCGAGTGTCAACGGAATTCTCAAATTTATCATCCAAATTACAGTGTCAGCTTTATGCATGAACAAAATTCTGTGTCAAATTTCATTTGTTAATTTGCGTTTGGTTACAAGTAAGTGTAAATTAGTTTCAAGTTATTATTTGTAAATTAAAAGTTGTTTAAATGATAGGAAATTGGTTTTCAATAACACATAATATAAGGAAAAGTACTTTTCAAGGATGTCAAAGTAATAATTATATAACTCATTTATCATGTTATAAGTACCTAGACCTCATTTCATCTTAAATATCACATACAATGGGATAACATGAAACTAAAATGTTCAGTTAGTCTTTACCAATTATAAATTTAAAATAAAATTGAGACTGTAAATGGGAAATATGACAAAGAGCAGATAACAGCTGAAGGCCGCCAAAGGGTTTTCCACGCAGCGAAAACATCCCACATCCGGAGATGGGTCTCAGCTGGTTCTAAAAAAAAATGAGAACAATTGTCATCGTATCATTTATAATTGTTTTGTTTAACTGAACCTTGCAGGAACTAGGAGTGAACAGAAGTGTTCTAAATTTTAAAAAGGCAGTTTAAAAAAAAATACAACATATTAATGCAATCATTATATTTCTGTAACAAAAACAATATTATGAAAATAGTATAGGCGTTTTAATATTAATTTATTTTGGGTGGCTCACCAAATTATTGCTGTTTTTATTTCAGATTGAACTACTTTGTGAGTGGTCATGAACCATTATATTTCCATCTAGTAAACGTAGTTCTCCATGCGTTAGTTACCAGTGTATTAACATGGACATGTCAGTATGTGTTGTACCTGTCTCCTCAGTGTTCACTGCTTGCAGGACTGTTGTTTGCTGTTCATCCTGTACATGTAGAAGCAGTAAGTGACAAAATCAATTTTATGAATAAATCTGCTTCGAAATGACCGTTATCAAATACAGATTTTTGTATAATCATATTCAAGTTGGTATCAAAATTAATGTTAAAATAGATGTAAAAGCTAAAGGCGAAGTTATTTCAGAATTCAATATAGTGTTGTCAAAATAATGATATCTGTTGGATGGCGATTAACTCCGGTAACACGAAACGTTAAAAGGAGTTAACATATGGTATAATATGATATGAATGTCCAATGGTTCAACTTATCTAAAAAGACAAAAACAGACACAAAAAACTACAATATTATATCCACAACAATAATTCTTTGGAAATATATCGTTAACAACCCTGTTTTTGGAGGGAGGGGGTAGGGAATAGTTTTTGTTTGTTTTTTTTCTTTTCTCTCAAATATTATAACCTAACTGTTAGTAGTCCATACATCATCACATAGTATTCAGAGACCCCTCTTTATATGTTCGTTGAACATCTGTTGACATGTTTGTATACGTTTAAAAACACTTGAAACTATTATCCTGTATGATACGGACTACTTGTGAAGTTCTTAATTTGATACATTGAATGAGACTTTCTCTACGTAATGTCATTCAACTGATGAATTCTTTTTTTGTAATCCTCTCTTTCTAATGAATAGTAGACAAATTGGTTTTATATTCTTTAAAGTGAATCTTGACTGGAAAATGATAAGTTATTTGTCCAAAAAGTCATTGTACATATTTGACCTAAAATTTAATCCACTGATCCATGTATAGGATGAATACATTTGAATATTTAACGCTGGTGATTTTAATCTTTATGTTAATTTTTCCTTTTCCTTTTTTCTTATCTAAAATGAAAACTGGTTTTTGACGACACTCGCCATTGCTATTCACCTTTTACATTTGCAGTTAAATGAGCAAATATAAATTCATTTGAAAGTTATCAGTCTGAATGCTGTTTTATGCTGATTAGCCATTCAGAATAAATCATCAAATAGACCTAGATTAAATTAAATGCTCATGAATACACTTGTAAATATAATAGAGTGTAATATTGAACTTTTATCCTTCAATAGCTCCACTTGAAAGCTTTATCCGTGTTAAAAACTCATTTCATAAACATCATTACATTTTAAGATGTTACTTGTGAAATGCGTTAACGATTTCAGATAGAGTATAACACTAAGATATCAATTACAGAAAATTAAAGTAAATACAGGTTTTCCTGTGCGCAATATTTGCACTTTGTAAATAACCATATTTGATTTTGTGAAAGTATATATAAACTATTGAAAGCTGGTTTTAAACGTAAAAAGTGATCTAATAGTAGTTCCTTTTTACTTAAAATGTGTTGGTGTTTCTGTGTTATCTAGTTAGTAAGAATAAATGCTGACTTTTATCATGGAAATGGTCAAGGATATCCAGATATATCGAACATATATAGTTTATAGTAGAATTACAAGGTATATCCGCGGATAATCTGGAGCCCTCTTTCTCTTGTTAACTTATTTTATACCAAATGAAACCAGGACGTAAACATTTACCATTCCTTTTAACTTACCTTTATTTCTCAATCTAAAATACAGGAAGATAGTTTTCGGCACTTTCTGACAAAAACTTAAACACTTCTATTTAAATCTGCAATATAAATTTGACAAAAGTGTACAAACTTACTTCCCTATTAAAAGATGATTATGACTACAAATGATAAACATACAAACAATTAAAAAGTTTATAAACAGACCATGGAAAGTTCCTGGATCTTCGGAAAGTGTTGTTCATATATATATAGACAATTATTTGACAATTAATACCTTTCCGTATTCTTACTATTCTTATGTCACGTGATTTAGAGATAATGATTTTCTCAGTGTTCTGAGTTTAACTAGTAACAAAACATGATATTAAACGTGTTTAGTTCTGGATACACGAGCAAAAAGGAAGCGATGGAAAGAACTAGAGCTTGCTTAATCGGTTTTCTTTGTAATTGTCCTTATGTGCTTCTTTTGTGTTACTATTAACTATTGAAGATTAAAGTTTCAGCTTTATTAGACTAGCTTTGAAGTTGATCAGTGAAATTAACTAATAGATTTTTTCCTATTATATAGATTACGAGATATATCTTCATCGTTCATTTACGTACTTAAATTTAAAATTCAAATCGCTATATTATGTATAGAATACTAAATGTATACTTTAATGCTTGTCAAGAAATAAATTTAAACCTTGCTTGCAATTTCATTGATAAACTCAGCTTGGCTTTAAATTTAATATTCATATATTTCATTTATAGGTTAAAAGGTTGTAAAAATTTATGTGATATTAATAATTCTTGTACGTGACACGCATGGGCTTATAGAAGATGTCATACAGATAAGAATATATAGATACTTGTAGAGGTAGAAACTAAACTTTAATTTTGATCTGTAGGTAAACATCACCAGGTTGTACTATTTAAGTTCAGAATCTTACTAAATTTATAAACGTATAGGGTCGAGAAATAGACGTATGGATAAGACGATTAAATTTATAAGTCTGCAGCTGACGAGGGATTATGTGCATCTTAAAAATTCTTCCTCGTGAATGCACTTTTCATATAACAAATGCATGTATGTAGAAAGTACAACTAAACCTATTGGTTGACTTTCGATTAATATTGCACAACTCACTTGTAGTTCTTTATGTGTTTACCACACGTCCGAAAACTATCCAATTTGCTCATGATCCATCGTTGTTCGAAGTCAGGTGCTTTGGTGCTTTGATTGTTTTTGTTGTTGTCTCTGTGTCCGGATTCAGGTGCCTTGGTTGTTGTGTCTTTGCTCGAGGTCAGGTCCTTTAGTCATGACTTTGTCACTTTGTCAAGATTCATGTGATATTTAGGTTGTTATTGTCTCTTCGTCCGGAGTCAAGTGCTTTATTTGCTGTTATTGTTTTTTGTCAGGACTAGGTGTTTTGGTTGTTATTGTTGTCATTTTGTTCGGTGTCAGGTATTGGTTGGTAGTTGTTGATGTCTCTTTGTCTGAAGTCATGTATTTTGGTCGTTGTTGTTTTCTCTTTGTCTGTTGTTAGGTTATTTGGTCTATTTGATGCAGTGTTTTTTTCCGGAGTCTGGTTCATTAGTCTTTGTTGTTTTCTCTCTGTCCGGAGTCAGGTGCTTTGATAATTCTTACAAAGTATTTTTCAGAGTCTGTTTCGTAAGTCGATATTGGTATCTCTTTGTCGTTGAGTCAGGTCCTTTGTGTGTTGTTTTTATCTCTGTGTCTGGTGTAAGGTGCTTTGGTCTTTGTTGCAGTTTAATTTGAGGCCATGTTAGTCATAGCAGTTTTTTTTATGAAACTTCCTGTACTTTGTCTGGAATCTGGACTTGTCAATGGTAGTTCAGTCACTCTATCCCAAGTCAAAACTTCAGCAGTAGTTGCTATTCTGTCTTTTTTTTAATCAGTAATCTCGTCCAGATATTCTATAATATCTTTTTTTATTCTGTATATCAAGTTATACAATTATATTTTAAAAACAAATACGTTTAAAACATATACATAACCTTAAATGTATACATTATGAATATTTATATTTATTTAGGTGACAGGATTAGTTGGCAGAGCAGAAGTACTATCAGCTTTATTGTTTATGTTTAGTTTTATATTGTATGCCAAGTAAGTTCATATTATTGCAAAAGATATTTACATCTATAATAAGTATGTTACGGTTTTTGGTCAATGCAGATGTGTTTTGTATTTTTGGCACTTCACGAGACATTGTATGAATAGTCCACAATTATTTCAGACGTTGCTGCATGTTTACACATCACATGTACCCAGACGAAGCCCTACTTTATCCCAAGTTCTTATTGCTGGATCGGGGAAATCCAAGGATGACCCTTTTTAGCTCACCTGGCCCGAAGGGCCAAGTGAGCTTTTCTAATCACTTGGCGTCCGGCGTCCTGCGTCGTCCGTCGTCGTTAACAAAAAATCTTCTCCTCTAAAACTACTGGGCCAAATTTAACCAAACATGGTCAAAATCATTATTAGGGTAACATTTTCCACTGAAACTACTGGGCCAATCATTATAGATAGAGATAATTGTAAGCAGCAAGGATGTTTAGTAAAGTAAGATCTACAAACACCTCACAATCACCAAAACACAATTTTGTCATGAATTTATCTGTGTCCTTTGTTGAATATGCACAAAGACTCAAGGTGAGCGACACAGACTCGTAAGAGCCTCTAGTTTTACACTCCAGTCAATCATTTTGGTTCATACTATATTGAAATAGTATTTGTACATATTTTATGCATCAAATAACAGGCATCATTATTTATCTAAAAAAGAATGCATTGTTCTGTGACATTTTTTAATCTGTTGACATAATAAATATAAAAAATGACACTTGGTAAAAAATGTCATATCTATTGTGAAAATGTCATCTTAAGCTATATATTTGTTTTTTTCTTTAAAATTCAGACTATATTTGTATTCGATCAATTGAATCACCGAATTATAAAAAATGCGAGATATTTTATGTGACTTGTAAATACAGAAATGTCACTAGATCTGTATTAAAGTTAATATAATAAACAGAAGTAGCTGTTTAATATAATGACAAACGTAAAAGTTAATTATCAGAATGAAAACTGAATTGACTAGTTTAACAATAGCCTTCAAGGTGATGTCAGTGCGAGATGTAATTATATAATCTATCTATCAGCGGTAATATGATTACAAAAACATCCTTATTATGAATGTTATCTTATTAAAAAATCAAATCAGATTTTACGAATACATTTAGCTCATTGTTATCTTTGATTTTGATAGAGATCTTATATATAATTGAAGTATACTAATTATGTACTCGCTCAAAATGAGGGATTCTGCTTTACTTCGTCTGTTCTTCCGCCCGTCTATTCTGAGTGTCAAGTCCGTCCGTTCGTCTACAATTATTACATTATATTGTTTATGAGAACTACGAATCAAGAGCTTCATTGGATTGGATAACAAGCTACATGTGCGCAATTCCTAGTTGCATGTATCACTTGTGATTAGTTTTGACATTCATCCTTCGTCAACGTCCATTTCCACTCAAATAAATATACTATCACCTTATAGAAATTAATGAAATATGTATCGAATTTTCACAGAGCACCCTGATATCTACATCTTGTTTTTATATTCATCAATCAACTTCCCGAACATCAAATTACAGAAAATGTTTCCCTCCAAGAGAAGATGCTAAATGTTGCCAATTTACTATTGACTCCTGTATGCTGATACACTCTATTCCCACTCTTTAAAATCAGCACTTTTCTAAAGCATGCCGTGCTATGGGAAATGTAATAACATTCGTGTTTGTTACAATTCAAACGTGAAAACAATCTTGAATATATATGTTTTCTGAATTTCTATAACGTCTGCATGTACATGTCATTTCAGAAATCTACGCATTCGTAAGTTTGATCACTTTGCCCATGTAGAAAGTGTTCCTATTTTTCTGGTCAGCATAGTATGTGGTATCCTGGCCATGTTGTGCAAAGAACAGGGTATAATGGTTCTACCTGTTTGCATGTTGTATGATGTATTTATTTGTTGTAAACCAGGAGTAATACAGTAAGTACAAATGTATATATGATGGATACTTGTGTATTCTTTATCATATTGCCATTTTTACAGTTGTAATTTTGCTGTCGTGCTTAGAGATGTTTATATTGATTTTAACGTGTTGCATTTGGTGCCAGATTAAATGCGAATATTATAATGCTCGTCGAAGATTTTAGTTTTCACCTAAACGAGATGGAAACATGTCGGCTTCCAGGGTACTGAGCAATACATATTTAGCGTATTACTTATCTGTCTGGTTGAATAGTTTTTCAGTTTAATATATACATATATATATATATATATAAAGAGGCATCCCGCCGAAAAGCTTATTAATATTTCAGACATACTTTATAGTTTTTCTTTTGTGTGTTCAATATTATGCTTATTACTGATACATGTATACGATCATCAATATTTAGAGATCTTAGTCAAGTTAATTTCTTTTGTATGATTCCGGAACATATTGAACTGTTAAAATTAGACGGTACAGTTTTAATTAACTCACAGCGAGATGTTTTATTACACAACAGAATCAACAGCACCATTGCACAACAGAGCAAAAAACTATTCTTGTACTGATAACACATACATTGTAGCTGAAAGAGTTATAGAGCAGATTATTACTCAGAGAAAACATTGTCAAACGTGGCGAAGCCAAGTTTCGAGGGGCAACAATCTGCCCTGCCACCCTCTCAAATATGTACACTTGAATAAAGCGTCACAGTGAAAGGAAATACGTACAGTACTTGCAATTGAAAAGAGTAGATTATTTCTCTTGTGTTAACCAATCAAAATGCCAGAAGTATCATAATATAAAATGCTTCTTACTTTGAAGAATATGTTTACTTTTACAGATGTCTCAGAGATAAGAATCTCTCTAAAGGTTGTCTTTCATTAGTAAAGCGTTTGTTAGTCACTACATTAATTGTAAGTATATGAAAATTATGATTTTACTTTTTATGGTAAATGCGGAAGAGACTGACGTTTAAAATGGTCCTCCGGTAGTGTATGGCACGTGATGCTAAACAAATTATTTGATATTAACGGATTTTGCCCTGTGATTGTTATATTGTAATGCTCAAAGATGGTATTATATTTTACTCTCAAACTTCTACATCAAAAGCGAACGCTAGAATCTGTATGAGGTTTACAGAATACAGAATAATAGGCAAAAAATGAAGAAAAAAGAGCAATAGAAATACAAAACAGAGAAAATAGGCAGAACAAGAAACTTACAAGTTTGAGTCTTACATTCAATTTGATAACATTTTAGTATTTTCTCAACAGACATGACTTATTCATTAGGATACTAAAATTCGGCCCTTTCGCCGCATTTTGTATGCCCGGCAGTTAGACTTCGAGCATTGTTATAAAGAAATGATGACGACCATCTAAATAGTTTATTGACTTTATATCCCGAATTTGAACTTATTTTGAATTATGTTTTACTGTAAAATATTTAATAACCTGACCAGTGGCCTTCTAAAACATGTGATGTATCCCAAGGGTTTTTGTTTCAGTTCTTTTGTCCTGTGATGCGTTGTAATCTTTATCTGCCTTCTGGATTAAAAGGTTCAGAACATAACCCCCATTTTTAACAACCAAAACCCATTCACAAACATATTCACAATATATCGTCAACTGTTTTCTGTTGTAGATATTTTGCTTGTTATTGTTTAGATGGTGGATTATGAATGGGCAGCTACCATTATTTCAACATCAAGATAATCCAGCCTCATTTTCACCTTATCTAGTCACAAGGTAATCATCATCGTCTTTATCGTTTGTTAAAGATACTACCAAGTTGGCAATTATACAAATCATATCACATTTTAATTCATTTTTCAAGTTTAAAGCCACACTGATATGTTTACTTGAAGTTGTTCAAAATATGTCCTTTACTTGGAATCACATCGCAATAGACAATTTTCGAGTTCGATGTATTTCCGTCAAAACATTGGTTTTAGTGAACATTATTCGTGCGTTTGGGGGCATCGTCATTTCTGTTCCAATGTTGAGCGAGTGGTTGGAAAACGATGATGCTATAATGCACGAATTATTCGGCAAATTTAATTCTCACAATTGACAATCAGCACAGCTGTCATTAGGGAATAGTGATTAAGTACCTACTGAACAAATATTATTTCTAGGTTATCTTGCACAATGATGATCACTAAGGTGCTTGATGAAAGTTAATAGTGTAGGGATACAAGCGATTCCCTCTACCTTGAAAATGACGTCACTAAGGTGCGCATAATTGACGAGTTTTTTTAAGTGACGCTCAAACTCGAAAGTTGTCTATTCTGTATTTCTTAAGTACAAGGCGAATACCCATGATAGTTTATGCTTTGCATATATTTATAACCCCAAAAGAAACATTGACAAATAAAGTTGTTGTACCATTTAAAGAACTTCAAGGTTAATTGGACGAGCATCAAGTATATCAAATTTAATTTAGTGTTTTATATACTTTTGATGAATTTGTTTTATTGGTAATTTAACGATTTTTATTTTTATATCAGCTATGGAAAATAGTTCATATATCACAAAGGTAATCTTACGATATGTAGACTAATCAGAAACAAATTGTATCAAGTGGCCTACATACATGTATATAAAATGATGATAATTATTTTTTTTCCATTTACTTTAACTTTTCTATTCGTCCATTTTTTGTTTTTACATCTTTAAATGTCTGAGACCTTTTGTTATATTTGTTCCCTGCATTCTATTCAAATGAATACTCTTAATGATGAAATTTAAAAATGTAAATTACATTTTTCTTTATTTAAAAGATTTTATTTTCAATTTGGTTTGAGTTGATGACACACTCAGTATCTATAAGAAATGAGAATTGTCTTAAAACGTAAATGTATTAGATGGTGTGACATAGTGCATATAGCAATATAATACTTTACTGTATTTTACCATACTTTTTTTTATTTAGATGACATTTATTCACTTTTATGATATATGATATTTTTATTAAGTAAGGTTGCGTTTATGACATAGGCTGTACAGTTAATGCTTTCTTCACAACTATACACCTTCTCTTTTGTTCGGGATTATAAAATTACATTTTGAGTCTATAAACTGCGTGAATAGCAAATTATCTTTGCGTGTATTTAAAACGAAAATAATAAACTGCACTCTATATTAAAAAGAAAATATGAAAAGAAACAATATTAAAGATTAATATTACATAAGCCTATTACTTTTTAACAAATTTGTTATTTTGCTCGAGCAATTTATAATAGATGCAACATGTATTTTGTGTATAAATGGACTACAAGTACTTAAATTATATTCGGACTGATGAATAATAGTCTCATTTGAAATCTAAATTCATATCCTTATTTCATATGCTAGTTTCAGATAATCACTAGGATATTTTCGATTTGGAATTTAAAAAAAAACCAACCTAACATTAACAGTACTTTTGTAAACTTTATATATGTAAACGTTGTATTTTTTATTGCGTTTTCTTCATTCGATTAAAATAAATACGTTTCTACATTTTATGCAAGTAATGCTCTAATGCTCAAACCCAGAGTAAAGCAAGTCAGAAGCTAGATAAGAGATATGCATTGCCGTAATATCACCGGCAAAAATGTATTCAGAGATTTATTCACAATGAAATATTGAAGTATTTTCCTTGAATTTATTTATGTAGAGAATTTGACTTTTTTTTGACGAATTTTGAGGTTTTTATCACTAACACAACAGGTATTATCATACTACTAATGTTATTATTCAAATTCAGAAAGTGTGGAACTCTTTTTTATTCCAATTCAAATAAACTTCAAATTCCCTTTGCATCTAACCGCTCATATTTCAATAATTAATGCCATTTTTATATATATTATCCATACATTAGAATTTTAATATAGATAAAATTCATATTTTATTACTTTTTTAAGTAGGGTCATAAAATTTATGGTACCGCCTGCATTGCATTTATTTGCAATTCTATTTGGATGTCACTATTTAATCAAGATGGTTGTTCTAAAGACTATCTAGAATTACAAGACATCATGTATGTGTATCTTGTGATTTACTCCCAGGGGTAAAAGAGTTGCAGTAAAACATGAACATTAATGGGCCAAAGTTTTACTAATTTGATTTTCTGATAGATATTTGAGCATTCATTACGTAATATAAAAAAAATGTGATATGATTGCCAATGAGATAACTCTTTAAAAGAGACCAAATGATACAGAAATTAACAACTGTAGGTCACCATACGTCCTTCAACAATAAGCAAAGCCCATACCGCATAGTCAGCTATAAAACGGTCCGAGATGACAAATGTAAAACAATATTCAAACGAGAAAAACTAACGGCCTAATTTATGTACAAAAAATGAACGAAAAACAAATATGTAACACATCAACAAACGACAACCAACGAATAACAGGCTCCCGAGTTTATGACAATTCAGAGCACAATGTTTCATCTATGTCCGAGGGCTATTCAGTCATTGAAAACTGTTACAAATTTTAACTGTCTGTATTTAAATATTGGCTACAAATCCAATAATAAAAGTGACCTTATCTGTCGAACTATAAACAATATCCCGAGGCTATTACAGTTTCCCCACTTAATAAAAGTAAACGAACTGTTAATGGACTGCCATAATACTTTTAACATCCCACAAATAGCGTCTCCTAACGATAGCATCTAACATCTTGGGTATTTAAAGACTGGTGATGAGTAATACTTGTTTATAGGGAGAGAACATTGAACAATAATACAAAACAATAAAACCACAAATTATCCTGTGTTTAAAATTCACTATTTTCAAGGATTGGTGTTAATTATTTAAATCTTTTATTTTCCTTTTGAAAAATAAGACAAGTTATGTTTCTGCAAATTGTTTCATTTGTAAAGTAAATTGAGTTTTTATTGATCGTTAACAATTATATTGTATTTAATTTTCTTTTAATTATGTTTTTATACCACAATTACTACATTTCATTTGAATACAGCCTTGGAATAATATAACAACACAACGACACTTTTCACAAGAGATAAATATTTTATATAAGGGTACGTTCACAGAGATGTTATGAATGTAACAGTGTCACACTCTTTAAAAACCCGTTTTCTCTCTTCTTATATTCGATCTAATCATGCATATACGCCATGTTTTAAACGTGTTGTTGCTGCATATCATATCCGGTTTGATCTTTACGATTGGTTACAGAGTGATTTACAAAGTCACAAATCGAAAAAAAAAAATGATAACGCCTTGGTAAAGCAAAGATTACTTACAAAAGACAAGCACCCCCTACAAAACACACCATAGAGAAGTAATGACCGAGCAATACAAAGCCCACAACATCCAGGGTTATCCAAGATACTGACCCAACATATGGCACCCGTCTCTCAAATTTAGTATTTAATAATGCTTCAATAATGGAAATGTCACCATGCAGTTGCATGCAAGTTGAATTATATATGTAAAGCGTATTTATATTTTTAATTAACTCATGAAATTAGAATAATGGAGTGTTGTCATTTTCTATTTTGTATCTTGCTTTCTTGACATCACAAAATCTCCATATCAAATCTGATGCATTTTGTTGTGAATTGCTATTTATTTACAAATCTATTTTCAGATGTCTCAGTTATCCATATATATGGTTTTACAACATTTTCATTTTGCTGTTTCCATCTACGCTTTGCTACGATTGGCAAGTAGGAAGCATTCCATTGGTCGAAACTATTTTTGACCCTCGTAACTTAGCAACATTGTTTCTGTTAATGGTTACGACTCTTTTTGCTTTAAAATGGATCTCTAGTTTTAAGGTAAAGATATAACTATTTGATTCTAATCGGAAACCATTTTTGCCGTTATAAGTGTTTTGTCCTAATTCAAATGACAAATCTATTTGGAATAATTCTAATATCACGTATGAAATGAGTAAGCTACAATATAAAAAAGAAGATGTGGTATGATTGTCAATGAGACAACTATCCACAAAAGACCAAAATGAAACAGACGTTAATAATTATAGGTCACCGTACAGCCTTCAACAATGAGCAAAACCAATACCGCATAGTCAATGTATATCGGCATCATTTATATTCATATTGCAACATATATATGTATTAGCTTGTTGTTAACGATCGTAATAGTAAATGGAAGTAGGATGTTGGCGTTTGTTGAGAATTATTCAACTTTCATGAATAACATCGTTTCAATTGACTACAGATGGCTTTCGTTTGTAATTCTAGATAACAGTTTCTATCATTGCATTTAACATGTTGTTTACATATTGTTATCAACATAACGGAACACAGGACTAAGTGCAGAACTAAGTAGTTGGTGTTCAAATGGACCCAAATTACTAAACCTTGTCCTATTTTAATACGTTAGCAGTTGTTGTACTTTGTTGATTTATTTATCCCTCAATGTATGTAATGTACCCCTGTTATGACAGCCACATTTGATACATATTTATGTTGTAACAATTCTTTAATTTACTGATGTTTAATATTTACTCAAACATTTTAAGATGATTATCTTTCGGTGTATTTAAGAAATGCTTAATGTGAATTCAATGAATGCATAGTATTTTGATATATACACAAAATGTAGAATAAAGGATCAAGAATTATATTATAGTTAACCTTTGAGTGCAACCATCTTTTTTGTTCTTTTTCAGAAATCTAACACTTGCCATCATCCTGATGTAATTTTTATTGTATTCCTTTTCTCCATCTTGTCTTTTGTACCAGCCTCTAACCTTATATTTAGAGTAGGGTTTGTTATAGCAGAGAGAACTTTATATATACCAAGGTAAGGGATATATATTAATTAATGGCGGTTGGTTATCCAGTATGTGGATCATTAAATATTATTGAAGAAGTTACTAACGGTTTTTTGTAGGTTCGTATTGCTGTCTTCAGTTTCCAATGCAATGTCTTGTATTACAGTTCATTTTGTCGTTTTCATTTTTGTCAATAGTGTTAACTGTAATTACCTGGATTATGATTTACGATAACTATAGTTGGTGTGTATCCCTCGGTTTTTGGTTTGTGACCCAGATTTGTTGTCGCGAAATCGATTTATGACTATTGAACAGTGGTAAACCACCGTTGTCTTTATTAACGGATGTACCCTTAGTATGTTTTTCTCTTAATGTATCCTAAAAGGTTAATACATAATCAGAATAAATTGTTCTTGTGACGATATTCGTATTACCTTTTATATTTTGTTTAGTAAATGATTAGAAAAACCTTAAAATATTTTTATTTATATAGGATACAATTTTGAATACTGTTTTAAGAATACCAGATATTCTAAACATTTTGTTCATTACTTTTGTAAATGATACAATATATACTACTCTTTAAATAAAAAAAACCAACATAATTTAGTTAAATTTAAAGTCCTACAAATTAAAGTTAAGATGATTTTCAGTGTAGAGATTTGTTTGCAAGGTTGCCGGAATACAAATTTGTAAGCGAAAAATCATCTTGTACTTAAAGTATAAGTATTTACTTCCGTAATGATAGATAGCTTGATTTCAGTCCGTGGTATCAGACAACTTAATTTCTTCCTTGATACATGTATGAGATAACTTAATTACATTCAGTTAGTTTGAATTGATTTGAAAACAAGGGGTAAATGGAAAAGAAAAATGTGCAGACACAGTTGATTAAGTAATGTTAGTGGTCAGGAGAAACTATATACTATGTAAATGAGCTAGTTTATTATTTTGTACATAAATCAGACCGTTAGTTCTTGTTTGAATTCTTCTGTATTTGTCATTTTGCGGTAATTTTAGTATTAGTATTTGGCATGTTTTCTTTCTGAATATGGAATGTCGTATATGCCCTATAGTTGCTATCTTTTACGTTATTTGGTCTCTTGTGACAAGTTATATTATTTACAATTAACCACGTCGTCTTTTTTTTTTTTATTTTTGCTTTATAAATAGAATGCTCGTGGTCGTTCACAAGCCAACATTTATGTTCTGAACAATATTTTTCAGTTATAAAAACAAATTTAATCAGCCATTTTCTTAATATTAATTCAGTATTAACCTGGCGGTTAAAGTCACTATGTGAAAGACACCAAACAAGAGATAAGTTGAAATTTGAGCATCATAAATAAAGTTCGATCCTGATATAGTACTGTGTTAAGCAAGAAATCAGATACTAACCAAACTTTTCAATACCAATAAAATGATCATGAGATGTCTGGGTATATGCCGTTGTCTTGGCAACCCTACAGATATTTGATAAAAATTAGATTGATTTCAGTATATTAAGACACTTGTTCATAAAAGTTCGTCTACTTTCTTATGATGAAATTTCCGTATGGTCTGGTAAAAATGAATTATTTCCTAAACGTCGATGATAAAAGATACCCATAGCGTTGTTAATTTCATAGTGTATAACATATAACTGAGCTTTTGTAAACACCTAAATTGATTAATACCATCAGGTAGTATTCATTTGAAATGGTAATTTTCCTCCTGTATTGTCGTTATTAGATATCTGAATGATACATTGTAACCTTATTGAATATGATATTATCTACGCTGTCAGGAGAAAATTACACAGAATCAGGTATCACTTGATTAATGGAAAATGAATGTGAAAAGTTTGTGACCTTTTCATGGTTGAAAATTACAATAGCACTTGCTTTGTCCTATCTCACTTTATACTTATTACAAAAATACTTAAACATTCACAATTTTTGAATTCGTCGTGAAATGTTTTATTCAATTCATTCATAGTCACGAAATTTGTATTTTTATTATTAGCTTTTTTGTGGTCTAATTCGTTTTCTTAACTTATCCGTATTTGACACAACTTTTTGGGAATTTTGGGTCCTCAATGCTCCACAACTTTGTACTTGTTTGGCTAATAATAACTATTTTGATCTGAGCGTCACTGGTGAGTCTTATGTAGACGAAACGCTCGTCTGGCGTATAAAATTATAATTCTGGTACCTTTGATAACTTATCTTGCCATAATTTTTAATTCTCTTCTAAGAAAACTCATTCCATTTAATCACATTATAAGGTTAATTTTGTTGCATGTCTGTTGTTTATAATTTCAGTACTGGTTATTGTATTCTGGTAGCTCATGGGATATGTTTGTTAGTTGAAA
Source organism: Mytilus edulis (assembly GCF_963676685.1). Taxonomy (NCBI): domain Eukaryota; kingdom Metazoa; phylum Mollusca; class Bivalvia; order Mytilida; family Mytilidae; genus Mytilus; species Mytilus edulis. Next base: position 5,469,714 of record NC_092353.1, on the reverse strand, counting down.
GATTTATTAAATATCGACATTTCATCGTAGCAGTAATATTATTTCTTCTGATATTGTTATTATGCAAAACATGGACACAGAACAAAGTCTGGAATTCCAGAGAAACTCTTTTTAAGTAAGTTTTTGTTATAAATATTTTGTGACTACTTTATAATTGCTTACCTGTATGTTAAACATAAACGACAGAAAATTCATCGGCGATTGACCACTGTTATACTGCATTGCAATCCAGTGGACATAATTATGTACGTTTTAAGCCAAAAATCGAGAACAAAACCAGAAAAACTCACCGTTCTTGTTTTTTTTAAATCGAAAAGAAATGGAAGAAAGGAAATAATTCTTTAAAAACTGTATAGTGGTCTTTAAAAAACATACACTTTTTATCTATTTGCCAAGGTTTGACTAGTCCACAAACAGTAACTTATATGGAGAAGTTTGACTTAAATAACCACGTTTTGTTTATTTCGCTAAAGAGTTAAATCACAAAAATACTGAACTCCGAAGAAAATTAAACACGGATAGTCTCTAATCAAATGGCAAAATCAAAAGGTCAAATATATCAAACGAATGGATAACAATTGTCATATTCTTGACTTGGTACAGGCTTTGTCTTTTGTAGTATATCCGAGTAAGGATATTAAAGAAAGAACGCTCCATGATTCCAATAAAACATTTACTTTCAAAACAAAAGTAAAGCAAAATTAATGCATTTATATCAGAAATTGCATATAGGGTATCAATTGATACTGTTTGCCTCATTAAAACGTAGATCTACTTTAATGTATGTTTTGTGTTCCATTCTTAAAATCTACAGATAACTGCTGGCGTTTCTGTGAGAATTTCAAGTGTATCATTCTGTCTTATAATCAAAGTGTACCACATAAATATAAACAATATACAATATCAATATTTTATTTGTAGATCAGGCGTTAGGAAACTGCCAAATAATGCCAAAGTTCATTACAATTACGCAAATTTGTTGAAAGATAAAGGACACATAGAAGACGCCGTCCATGAATATCGGTTGGCTATTAGGTATCTATATATGCTTTCAATTTAGTCGGTTTGGTACCACGAAGGTATTACAAATCCAGCAGTCAGCACTTCTTAGATGACACGAGTTAGTATTGATTATGTCACATTTATGAATTTGCAAATGTTTAATAAACTTAAAATTGTCCGAAATAGGATTTTTTTATACTCCATGATTATATTACCCCACCTGTACTTTGGTATTACCTATAGAAGTCTTGTATGTTCAACTTTGTACTAATGTGACTATTTTCATTTTCATTAGACTGGTGATATCTTGAAGACGAAACACCCGTCATAAGTACAACGTTATAATCCTAGTATTTTTGAGGTGCTTTTATTTTTATAAAAGCTTCTTTTTGTTCATGCATTTATAAAGTAGTAGTGGTTCGAAACAAAATCATTTGTTACTATTTTCGTATTACTTAATTTCATAAAATAGGGGGGGAAATGGAAACTGATTCTTTAGTCTAATCATTTAAATGTTGTAATTATACTCCAATAAGTGTTTAAATATTTACAGATTATATCCAGATCATGCCAGTTCCCATAACAACCTCGGTACAATACTTAACAATACAACTGAAGCCATATATCATTTTGAGAAAGCTTTGGAGATTCTCCCTCATCACAAGGGAGCACTTATTAACCTCGGAGCACGAAAATTGTAAGTAAGCCAATTCTGTCCTTCGTTTAGATATGTATTTTAGGAAATGTGGGGCATACATCAACGAGTCAATAAGACATAACTCATTCAAATTAAGACAGAAAATGAAGATTTCAGAATTTGATATCTCTGTAGTGATTGCATGACGTATACCATTTACTTGATTTTATACACAGAATGCGTTTTATATAATGTTTTTGAATAAAAAAAAAAAAGGAAAAAGCTTTAACAGATATTATATGTTTTGCTTATAATGATGATGATTATGACGTTGTCTGCTTTCTTTGTGTCATACTGTTGGATACTTTTATTGTTATTATAGGAACATAATATATATATATTTCGGTATTTTATTGATATTTTTATTCTTAATGTATACACTCTGACTTATAGTAATTTGTTTTGTTTCACAATACTTGAATATCTCATGATGTTATAGTAAACTTGGGAATCAAGAAGACAGTGTAAGGATGTTACAAAAGGCTGTTGAAATAGACCCACATAATGTAGAGGCTTTAATGACATTAGGTAGTATGATGGCTGAACTGAACAGATGGAAAGAAGCAGAACATCTCTATAGTAGAGCCATTACAGAAAAGCCAGATTTTGCTGAAGTTTATCATAATTATGGAACGTATTTACATTTGAAAGGTACACAAATTTGAAATTTAAATCCACGAGGAAAGAGGTAAAATAAACACAGAAAGCTTTTGATGAAACGAAGGACCTTAATGTCATAAAGCTTTTCATGTATAATAAATTGAAACGAAACACACTATAAGGAAGGAGTGAGGTCAGGGGTTGAAGTAATAAAACTTTGCTCACAGCTCGAAGCACAAACGTTATTCTCGAAACATGAAATCCAGCATTTTGATCGGTTAATTTTGGAGTATGAGTACAAAAAAAACGAAAAAAAACCTTAAAAATATGTTAACAACAATAGAAGATTCCTACACCACAAACAATCGATACTGGAATGTTGCTGCATAGAGATGAACAATTAGATAGTTGAAGTCTTCTTTTTAGAAATAACGTTCTCAAACCTCGTCGTCAATTTATAGATGCAAGTCAAGATATGATCTAGAGTAATCTGGGATACACTTTTTTCATCAAGCCAACAGTGTCACTTAACTTTGAATTATTCAGTGAAAAACATCGTCTATATAGCGGAACGTGAAGTTAAAGGTGAATGTCAGTTTTTTTTTTTAATGTTTTCTTGTGGAACATTTGTATGAGGTCTGCATTATAAGAACGAGGAAGATATGATTATCGACTAAAATATCCATAAGACATAAGTGCAAACTATTTTTTTTAGAACATAATAAATATACCATGACATCATATTTCGCTTAATAATTATAAAGTATTTAAATTGATACATTTGTAGGTGATATTGAAGAGGCAGTCCATTACTACCAACTAGCTTATTCACTGGACTCTCAATTTTCTGTTTCTATGGTGAATGCAGCAAGAGGTTTACGTCAGATAGGAAGGTTAAATGAGGCAGTGTCAATTCTTGATCGGTAAGTGTATGATGTCAAACATACAGAAAAAAGATTACATAAGTGAACCACATCGATGATAGACGACTAGAATTTTCACCCTTATATCATTATATTAAAACAGGAACTGATCTCACTGTTAACATTATTATTATCTAGCAGAACTGCATCATTTGCAGTATATTACTTTTGTTGTATGAAATGTATCTGTTAATGATAATAACAACACTATAATTATTGACAGTAGTAACTCATCGACGCTTTTGTTATTTTACAGGGCATTGTTGTTGGGTAGAAGTTCCGAAGCACTTGATATGTTAGGACTAGTTTACTATCAGATGGGAAGGTACTCAGAATCTGTCCGTTTATTTGAGGAAATCCTTGGAGACAATCCAAACAATACAGATGTAATGACTCATTATGTAAGCTATGTCCATTCTGTCTATAGTAATTGTACATTCGTGTAGGATTTAGAAGTTTGGTGCTATGTTCATTTTAAGATTGGAACATTTACATTTGGTAACCAACTATTTTCATCTATTTATATAATACATATCATGATTTTTATGTGCACAACATGTGTTCCTGAATGAACATTCATTATGTACGGTCTGATCTTGGAAAACAAAAGTTCCTACAAAAACTACATTGATTGCATCATTGGATGTAAGGCAATTGCCTAACTTTTATGAAGTAAGATGTAGTGAAATCGTCCCTTTTGTTAAGTACAGTTGATTACAATAAAAGTAAGCATTAGTAATCGGTTTGTATAACCAGTTTTCCATTTATTTCACATCATTCTCATATCTCATCTGCAGATCCCCAAATAAGTAGTTAACATATTACACATTTATTTTTAAATTATATTTGAACATCAAATAAACGAATCTGTTTCTGTCGAACTTTGATATATGACCGACATATTTTTCAAAGTATAGATCTATATGTTACACAGGCACAAGTTGTAGCAAACAATGGTGACGTCATAAAGGCTGAGCATATACTACACGACGTTTTACATCGCAGTCCTAATCATACAGAAGCTTTACACTTTCTGGCAAACGTTCTTGGGCAATTGCAGCGACACCAAGAGGTAATTATATTCCCTATTACCAGAAAGATATATTAAAAACTAAAAAGATATTTACTGAAATTAAAGAACAGAAAAATATTTACTGAAACTAAAGAACAGAAAAATATGACCTAAAAGCGTAATTGAATTGGTAAGTACTTATCAGTGCAGATAACATGATTTATGAACATATTTATACTATTTGCATCAGATCTTTTTCTTACATAGATCTGTATCTCAGTAGTTAATGACAATAAAGTAGGAAGGCAGATACTCTGATCGGTTTTGAAATTATAAATGAAATTACAAGTTATTTCGAAGCTGAATGTATTAAATCTTTAAGGCACTTGTGTATTTGGAGCAAGCCATTACCTTACAAGAACATTCAGGGGACAACGGTGAACTGGAAAACATGTATTTCCAGCATGGTAATCACCTGAAAGATTTAAAGCAATATGACGAAGCACTTATTGTGAGTAAAATAGATATTTAAAATATTTGTCAATCTTGTATTCCGTCGGCTATTCTGTGTTGTAATATAAGTCAAAAGTGACTTAACTGATTGCAACATTTAAATATCGTATAAAAACAATTCACCAAGACGTGTAACACATTGCGAGTATGATCTGCTTACTTTTGCAGATAAGCTGAGACCCCACACGGTTTATCTGAGTCGTTCGTGTTGCTCTGTATCTGATTATCTTTTTTGTAATTTTGTGCTGTTTTTCTTTTTTTTCACTTTGTTATTTGTATTTTTCCATCGATTGTCAGCTTTTGTTTTTAATTGTGACTTTGAATGTCTATTGGTAATTGTCCACCTCTATTTCACTGGTTACTAAGTTTTTGTGTAACAATAACAATTGTTTGTACAAAGATCTTTATTGGGCAGGGATTCCAACGAAAACAATTTCAAGGTGGACGAATCCAAAGGTTAGTTTAACACTCAAAAGAAAACACTGACAACGTCATACCAATAAAAACGACGAAAATACAAAGTTTTTAAAACCATACACAGAAAACTAAAGATTTAGCGATACAAATCACACCAAAAGACCTGATTGTAAACTCAGGTATTTCCAATCTTATGAAGTTTCTTGTTTAACACGGGGTGTCCGTTTTGGTGCATATTAAGATATAAATCTTGTGATAAAATTCAGTTGTTGGTTTCATTATCAAGGATAAGTAGACGAGGTACGACAATCAAATCATCTATGTGCACGTGGACATTTATGACATAATTATGCAAGAACAGTTAACCTTAGAAGTAATGATAATTTGCTATTGATAAATGATGAAACTCCACTTTACAACAGAATTATAAACATGTCTTCCGAAACACAGGTTTCGTTAGCTAGTCTTGCGTAATTTTTTTCAGTTGTTAGTATTGAAGATTAATGCTATAATATTTATATGTTTGTTTTAAATACCACTTACGCAAACACGTTTTCAACCGAAAATAAGGTTCTTTGGAAGAATATTTAATTCACAGTATCCCTATCAGTCTATCTGTTTGTCTCTCTGTATGTCGATTAATATACCCGAGGATGTGCACAATGAAATTTGTTTACTGTCATATGGGAAGATAATCGATATTGTGGAGCGGGAAATGTCCTTTAGTACGTATACCTCACAATTGGAGTTTAAATGTAATGTTTGTGTTGAAATTATAGTTCCAATCGATACCTCTCGTTTTTTTTCGTGTTACCACCGCTGAATCGAAGCCGTACCTATGGACAGAGTGAATGTGAGGGTTTCATTTGCTTTATAGAAATCATATCTTGCAGCTTCCAATTCAATTGAATATCATATTTAGTCGACTTAATTTCAAATTTTGCAGTCACTTCTGAGAGTTTAACGCAATATAATAAATATATTTCATATAACGCAAAAGTATGTTTGTTTTTCAGAGTTACCAGAAAACAATCAAGCTCAATCCGAAAAAAACAAAGGCTCTTTTAAATTTAGGTGCTATATTTCATTTAAAGGTAAGAAATTAAGTATGCAGTTTCAAAGTGTAAAGAGAGACAAATGCAGATGGAATTGGGCCTACTTTTAAAAAATGCATCGTTTTCTTTTGAGTTGTGAACAAAATTCATACAATACCGTAAAATTGTTTGAAAAAAATCTGAATTTCCATGCAAATTCTGTAAACCTGACGAAATCAAACGCTTACAAGTGAAAAACAGCTTCCGTACTTGGTACAGGCAGATACTTATAGTTCCGTTATATTGACATAATAACAAAAAAAGGAGAGATTTCAGATACTCGGGAAGGGTAAACAGATCATCAAGATCGTCAAAATATCCTGCCCCACCTGTTGTACCCGCTCATACAATTACAAACCCGCTGATAAGTCTAATTCAGTATGTCACATTCGTAGTAAAAAAGACGGGATTTAGGTAACGAAAATATGAAACATATCCGTCGTCATCTGTATATTATTTGCCGTCCAGCACGTGATACCATCAGTTTAATCTACGAAGAAATTATTTCAACATCACCACTTCGAACCCTTGGTTTAATAGCTTCAATGTGAGCAGCAACAACCTATCAAGCAAATCACGATAGGAATATGCACGGTTCGCATATGTTCGATTTTAAACAGTGATATTCCTAGAAGTGTGTAAGAGGTAGGATAACTATGAATAATTTCTTTCTACTTGTAGGGTGATTTTCAACTGGCAGTCAGATATTATGAAGAAGTAATACGAATTGAACCAAACAATAAAATTGCATTAAAAAATATGGAAAAATTGCAGAATATTGGGAAAAATAGCCAAGTTACATGATAGAAGAAAAAATGCATTATATCATCAGTATCTCGCAATTTTATTATTAATGAGGCTAGAGAAAACAAATGGTTCCTTCCTTCCAATCTACTATTTATCAACTACAGCATTTTGAAGAGGTTATTTTACTTACTAGGGCTTTATTGTTTATTTATTATTATTAACATTTTATTGACAGATTTCTATTTTATTGTTATTGTTGTTTTATAAATTTTATATAAATGGTGCTTTACTGATTAAATTTTGTTAAATACAGCATTAATTGTCAGTTTTTCTTAGTCGAACAATATATTCAGGTATGAGTATGAGGCTCTAAATAACTTTTTGGGTGTCTGGTGCTGCTTTTTTTAAATTAAATTTTGAACTTAAAATAAATGGATTTCTGCTTTCGCGACATATTTGTAAACAAACCGCCTATGGAAGAATCTTCAATTTGATAATGCTTACATCTTCAGTCTGTACCTTTCGGACGATCGTAACATGTCTATTACCTCTAAACAAAAATTGCTGGTATTACGACCTTATTTGACAAAAAAAATGTAATGTACTTTATTTAGTTGCGTTGATATATGTTAACTTCAAATATTAAACATTTAATGGAATTTTCAATCACAGTTTATCTAAGTCACAGGGAAAATCTTATGAGGCGATTGGGGAAAAGCCTGCTGATATCAAGGTAAATTACTTGAAACTGACTCCAACATAATTTAGATTTCAAATTCATGAAGGTTGAGATATGAAAATGTGCATTTGTACATGCTTGTCTAAAGTCAGTTCCTAAATCTATAGTCGGGTTTTGCAAGCTTCTATGCAATGTATTCGCACCTGACAGGACACATGCCCGTTAGCAATTGTCATAACTAAATGTCCGTCTTCATGAGCGTTCTATTGTATATGGGCTTCCCCATTTCCATTATCAATTTTATTGGTCAATCGACCCTTTTAACCACACTTGTCAGGATTGTTATTAGCTGGTCCGCCATAGTCGAAAAGATCATAAGAATTTAAGGGTTAGGGTTCCGCAGCTATATTGTTGTATGAAACGTTTTCTCAAATCTGCCTTCACTTGCCATTGATTACAATTGGACGACAATTGGAGGCAATTTGATTCTGATTGAAAATATTTCTGTTTATTTTATCTCGAAGGCAAATGTTTTAAAACTTTCAGTGAAGGTTATGGAAAATTAAGATGTCCCCATAATCCTTCACATAATTTGGATAGTTTCAAAAACATTTGACAGGGATGATGTATGTCAAACTATTCAAATTAATTGCGCTTGTTGAATATTAGAATGATGATAGACATTCATTCAACTCTTGTTACAACACACAAGGACGCGAAAATCACACATTACCTTATCCCAAACAAACATCGACAAATGACTATCTACTGTTACCAAACATTCAAGACTAAGCCACCAAAGCAAAAACAATATCTGGGTTAATTGCAGGTTCTTCTAAAGGGTTTGCAGATCATATTCTACATATTTTACCAGCGTGAATCGACATTTTGAACAGTCTCATACGTCTATATCTTCCTTGAAATACTGGATAAGTATATAATGAACTGTCTGAATGTATCATGAAGTAGATAAAAAGTATATGTTTTGGCTGGCTTTTTATCATTCATTGGCATTCCAATAATCTGTATGCAGCTAGATATTCAGAAAATAATTATTCTTTTGAAAGTAATATAGTAAGCATATTCACATACTTCTATGTAAACATTGAAAACAATTACACGGTTAGGAGCGCACATCCATGTTCAAAAGTACAGTCGAATTATTATTGAAATTGTGAAGAAAGTAATTTAATCATTTAACGGATGTCGTACCTTGAAAAAAATATACATCTTTATTTATTTTAACCTGTACAAACATAACTTTTAAAACTAAAGATAATATCTTCTATTTTAAATTTTATATAGTTTTCTACAATCAAACATAACAAAATATCTACGTTTATAACTTTTCAATAACAACCAAACAGCTAATTCCTTTTCATTCAATGTATTTCATGATAAACTCAATGTCTAGTTCTAATAAATAGTTGTGTGGATTTTCCTGGCACATTCTTTGACGGTTTTACCATATTAAAGCTCATATTACTGCCCATGTCTTTTTTCCTGTACTTCGACCTGTAATATTAAACCATAGATTGAAAGTATACAAACAAATGTTTAATCAATGCATTTTTTTCTCAAATTGGTAGTTTAACTATCTAACATATCCTAATGTGTGCTTCTAATACCCTTCTACCATTTGGATTAAAATATTTCCTGTAGTCTTAAAAAACATTGTAAGCAGAAATAAATCGCACATATCATTTATTTCGATCTCAAAATGATATACTAGTACTAAGGATATTATTTGTTTTCAAACCGTAACGCAATTCTATGTTATTCATTAAATTGTGTAAATAAAATCGATGAATTTATGACATGTGCTGGGGAAAACAATAAGATAGTCGAAGATCCATTACCATACTTTCTGGATGTTTTAATGCAAGAATTCATCCTTTGAACTTTGCATTGGCGGCTCTGGCAGGTTCACATGAAATGATTTCGGTTGCAGAAACCGAATAACGACTCGATAGTTGTTCATGTTGTTAGGACAAACTAAACATTTCCATAGTATATATGAATCAATATTACATATCAGTCAACTAACTTATGATGCTCTCGGTTTTGCCACTTCCTTCCACTCTTCAACCTTGTATCAACTGAGAGAGATATCACGCCGCTGTACTTTATTTACGGTGCCATGAGAAATAAACAAGTCGAGCCATTGTGATGCAGATTTCTGGTTATCGTTCAATAACGTATTTACAACTATCGGTATTCAATTTAGGGTTTTTATATTTTCTATCTGATTATCATAAAAATATAATTATCGAAAACTTCTTAAATATTTATTCACCTTAATTTCTGTCGTAAAAGTAATGCTCCAATTATTCCTATTATAATCACAACTGATGCAACAACAGAACTTGTTATAATTATCAGCTTTGAGGATTCAGACGCTTCTGTAAATAGAATAATAATCTACTGTTTCTTGTGAAAATATATATAAAAATATTTTATGTCCTTTAATTATTATTGATTTTGATGTTGATCGTGGTAAATAAATAATAAAAATTGTATTATAGCGCTGACTTTGAGAACTTGACACCAATAGAATGTTTTAAGAAATACTTTTTTTTCTCTTTTCTGGTCTTTCTGCCTTATTATTATTATATAATTTTTCTTTCTGTGCTTATATGTTTCGAAAATTAATTCTTCTTGCATAAGAACTAACCCTTACCTGTTGAATCTTCCTTGCTGTCAACTGGTTTAGCAACTTCGAATATAAAAATATATATTGTATGCAATACAGAAAAATGTCAGTGCATTCTTTAAATCAAGTGAAAAATGTGCATGGTTCTTTTAGAAAGTGGAAAACATCAGTAAACAGTATACTTTACAAAATGAAATATGTATACAAGGCTTAATTTGTCCTACCATTTAACAAAAAAAAAACATTTAGCAAAAGATGGCAATCCTTGGTGAAATATTGCAATCAGTGTTTGATTCATATAATGTGATCATCGATTGTAGACAAAACTACGAGTTTTCAACAATTTTCATCGTGTAGTTATTTACAAAAGATTTAAATCAACTGTGTCAAATAGGCCAAGAGGATATAATTATTCTGTTATTGCAAGTCAATATTTGTTGGCGTACACACATAAATTAAAGATTCGTTTATATCAACCTTTATTTCGTTGCTGTATCCGATACAAGATTAACAAAGACTGTTACAAAAACCGCAAGTCAATATCATTTATGGTGACATTCTGTCAAAACGGTGAAAAACAAAGCAAATATTGTAAATATAAAGTATTTTCAGACATTTCGGTTTCAAATTCTAAAACAATTATAACATCCGATTCTTATTAACAAATATGAATATACCAATACCTATACAAAGGTCATCCTGTTGAGCCCCTATTATATTTGTTGTATATCCATCTGGGCACGGCTTACAAACTGTTTGGCCTGTAAGATCTTGGTACATTCCTAAGTGGCAGGGCTCACATTTCGATTGTTTGTTGTAGAATGTTCCTGTCGGACACTCAACTGCAATGATAACGACAATAAAATTTAAGACAGTTTACAAAATAATAATTTTTTTTCGGCGGAAATTTTATATTTCTTGTAGTTATACGAAAAAGCATTCTACACATTCTTGTCTAGTCAATTTATTCTCAAGACTTGCTTTTGAAACTATCAATTCTATTCTATTTTCCGACATGCCCTGTATATATTTTTTAAAATGTCTTAAGTGTCAAATCGTATAATGACTCATGTTTCTGAATTCCAATGAATTCAAAGGGAAATAATAAACTTGTTTTGTCTACCTTATGGTAAAACATATATTGACAATTCTTTGTTTGTTACTGTTCTTACATCTGCTCCTTTATGTGTTACGTAATTGTATACTTCTTTACTTATTGTGTTACCATAATTTCGCGGTCTTAGATCTTTGGACACTAATGAAGTTGTCTGGTCGTAATATAACCGAGAGTGTCCTAGTTCCGGATTTTCATTTGACTGAGTTGGAATTCGCATTGTGAATGCATAGCAGGGGGTCATTTTATTCTCTCAGTGCTTGTTTGTCACCTTGATTTGTGTCTTTTGAATTAATCTATGAGATTTGGACGGTAAACTAAGAACGCGTAATGTTGTTATATGCCAAAGATCTATTTATTTAGTATTATGATATTTGTATTTCCTTACCAAGATCACTGATAACACTTACTGCAAAATGCTTCAATTCGTATTCTGCCTGGTAAACAAACGACCTCGCTTGAAGTTTGAACTTTCACTTTATCAAACTGTACTTTTACACCAGAGAGTTCAAAAACTTTGCCAGTCTTGTTGATTTCCTGTGCAGATTTTTCCAATTCCGCTATGGCCTTTACAAGATTTAGGAGGGCTGGACTGACTGTGAAAATTACAATTTTCAATGTTATATATCAAGCTTTAAGGAAATGTTAAGTTTTATACTTGGACGTAAGCGTATTAAGTTAGATTATATGATCGAATGTTGGTTTTTTTTTTTACAAATAATGGTTTGGTTTCAATAGCATAACCCACTTTTTTGTTTATAATTACATAAACACGCTGTTAGAGTACAGTCTAAAGAGGAATACAGTAAAATATTTACTTTATCTTTTCTTATGTTTTATTTTCGGATTAATATATTGCCCCTGTAAACCCATTACATTGTTGTTTAACACTCGTAAATGAAAGAGGGATGCATTGTCTATATTTTTGAAGTCATCTTGATGACCTACTTGCATATTTATGAACACATTATAAAATACTGACGTTTCTTTGTAGAGGTATAGTTCTCCAAATCTAAATTGTCTCCATTGTCTAATGGTATTGTAAGAGTAATTACTGCATCCACTCCTGTACTACGTTTACGTTTTGAGTTGCACCCTTCAAAATATTGAAAAGTGATATCACAAAAATACTGAAATCCGAGACAAATTAAAACAAAAGTCCCTTATCAAGTGGCAAAAAAATAAAAGCTCAAGCACATCAAACGAATGGACAACAACTGTCATTTTCCTGACTTGGTACAGGCATTTTCCTAAGTAGAAAATGGTGGAATTAACTTGGTTTTATAGCTAGCTGAAACTCTCACTGGTTTGACAGTATCATAAAATTCCATTATACTGATAACTGAAAAAACGAACAGACATAAAAGGTACAAATGTCAAAACTGGGTACAGCAGTCAGCATTGATTGTATGTTTGACATTATGCTCGTTTTCTTTTTCCTTTTACGTTAATCGTCTAATCATTGCAGAAAGGAACAAAACCAGTTTTTGCTTTTTGTCAAGGGACTATTAAGTGGATTTCTAATAACGGTTTTAAGACATTTGATATTCGAGTAATTTGTTCCCTTGTATATCGCCACATCCATTCTCCCACTTTATGCAAATGTATGAAAAATAAGCATATTATTATTTTCCAAAATAAGGGAACAGTGATCGATTTACCTTGAGCTAAACATTATTATAGTAAACTCCCTACACTTTTATATATAAACTAATTGTTTCGTTCAATCATGTGTATTTTTATTAGATTCAAATAAAACATTTGGTAAACATTTGGTAAATTCTTCGCCTCTTAAGAAAAACTGGTACTTTTGCATCCTGATAACAGATAAATATGTTTCAACATATATGTGCTGTCTGTATAAACTTGTATGTTTTTGTGTGTTGATAAATCCTTGTTTATTTGTTTCTAATCAGTTCCTCATTTAGAACATCCAAATGACATTTTTTTTAATTTGTTCCTCATCTAGAACATCTAAATACCATGTGTTTCTCCATATGCTATTTCCAATTGTTTAAGGCTATTTTTCCAAAGTTGTTTAATGTATTGCAATACCATGTTTGCGGATACGAATCGACTCTTGTAAATCATGTTAATCTCTTGTTTTCTGCTATATTTATACTAACTGTTGGTATGTTGAGGATAGAGAAGATTTTTCTGAAAGACAAACTTACCATTGATTTCAACGTTTATTTCACATGTTTTATTAATGACACACTGAAGTCCAGATTTTGCATTCTTCAATATTTCTGTCTTAGCATCTTCAACCTTGTGGCATGGAAAGTTTGTGTATGTCATTGCTGAATGAGTTATAATTGTACTTGGTCCATGTAATTCTATAGGACAGAAAGACACACATAGTTCCTATTATAAAAGGTATGATTAGTTTTTATTATCTAATGTACTACGACTTAGTCCAGATATGTCCCATTCCATTGAACTACAGTCTTTTCTTCAAATCTGCTCTTGTTTAAAGTTTTCATGTATGGTCGCTTCGAACATTTCTTCTTGTCATAGTGGCAAAACCAGAGAACCACAGAAGAATGTCGATTTGGGAAATAAAACGCAACAAAATAAAAGATTATGATTTGTTTCAAATACTACATTACTCGATTGTTTTGATGTTAAACTATCTTGTGTTTTCTGGTAAATTGGAACATATAATTATGAGACATTAATTATGACAAATATTTCAATTTATGATGGAAAAAAAGGTTTGTAATTCATTGCATTGAGACGGTAGTAGTAAGGTTAGTGATAGTCTTTTCAAGTATTTACATGACTTTTTGTTTAAAAATTAAGATGGTCACCTGTACTTTTTGTATGAGTAGAATATTATATAAATCGTTGTAAAGCTATTACTTGAGCAAGATGGAGGCTGCCCATTCCATATATAATTAGTTGATTGTCCACATTTGTATTGTTTCAGTGTTGTTCTGCCAGGTACAAATGCAAGTCCTGGTCTACAAGCCGCTGAACATGTAGTCGTATCACCAGTGGTATTACAAGACATATGAACACCATAGGCGGATGGTTTATTTGGACATTCTGTAAAAAGGTACGTATATTTTATTGATTTAGATAATGCAGTTCGAACATTGCTGAACTTCAAATTAACTCTTTGAAACTAAATTCACAACACAACATACGCAAATTGAAACTGCGATATATATTAAGAGTCTAATAATGATAACAAAAAACACGCTTAGTTTTGAAAGACATACAATATTTAGGATATATTGAAAGGCAAAGTAATAACGTCAAATGCCAAATTAAGTAAACAAAGTATCAGTACAGATATCTTACTTGGACAAGTCATCGTATTACAAACTTTCTTTTCCATAGATTTTCCAACACATATATGACCACCTAGCCCTGGAACTGGATTCGAACAGTACCGATATCTGTTCTGATCTCCGCCTCCACAAGACGTTGAACAGGGTAACCATTCACTCCAATCAGTCCAACCTCCATTTACTGTAATTACAAAACTCTTGAACATGCATGATTTCGTTCATTTAAACACAATTTTTAATATGCTGGTGAATTATTTTCCATGGAACAAAAACTATCAAATTTTAGCGTATTTAAATGTGATGTGTTCAAAAAAAGTATGCGGTGTATGATTTGTACTACATGGTTATATTTGTAGCATAATCGATAAAAGAATGAATCAGTAAGAGGAGAAGCAAATGTGTCATTGGGACACAAATGATGTTCCCACTTATATAACGTCATACTGATGCATAACTCACGAACTTTAAATGTGACTGACGTCACTTAAATTTGAACTTGATCTAAAAGTATGTAAATGTTTCATAACATTTGGATGAGTTAGAGAACGGAAACCAATTTTAAGGTGTACAATTTGACGTAAGAATGGGCGGATGAGGGCAGCACTTACTGCCCCCTATAGTGACGTCGGCAGCATACAAATATTAAACTGTATAAGTTATCAATACAGCTTTTACGATCAGTAAATAGCTTCCTAACTAATCAACATGTTTGTTATAATGTATACAAACCTGGTGCTATCTCACAAAACGTTCCGTTGAATCGAGACGGACAAACACAAGTGTAGTTAGAAGCACCATTCCTACATGTTGCCCCATTTTCACATTCATGTCCTTTACAGAAATCTGGTTGAGTTTGGCATGTTTGTCCTGTATAACCACCAGAACATATACACGTATATCCGTTTATCTTGTTTTGACATATATGACCATGACAAGGATTGGCTGCACATTCATCAACAGCTAGAAATAAATATTTATATATATATATGTAATTATAGTGTTTATTATGATAGTTATTACTATGAGTATTGAATATTGTTAGCTTAAAATTATATTCTGCAATAGCAAGTGTGATATTTTTTCTTTACCTTTCAAAATAACGGATACCACATCGCCACATGCGGTACGAAAGGTTTCAGCTATGATATCATTATAGGTCAAAAAGGAGATTGAACATGCATTATCCTCTTCGTTGTTAACCACTTTTCAATTCATAAATAAAGATATATTCCATGCACTTTGAAATTCATGTTAAAATATTTACGTCAAATATTGCACCTTAAACATTTGCCTTTGTTTTAATAACACCTTACTTTTTTTTATTTTGGTGTCTCTAGCCTATTTAAACATTGATTTATTATCATCCCTAATATCCAGCGAAATATTTAACATAAATATTCAGGACTTCTACATTTGGAAATCTACGTTGTAATAAATTGTGTCACTACACTATGTAAGCTAAAAGTTAATAGAAACAGCAGGATTTATAACTAATATATAAAGTATAATTATTGAAATTTTGCAGTTTAGTAATATATTATCTGAGGAGTATTTTTAAAACCTACCGTCGCAGACACTTGGAATAATCATCTGAAACGCCTTTTGATCTTTTTTCCATAAATCATTACTTGTTAGAAGACTATTTGACGCAGTGGTGGAACAAGATTGTGATAGCTGCTTTACTTCATTTAATGCTAACGCCTTTTCAATGACAGTTAAACTTGATACCAGTATATCTACAAACAACAAAAATATTGTATTGAGGAAATGTTTACCGCTCTCTGTCAATCTAAGGTTGGGGCGTAAAACGGTGTACTAGTAGTATGTTATTGATAATAAAAGACTATATAAAGAAGTTTTGAGGGGGGAGTATTCAATTCCCTAGTATATCATGTATTTAAACGTCAAAAGGTGTAATATATGTTTAAAGCTTGTCTGTATTATCAATCTGCGTTAAAAGTGAAGAACAAATGCTTTTTCCATGTTTAATTCTAAAACAAGTGCAATAGGACTATTTTTCTTATAAACTATGAAATTTTAAAACAAACTTTTGCATGGCCATGGTTTTGTTGTCTTCTCTTAAACGATGACTGTGAGAAATATCTTACCTCTGGGTGACTGTTTTCTGTCAATGTCATAAGTACATATAAAAGAGGGACGAATGATACCAAAGGGACAGTCAAACTCATAAATCTAAAACAAACTGACAACGCCATGGCTAAAAAAAATGAAAACGACAAACAGAAAAACAATAGTACACATGACACAACACAGAAAACCAAGAATAAACAACACGAACCCCACCAAAAACCAGGGGGGATCTCAGGTGCTCCGGAAGGGTAAGCAGATCCTGCTCCACATGCAGCACCCGTCGTGTTGCTTATGTGATTTCAAATCCGGTAAATAGTCTAATTCGGTAGGTCAAATTCATGAAAGGGAAGGGGATTGTAGTTACGACGTAATGAACATATCCGATATCATTTGTGAAACGGTTATTCCATAACCATGATAACTGTCAACCAACTCGTGATGACGTACGTAAAATTTCCGAAGGGATGATTTCAACTTCACCATTTGGAACTATTGGTTTAATAGCTTCCTTGTGAGCAGTAACCCTCTATCAAGAAAATCGTGATAGGAAATGCAAGCACGGGAATATCGTATCAATTGGGAGATATGTACCCCGTATGCAGGTGCTGCTGTAATGTTGCTACTTAGAAATGGAAAGTTCACAATTGGAAAGCTGAAATCATCTCTTTTGTCGTAAAGTTTTGTCTTCAACCGACCCTCATTGTCAATTTCTAGATGTAAGTCAAGATATGAAGCAGACTTAACTGTATCTGTAGTATCCCTTATCTCCAATTCGATGGGATAGATGCGTTCCACATAGTCACCAAATTTTGAATTGTTTAGTGAAAGAACGTCATCTAAAAGCGGAAAGTAGAGTTAAAGGATATTGCTAACTTCTTATCCTTCTTCCTAAGAAGTTCCTGCATGAAGTCAGCCTCATGATAATAAAGAAACAAGTCAGCAAGTAGAGGGCACAGTTTGTTCCCATTGGGATGCCGACAGTCTGTTGAAAAACACGTCCTCCGAACGTAACAAATATGTTGTCAATCAAGAAATCAAGCATCTTGATAATATCGGTTTCAGAGAATTTTTTGTTTGAATCGGAGTGCTTCTTTGCAAAGTAGGATTTATCACTCCCTAAGACAAGATACTTGTATCTACGTTGGCCATTCTTTTTTATGAAGCAAAGTAATACCAACTCTTTTAATTTGTCTTTTAGTTTGGAATGTGGAATACTTGTGTAAAGAGTAGAAAAGTCAAATGTTTTAATATTGTTACAAGATGGAAGAGAGTTAAATTGTATGTACTTTAAAAGATCTTTGGAAGTTTTAAGTATCCACATCTGATTCACGCCTCCTCTAGAATAGGCAGTTTCACAATAACTTTGAAGCCCGTTTTTGATTGCTGATAAAATAGATGTTAATAATTTAGAAAGGGGTTTCGTTGAGCACTTGGAAGACCCATCAATATACCGTTGTTTATACTGTATTTATAAAAACGTTTAAATTAAATTTACTTTTTAATTTATACTATATGTATACACATTACAAGCAAGTATACATACCTGCCCTGCTTTTGATATGAACTGCTGGTTTAGTTATTTGTATTGGTGAAACATGTCTGGTAAGCTTGTTACTTCCATCTTTATACAAAATTATGTTCCCAGCAGATTCAATTACTACAGCAATGTGTACCCATGTCTCTGTTTCTATGCTAACACCAGTTGACACGGTTTGTCTAAAAATATCAAATACTAGTATCTATAATGAGCAATTAACGATTCCAGAGAAAAACACTTAAGATTTCCCATGGGAGCATTCAAATAAAACAAATCAAATAAAGAATGTTCATCGTTTTACAGAGAAAAATTGGATTACATCATTAGTATCAGATCGGAGTTTAATCTAGATATGGAAATTTTGTGTTGGTGCATTAATACATCAAATAATTGATCTGTTCTCTTTTATAGCTGTTTTTTGTTTAAAGCAATATCAATGTTTCAATCACGCTATAAAGTGAATCAGGTCTCATGTGAATATTCAATGCGAAAAAAACATTGATACATAACAGACATAAACATTAAAGGTGTGTTAGTGCGTGAGTTATCAACTCACCCTGCATATATCAGGCCAACTTTTGACTCTATGATCAAACGCAATCCACCATTTCCGCCTATGTCAATTTCCAATCTGCTATGATCATGTATAAGTTTACACCACAGCGACACGGATAACGTCTGCATGGTCATAATATTTCCTTTAAGACTAAGAGACACATCAACATCTTCGAGTAGCAAATCGTAATCTAAAAACGAGATCAAAGTTTTACAGACATTTGATACTGTTCCTAAGTTGAGTTATTAAGAATATTCACATATACTTTTCGTTCTTTAAAATCGTGAAAATATATATATATAGTATAATTACCGTATACACAACCTGTGTATAAGGATAACACCCGTGTCCAAACGTTTAAAGACATACAGAAATAGTAACTGGAATAGGATTCACGACAAAAGCGGTGCAAAACGATAGTAAAAAAAATATGATCCACTTTGAATTAGGGAGTTTCTAAGCTTTCTCTACAACACATAATCTTTAAAAGAATTTTTTTTTTATTAAAACTGTAGAGTGTATTTTTATTCATCATATTTGAGCATTAATATGATAGTTTTATCATTATAGATGTAAAGATCGAAAATTATTAATTCACATTCAAACTGAGGAAACATATCAGCTCTGCGTGTCGTCACGTGGTCGGGAAGTATATGATACAAAGATTTTTGAATTTCGTTTTCCGTATTGGATCGATTATCATACCTCGACCAATAGCAGCCCTTCACTAACGTAACGGGATGATACACACGCCGATATGGAAAAGACCATGTATTGGTCTGTTTTAATCTGCATGTATATATGAATATAATTTACGTTCTATTTTTTACTTACCAATACAATCTGATGCATGCGAGCTGCCTGAACTTTTCGTCAGTTGGTGTTCATCGCAGCTGTCACAACTTGTTGACATTTTTGTAGATGAATAAAAACCTACTAGACATGGTGTGCATGGTTCGAGTCCGTTAGCAGAATTGAAACCAGACGGACATATATCTGTAATATACAAATGTTCAAATACCTGTGTTAAAACCGGAAAGTAAGATAAATCAATGTATATGTATGTACACAATACGACACTAGATAGAGAAGAATGAATTAGAAGAGAAGTGACATTATTATTTCGACAAACCTAACTGTAAAACATCTGAATGCATAATAACCTCTTCAATTAGGCTGGTGTATATACACTTATCTCTTGTCTATACTCTATGCATAGCCATTGAACCCCACAAAATATAAGATCTGCCAGAACTTGTTCAGTCATGTATATTGTCCGTTATATAAAGCTCTTTTTAAAAGGCTGACGTCAGTTAATTTCAAAATGAATGTTGATGCTTCGTTATTCTACTTTCAAAACAGAACATAATCATTTCCTATTTTTAGCACATTTTTGTTGTCAGTGCCCTTCTTGATGCTTATAACAGTAATCTTAATTATAAAGCTTTTAAATATATAGTTATACTTTTTGGTTTCCGTCTGCATTAAGACAAAAACATGCATTATGGATAACATTCAAAATACAAGTGCAACTAAATTTAAGGGGCTTAACCTATTGCTTTATTGTGATTTGCCTTTTTTCGGTTTTTTGCCACGGTGTTCTCATTTTGTTTTCGTCTTTCTTTTTACCAACACAATCAGCAAGTGGTGTTTACGTAATTTCTAATATGGCTTTCTATCATTTAAAACACACGATTACAAAACTTTTCTTCATTAGTTTCATCTAATAATCAAAATTAGTTGTACCAACCTTTGCATTCTGTCTCCATTTCTGTGCCTTCCTCTTCTGTAGACATACCACGAGGACATGCTGTACAATTAACGGCTTCAATGTCACTTTTGTAGAACCCTCTTGGACACTTATGACACGCCCCTACGTCTGGATCGAGATAGGATCCTCCAGCACATGCGGCTTAAAATTAAATCAAAAATGATTGTTTTCTAGATTGTACTATAATTTGTACTATTTGGTTTAGCGCATAGTGATTACTAGCATTCAATACAGTAAACAAACTTTAAAAGTAGCAGTATACATATTCAAAGCCTAATGATACTTGTTTTAAACATAAACAAATAAGTATTAAAGATACAAATGTTACTCATTTTAAAATTTGGTTGACACACACTATCAATTGAATGACTCACAGATATACAAATTCTAGTACGGGCATATTTAATATCTAAGGAAATTAGGAACATGTAGCTATAATGTGCAGAATTTGAGTTAGAAAAGGAACAACATATTCAAAAAGTAAAAATGATAACACATTTACCACATGTAAGTGTAGAATATTTAGGAAATCTTCCTGGGCCACAATCGATATCCACATCGCCGAACTGATAGGATGTCCTATCTATTTGAGCATTTGGTACATCCATCACGCCTTGATTCATCATGTTCCTAGTTATATTAATGACCAGTTGAAATTTTTCGTTTGCATGTTTCATTGCACTGACTGTACCGTTACCAAATGGTTCATATTTTCTAATGAACGCAAAAGTCAGAAAAATTTCATCATTCGATGCTCTTCTGGCTCGTCTTCGTTTTCTAGTTGTCCCACATGTCACCTCTACGTTTTCGACATTGCATGTTATCTTGTCCGGACAAACACTTTTGAAACCAGGGTCAGATTCCAGTTTTTGCATGAGATTGACAAAGTTTTGTTTAATCTGATCTTGTGTTGCTTTATCGTTACAATCTCCTTTATAAACCAGTTCTCCAGGTATACGATGGTGTCTACCAATTCTTCGTGCTGAAAGAGAGAAAAAAAGAAAAAAGATTTAACACTATTTTCAATGATTTATTAACAAAAAAAGCTTTTACTTCTTTTTAATTTGATTAATTGGAACATACAAAATAATTCATATGAATTCCAGAAATGTGTCATGTTTCATCATAATTATTCTTGTTACTCAACGCCCAGCTATATAAAAAAAATCAGTTTGAATATGTAATATTCTCTTTCTTGTAAATGGGTATTTTGTACAAAGACCATCATGTTTTGTAATTCGGTATATATAAATGGTAAACAATCAGGAACGTGTATGAATTTGTTTTACCACATTCGTAAAGAAATTACAGTAGTGAATGAAAAGTCTAAAACTTCATACTAACGGCATTTTCTTAATTCCAATAAAAGAGCAAACTGTTGTTTAGATGTATTATACAATAATGATAGAGCAAGTTCAGAATCATGTATGCATGCGATATTCTGTTTTTTTAACCAACTATCATAAATACAAATATAAAAAGTCGTATAATTGCCAATGAGACAACTCTCCACCTGAGACCACACTACCATAGAAATCAATAACGTTACTGCAAGACCTGCAGCAATGAGCAAAACCCATGTCGTCGTTAACTATATACATGAGGCCCCAAAATGACAAACGTAAAAGAAATCAAACAAGAACACAGGCTGGCCGATTTATGTTTAAATAAACAATTAACGAAATGCAAATATGATATACATCAACAACCACTAAATTACAGGCTCCGAATATCGGACTATCACATATATACACAATGTGGCGGGGTTAAACATGTTAGCGGGCGCCTTACCCTCACCTAACTTTGAAAAGTGGTGTAACAGTACAACAAATGAACAAATTATAAAAAAATAACTCATTAGATCGGTACAAAGTACAAAAAACAAGTAACATAAACACAGACCGTACGTGGCAGGGAATTAATCATCCCTCACAACAAGATAAACTCTAAGTACATATCTAAGGGTTCTCGCAAGAACTGACTGATAGTATAAATCTAATAACTAATAATAAAAAAAAATGTTTATAAGTCTCAAAGTGTCAATCTGCACACATCCAACATCTAATTGATAGTTTAACCTTCGGAATATTGTACTTACAAGTACATCCGGGAACTGTCAGTAATGGACTCCATTTCCCAGCCACGGTAGAACATGTAAATAATCCTGTAAATGTTGCTATACCCCCTACACCAAGTGGTATATCATATCTACCATTACACTGCATAGCACACTGTGTACCATACATCCACTTATCACACGTTAAAGCTCCATTCTTTGGTGGCTGGAGTACTGGACATTTATTTTCTATAAAGTAGAAATTTTAAACTGATTTATAATAGGTAAATCCAAATAGAATGTGAATGGTCATGTCAGCAAATGACATATGACGTTTCATAATTCTACTGCATATTGCCATTAAATTATATTGAAAAGAAAGTTTTAAGCTTACATATAGATATAAGATGTGGTATATGTGCCAATGAGACCACTCACCATCCATGTCCCAAATTGTAAAAGTAAATCATTAGAGGTCACAGTAAGTATAAAGTACAGTCTTTAACACGGACAAAACATCAAGCTAATAAAGGGCCCTCAAAATAACTGTTGTAAACTAATTTAAACGGGAAAACCAACTTTTAATCGATATTAGATGATTGATGAATTGATTAGTGGTTGCTTCTTGCTGCATCAGCGTAAAGGCGCAAAAGACTAAATAAATAAATCGCGTCGATGTTATGATTTGATTAACTAGTTGCACTTGGAGATATTGCCAACTTATGATAACCCCCTGTTAGAATAAGGTAAGCAAAAAGTAAAATAGCGATCTATCTGAAAATAATGTCAAATTCTAAGAAGCCTCAGATCTGATATTCAGCTTGATAATGTGACCAATATCACATGAATGGGCGGACGGACAGAAAAGTGGATATATCCTGGGATTAGTATAATAGTCCAAGATATATAGACGGTAAGTAACCAGTATATGCGGTCATTCGTAACAGAGTATGCATATTATATACTTACGTTTACAATACGGTTTCCCTAGGTTTCCCCAATCCCAATAAAGTTCACCAGATGTCACGTTCTTTCTACAAGTCATCTTTGCATTTCCAACTAAAGGATAACTCCCTTTGCATTTTATATCACATTCAGATCCATACTGAAATTTATTTTTGCACGTGTACTGAAGATAGAGATCCCCATTAAAAACTGGAGGACCACAAAACTGTCCTAAAAAGAAAAGACACAAAACATTTGATGTTTGTAAATTAAACACGACAATCTCAGGTCATTGAAAATATACACACGAACCAATTTATCAAAACTGTTAAAGTTTGAATATTGTCTAGTCTAGATTTCAAAATGTAAAAAACCAACGAAAAAACAATCTTCCAATTCTTTTAATGTGATTGTATTAAATTTTAAAAACACATTGTTTGAGGATTGTTGACAAATATGAAGGGTATATTAATGTGTAGTTCGATAACTCGTTGAATATTTTCTCTTTATTCTAATTCTTCAATAAGTTTTTCTATAAGTCATTCGAACCATGATTGAAACATTACAAGTCCTCATGTCAGGTTGTGTTTGGTTTTTTTGCATCTTTTCTTTTTGCATTGAAATTAAACGTATACTTCTACTTTTTAATTAGTTAACCATATTTATTTACTATTCTGGACTAATCCACATGAAATAACGTAAACTGTGTAACATGTAGTAGCAGAGAAGAATCACTTTATCGATATACTAATATACCATAACTTAACTTACTTTCTACGACAACGAAAAATGTACATGGCGGAGATGTATTACTGCTACCATCCTCTGCGACATAGGCTATTTCCGTTATACTTTCAAACATCTGTCCAGACCTTGGCCCTTTTGTTTGTCTCACGGTAGGTAACAGTCCTGAGTTATCTTTAGCTGATGGTGTTATCCATGATACTGTCGCCTTGCTACTTCCGCTATCAGCAAATGCATGTATTGTAGATGGGCAAGTAATGAATTCTGGAGGTGTTTTATCTGAGGAAATTATTATTACATGTTTAAAGACATTTAGAGAAAGTGTTCTGTTAAAAACGATTTAAAGATTTAATAACACTGCATACATGGCACACTGTGGTAAAGAAACAAGTTAAACATGTACGATGTATAGAGGAACCATAATGCAAGAAGAATTAATTATTTAGATGCAAATATCATCTCTTGACCAGCATTGTTACAGGAAAGTAACAAATAAATGTGATATAGATACGATGATTCATTCTTAATACTATAACTGTAGCATGTATAGTCTAGATCAAAACACTGAGGGAACAAAACGGCATCTGCAGGATAACAGTTTTCATTTCTGACACACTAAACTATGTTATAAATGTTCATGTTTAATTAAGTACCTTCACACAATGGTAATGAAGTGGACCATTTTCTATCTTTTGTACATTTACTAAACATTGCTGATTGTGAACCATATCCCTTGTCACACTCAGACACACATACAGTTCCAAAAGGGAAGGCATTGTTATCACAATGTGCGTGTCCATGGAAAGGTCGAATGTTAGTATCATTTGTGCAGTGTATTACTGAAAGGAAATATTTATTAATTGTGGTGTAATGGTAAATAACATTTCAGTATTTAATATCTATGTTTTTGTACTTGTTGATAAAAGTCTTTGTTTAAAGAAAGTTAACTATAGTCTGACTTACTTATTTTTTAAAACTCATCTTTGTCTCTGAATTTGTTTTATAAGGTATATGTAAACGTACTGTTAGATGTCATTTAAAATATGTCGCAATTAATTGAGAATTTGTAGAATGTCAGTCATAAGGTTTTATTCCTAAAAATATATCTAAACAAGAACCTACCTGAACATGTTGGGACTGGGTGGTCGAACTTTTTCTCTGCAATA
Source organism: Mytilus edulis (assembly GCF_963676685.1). Lineage (NCBI taxonomy): Eukaryota > Metazoa > Mollusca > Bivalvia > Mytilida > Mytilidae > Mytilus > Mytilus edulis. Next base: position 5,444,101 of record NC_092353.1, on the reverse strand, counting down.
CATTTTATTTTGGGTTGTCCGTTAAGTTGGTACCCCTCTTGACATGTGAATGTGCATGTTGTTCCCATCAATACTTCATGATTTTCACATCTCGCGAAGCCATGCACAGGCCATGATGGCTGCTGACATGTTGTTACTGATACGAAATGTATAATCACAAAATTAACAAAAACATTAAGACATTTCCTATAATTCCTAAACGATATTTGTTTATAAACCGTATATAAGACTACGAAGCTTCAAATAAAAGAATGTCGAAGGTTGTTGTAGGAAAATAAACGTCAAAGTAGTTTCTTTGCACTCATTCGTTAATTCCAGATCGGTACTGTGCGTCTTTTGTCTTTTTGTGTTTCTTACCGATCTGATTAGTTATGTAATTTCTAACTGATGTTTACAATTTTGTCTCACATTGTGCTTTTGTACCTCTTTTTTGCATGCTGTTTTGGGGTGGTTTTTTTATTTCTGATTATTGGGGAAGAGTGCTTTATTTTATATGTCTGTCCTTACGCTAAAGCCGTCATTTACATGCTTTCTGAAGGATATATTTGTCGATAATACCATATCTTTTGTTTACACTGAAGCAGTAGCATGATGTTACATGACCATACGACGGAGTGAGGCGAAACCCTTGTCCTGCTATGTATGCCAATCCAATATGCCTATATATTCTATAAAAAAATGCTTGTTACATTATGATACAATAAAAGAAAAGTATGAATATTGTAAACGTTGTCTTTACCTTGTACTTCCACCGTTTTTGCACATGATGCTTGGAAGCCTTCTTTATCTTTGGTTGTGAACATTATAAGGTTTGTTCCTCTATGTAACTTAACTGGGCTTTCAGGAGTAGATATAACTCTGTATCAAAAGAAATGACAAAAACACATATGAATTAACTGCATGGGATTTCGGGAATAAGTTTTACTCTGTATCATTAGAAATGACAAAACACATATGTTATGTAACTAGGCTGTCCGTATATTTTACTCTGTATCAAAAGGAAAATGACAAACCAAAAACTCTTGTATGATTTTAAATTTTAGTTTCTTGTGTATAATTCGGAGTTTAGTATGACGTCCATTATCACTGTACTATTATGCATATTTTAGGGGCCAGCTGAAGGACACCTACGGGTGCGGGAATTCTCGCTACATTGAAGACCCATTGGTTGCCTTCGGCTGTTGTTTGCTCTATGGTCGGGTGGTTGTCGCTTTGACATATTCACCATTTCCTTTCTCAATTTTATTTAACTGGGCTTACCGGGGTAGTTTTTCCTCAGTATCAAAAGAAATTACAAAAACACATACGTAATTTAACTGCGCTTTCGGATATATATTTTACTCTGTATCATAAGAAATAAAAAAAGAACACATGTGAAATGTAACTGGGCTTTCAGGAATAGTCTTAACTCGTATCAAAGGAAATGACAAAACTCATACGTAATGTAACTGGGCTTTTAGGGATAGCTTTAACTCTGGCTCAAATCAAATGACAAAACATATACGTAATGTTACAAGCACTTGTTTCAGAAAAAAATCACATCTGTATACCTGATAGTGAGATTAATGTACAGATATAATTATATTTGTTCATAGATATTAAAGATGTTTACTTGTATATATATATTTCTAACGACAAAACATTTTCATATTATTAATTTTTGTTCTCAAAAATTTAAATTTAGGAGTGTCAACTGAAAAAATAAATTTATAACAAGCGACAAGTAATGTTAGTTTGCACTCGATAATGTCCGAGTATTTATGATGTTTATAGATCGGTTACAATCCCAACACGAAAGTTACGTAATGCAAATCTAGCAATACACCGGAATGCCCTCACGGTCGTCTGATGTAAAAACGAACAGTTTTCTATGTGGCTTTCAATGTCTAATGTGAGCCTTGGTCTTTATACTTTGATCAAAAGCATATCTGATGATTTATATACAACATCTCGCAGCTGTGCTGGAACATTTGAATGTTGTTTGTTAAATATATATGTTTGAACCCCATATGTTAATGATACTTGCTTTGTTTTTCCGTCTTCGGCATCTTCCCCTTGAAACTGTCCAAACGTGATGACTTTTGTTGTTTTCCCTGGTGATGCAATGATATTTGCATCAATTTTAAAACTGCTACAGTCTATAGATGGGGGCTGATTAGGAGGTGGACCTAAAGAAGAAAATTTTGAATTCAGGTATTTTTTCTTAAAAATAAACTAATCAAAACAAAAACTACAATGATTTTGTAATTGTAATGTGTTAACTCGTCTGGGTCTGTCGTCGTCTTCTAGACCTGTTTAGGGAACTTAAGCTAGAATTGTTTATATGCACGGAAAGTTTAAGACAAGAATTCCTAGTCTAGATTTTAATTAATGAAATATATACAACTACAACACGGACTATAAAAACAACCGTATAGTTATCTTGCGCATGTCAAGTTATGTGAAATTTTTCTTTTCCTTCAAATGATAGATATGTAGAAAGTTAATTAGCTTGGTTTAATAAACACTACAAATGATTGTGTTATTCAATATAATAAAACACCTAATGATCGGTTGTGAGGGTTATAGAAAGTTTGTTATCCCCTCGCATACCAACTACTGCCATCGACTTTGCCTCAAGCAATAGTTGGTATCTTAGGGACAACAAACGAACTATTACCCTCAAACACAGCCAATAGGTGTATACTATCAGAAATAACGTTGTTGCTAGTTTATGTCAGTCCTCCGTTGTCTCGTCTCAAGAAGTTCAGAAAACATTGTGTTCCTCTGTCCAAAAGACTTTGGTAGAAAACGTTTTTTTGGACATACATTTGTCATTAAACAAATTAAGTTAAAAGTAATAAGGAAATACAATGTACGCTAGATATTTTAGTTATTTGAACACCAAAAGTTTTATCATTTCAATTGAATATCATACCTTCATCTTTGCAAATAAATATGCAAAGGAAACCGCTGACGACGAAGCCAACAGCTCCACCTACAGCTGCCCCTAAAGGACCATCGACAAGCATTCCTATTTCTGCTCCAAGTTCAGTTCCTTTATTCATCATATCCATTGCTTGTCGTTTTTCTCGTATAGAAAAGTTACCTAAAACGTTATTAAATGCGTTTAAATAGTTAGCAGTTAAGATTTTGAAATATCGTTAGAGTCCATTTGCGTAAGTAAATACCTGCATAAATATGCAGACAAAACAGCTATAGTTCACAAAAAGTATTCAATATTGCAAAAAAATTGTCAAAAGTTTGATGCTTAAACTGTACGTACAAACTTGTCAATTTTTGTTTTCAACATTACATAACAGTAGTACATGGCTTCACAATTGCATACTAATATTTGACACTCAGCGAAAACAATGATTCAACTTAAGTGACATTTTACTCAGTGTGAAGTTTACATTTCATAATTTCATACCATATATTTCTTGTATCCATTTCCCATTATGACACTTGTGCTCAGTCATGAAGGCAGGGTTTGTTTCGGAAAGTCGACAAGATTTACCATTCGGGACGTTCGTAGAGTTGAAACCACATTTAGCCTTAATGTAACTTGTAACTAGGCATCTCTCATTGGGCACGTACGTTGCCTAGAATGCAAAGGTTTTAAAACATGTTTGAATCTTTCCGAAATACAATAACTTGAAACTTGATGATACGTTATGAAGACAATTGATGGTTTAGATGAATTTATTTAAAACTGTAGCTTTAATATGTAATCCGACCGTCTATGATTGTTAATTATCAGATAATTTGATCGTTGATGGCATGTGCAAAATTGGAGACTGAAATCAATTCATTTGAATGATTTAATTTTATTAAAATAGAATACAATGTGCCATATATCTCTTTTACGCAAATCCAGGAAGAGAACAAATTAATAATCAATACAGTTAATACAAAGGGAAGGTTCTGCAAGGTGAGTCCACTGAAATGCAAAGTGTGAACTGCAAACTTGACTGAGTGTATTATGTAGGTTAGGTACTGAAATAGTGTCTTAAAACAGTCAATCTATGGAAAACATATGAGAAATTTGTCACTACGGTTCTTAAAATATCAATAGATACACCCATATAACCAATTGTACAACAATTTCTTTCACATATAGCACATACTTCATTATATGCAAAACAGCATTGAATGGTAAATAAAATACTATTAAAACATGACTTATTGCTACTTTGGAATTATCGTAATAACATAGAATTAATTTTACCTTTTTAAATGATAACTTGGTTGATCTGCCACTTTCTAAGAGACCCAGCAGTACAAAAGTTAGTAAATAACTCCACGTCGTCATTTTTTTATTTTTTTTCTTGCTCAATAAGTGAGCATGGTTACCTGAAGTACCAAACCATTATATGTTAAAATATAAATGTATTCCTAAAATATGCTTGGCTCTTTTATTGTTCTAAACTACCATGATTTAGAATAAAATATTTCTTTTTTTATTTCATGTTCATAAATGGTTTTCTAAAATGTTTGGTTCTGAACGTTCCTGATGAAGGTTAATGAGGAAACGCGCATTGAACAGAGATGTCATTTTCATTTTTAAACTAACCAATTGTTACGAAACTAAATTTTTAACTACCACAAGCAACATTGAACTAGAATAATAAAAATGGTATTTTGCTATTTCTTCTTTGCATCTCCATACTATTCAAAACACTTAAATATAAGAAATAGTTAAAGTATCAGCTTACCTGTCAAGTTTTTAAAGCTATAAATTGAAACGGTCAGATAACGTGTGTTTAAATACCCCTCAGTTGTCCAAAATATAGCAACTACCAATGGGTTTAAGTTTCGGAAGATATGAAAGTTTAAACATTTTTCTTGGCCGTTGTTTCTATAACAGGAAGTTATCATGGTAAGAAGTCTCTGTACTTTGTACTTAATATTTTGATTATGATTTCAAAACTTTATTTCTTAATTCTATTTCATATGTACTCTTTTTCATTTTCCATAATTTCATTTCAATAACTTAAACATTTATGCTTTCAAGAAATTTTCCATTTAAACTATATCAATATTTCTAAATAAATTATTTTATTCTTTCATTTGGTTTCAATGGGTCGCAAAAAGTAGATAAAAATTGTTCACGAGAGAAAAAAACGCAACCCAAAGATAAATTTATAGATAACAATTCTCTTAAATTCTATATAGTTGCGCTTATTTTGTTATAATATCGGTTAAATACGCAATGACGTCGATGTTGAAAACACAAACAGGGGTTGATACAAAACCTCTTGTACTGAGCGAGAGTTGGACTTCCTGTACAGTTATGAAATAGTCAATTTCCATAGACATCTTCTTTTATAACTACATTTTATTAATCACCCATCCAAGAAAAAAACTCCATTATTTGTCTTAGTTTTCTGTTTGAAATCGCCATTACCTGCAGCTGCTTATCTCCGTTTCTGTGTGTGTTACATTTTAGTGTTGTGTCGTTGTTCTCCTCTTATATTTAATGCGTTTCTCTCCGTTTTAGTTTGTTACCCCGATTTTGTTTTTTGTCCATGGATTTATGATTTTTGAACAGCGGTATACTACTGTTGCCTTTGTTTATCTCCTCTTTTATTAATGTACAACTGAAGGTTGTTTGATTGATTAAATATGTATAAGGAATTCTGGGTAAAACGTTAACGAGACACCACGCAAATACAAAAAAAAACAATTGATGACTTTATTTTTGTCTTTAAGTTATAAAAAAGACATCCTTTAATGCATGTACTTTGTGTGATTTCTGTCTTGTTATTTTGTTTAAAGGGTATATTGAGGTTAGTACTGTTGGTTCAGTGCTGTGTTGTGACATCAGTTTTGTCAGGACGAACAAGTAAATGGGATCAATGTGGATGTGTATTTCAAGATTGGCAGTCGTGGTCTAAATGTAGTTTAGACTGTGCCGGTGGTAGACAGAGACGAGAAAGACAGGTTAAGATGCATGAGATTCCAGCCTGTACTGAGTATACTGACTGCGCGACAAGTGACACAGCATTTCAACACCGGGATTGTAATACGATATGTTATAATGGAGGAACTTACAAGGACCTAGGGAGTGCAATTTTCTCCTATTGTCAATGTCCAAAAAGATGGCGGGGGTCATGTTGTGATGAAGGTAAAAATAAGTGTGAGGTTTACTTTCTTTCTACCATTTATTCCGAATTCTTCTATTTCTATTTTATTATTTTTCGTTGTTTATGAAGGTAGGAATGTGAATGTGACAGTAAGTGTGTGGTTTATATATTGATACTTTAATTAACAAATTATTTATTTATTAATAAAACAAGTGTGGACACAGATGAGTGTGGATAGTATGTTTGAATGTTTGACAGTGTTTTATGATAAATGTAGTTCTATGATTTTCCTATATGTGTTATTAACTGTGTTGCACGATGACAACCAACCGGAGCATTAGGAGTATTGTTTATTTTATATGTAGTTTAGTTTTTATGTTCAAGACAGGCATGGAAGAGACACTAATTGCATTAGTTACCAAATGATTATGATAGAATATGTCCCACATCTTTGATTTTGGATACATTTTATAGCTAGGAGAGCAACACATAATAGGTTCAATTTTTCGTGATTTTTTTTAAATTGGGAGATGATATCTGAGAACATGATATAAGGAGCCTGTAATTCAGTGGTTGTCGTTTGTTTATGCGTTACATATTCGTTTTTTCTTTATTTTTTGAACATAAATAAGCGTTATTTTTCTCCTTTGAATTGTTTCACATTGTCATTTTGAGACCTTTTATAGCCGACTATGCTGCATTAGCTTTGCTCATTGTTGAAGGGTGTGTGGCGACCTGTAATTGTTAATTTCTATGTCATTTTGGTCTGTTGTGGAGAATTGTCTCATTGGCAATCATATCACATCTTTTTTTATATGTATTTGCTAACTATTTGTATGGTTCTATTTATATATACTGAGTGCCAATGAAAACGCAACACTTGGTTTTTCAAAAATAAAATTTATATTAGAAATCATGATCTTTCAAAATGAATTGTTCTTGAAAATTAACAATTCTAACAATAGATCGATATCAAACAAAAATGTTTCATTGTCATCTTTCGGGCGCAATAGATAAACGAAACATCAAATGTCGAATCATCAAATCACAGTCCTAACAAAAAATGTTACAACCCTGTTGTGCAGCGCAATCTCGACAGCGCCGCGGAATTGATCATCCCGGACGTTTAATGTGATCTCGAGGAATGTTATTCCACTTGTCCCGCAAAGCAAACTCAAGCTGACTTTTTGATATTGGTGGTGGTTTTCATCGTCTAAACCATGTCAAATCTGATGCAAAATTTGCTCTATCAGACCTAAATCTGGCGAAACGCATGACTTTTGGCCAAGGCGGGTGCCAAACGTCTATGTAACCACCACTGACGATTTTTGGTACATAATGAATGATTTTTGGTCTACAGAATTCGATGTTTACGCCAGACGGCCATTAAGATTTCGGCTGTGGTGTTCTTTAACTGTTGAATTTCTGCGCAAATGGTGCTTTACTGAAATTGCTTCAGAGGATCTACCTTGACTACCATTGAACTCTCGTGACCTTTGGACATCCATCAGAGTCGATATCGGATATGTTAAAGACCAAATGTATCGGTTTTGCTGAGCGTTTCTTGCTTTTTGAACCCCGGGATGTGGCTTATCATTAACTGATCCATTTTTGTTGAATTTGTGGATGATTTTTGATATTGTAGAGGCTACAGTCTTCTCGAAATTGTATGCTGTGAAAGGCTTCATTGGATCATGCCGGAAACTACATGTCGCTGGTTGTCAGAAAGTCCTGCCATTTACTCAGATGTTTATTGCAGTTTCCTTACAATAAGGGCAGGAAAATTCATGACATTAGCCAAGCTTTAAATGACAAAATCGTGAAAATGGTGCGTATATTGAAAAGCGGTGAACTCGGTTTATGTCCGTTCAAAATAACCCTTACTTCGCATTTGTTCCAAAAATCACCCAACCGTAAAGTTGTCGACAATTGTCTTTAAAGTCATTTTCAACCAACTTCACAAAGTTCTAATATAAAATAAATAAAAATTATTAGACTTTTTTGAAAAACAAAAGTGTTGCGTTTTCATTGGCACTCAGTATATCTTTGTGGTGGCTTGTCAGTATCATTAGTAAAACACTTTAAAATGTTGAATTGATCCTCAGATTAGAAGAAATTTATTGGATTTTAGTAATGACAATGCCTAACATGATGTTTGGGCCTGATGAGCTAGAAAGTAAGCTTCTGTGCTGTTTTCTATCAATTCTTTGATAATATCTCCTTCAAAGCTGGTGAAAGCAAAACAAATTTGGTCAATATGGACAAATAATGTTTGGTTCAAACAAAAAATAAAATGCTTTTATCTCCCTGTTACTTACATTGTACATAGAAATGATAATACATGGAGACATCCTTGTACATGAGAGTTGTCTGTAAAATCTTTACTTCACAAAGAATGAATTGCATAACAATGAACCGAGCTCAAAGCAAAGCACTTTAATAATACACTTAGACAGAGAGCTCAATCCAGTGATATACTTTGTACTACAGGTCCTTCGTGAACATCCATCAACCAGAACCATATCTCAATAACATGCCATTCTACATGGTTGGATCAGAAGTCCTGAAAAAGACATGATTTTTTTTTTTTTATCGTATTTAAAGTATATATGCATAGGTTAAAACTTTCACAAATTTGAGGTATAATCATTCAGTGTCTGGCAACTATCAATCGCTTCATGCACAAACTGATATAGGTTGAGCATGAGTGCCCTCTGTTGGAAATAAAAACATACCTCCACCTAATTTTAGTAAACTGATGAAGAAACATTCAAAACTATAAAATGTTATCCAAGACTTGTCAGTGTCTATATATAGCTATTCACCATCGCCACTGAATCAGTGATATATGTACACATAAATACATGTAAGACTAAAATTAAAGTACATATATAAGACTAAAACTGACATTCAGTCTTTACCTTCATTCCCCAAGTCCTGTTCAAATCTAATTCATGATAAAATAAAATTACAACCAATGAAATCAAAGGCGAATTAAGAGCCCCCCCCCTTCTGTCTGGAAAAATATGGTTGATTATTTAGAGGACCACTGGAGCATGATCAGAGTGGGCCCTCTCTTAGGCAGTCAGTGGGCCCGCACTTATGAAAATTTCTGGATTCGCCACTGGAAATATCCCTCTAATAGACTAGCATTTAAATCCCAGTTTTCTAATATGGTAGCTAGGTGGAACCTAAAACATTTGTTCTGTTGATTGATAGTGGTACACATATGAAGAAATGGTGAAATCACTTATATGTAGTTCTGATCAAAAGTTTCATGATAGACATGCATGGTAAATAAGTAGTAGGTTGTTTGAAGTTTGCAGCATATTCAACTTTGAAAATCTTTTTCAGGTCTACAATCCATATAAAAATCTGTATATATGTGGTATAATTTCCAATGAGACAGCTTTCCAGAGGTTAAAATAACAAAGTAATTATAGGCAACCATACAGCCTTAATAAGTGAGAAAAAAACAGTCTAGACATGTTAAGTAAGCAACAATTAATGTAATGGCCTGATTTGCAACTTATAAACAACAGGTTTGGAACCCGCCCCCCGAAAAAAAACAAAGAGCAGATTGCTCTGACGGATACGATTGCTGTTGTTTCGTTGACACATGTACATGTATACATGTAGCTGGATAATATTATTTTCAAAACTAATTCAACTGCACATGTAAAATAGTTATAAAATAGCCAATCCCGGATAAAAGTGTATGAACAATGCGATTAGGCCTATTGTGTTTTATTTTTGTACTATCAATTCCAAGTTTACTTTCCACAGCAGTCACTGAGACTCAGAGTGAGAGAAGGTATTTCACTTCGTATCTTATCACCTATTTTCCTACGTTAATTCTAGGAGGAACCCCATTCCTAACTCTTTAAATATTTAATTTCCTTTCGGTCAGTGATCATGACTCCTTTCCGTACACATTTATCGGTTTAAATTTCGATCATTTTTAATATAATACACTTTATTGACAGAACGAGCTAATACTCGACGTATTGTTTTAATTCAGAATTCACGGAAGTTACTTCCAGAAGGGAGACAATTGGAAACAATAATATGGAAGACTCCATTTTGCCTGAAGGGGTGTTCTACGATGTGGACTATATTTATTTTCATTTAAATGATGCATATGATTTAAAATTATGCAACAATAATAACCTTCAATAGCAGACATACATAGAAAAGATCCCATGAGTTTAAAATTAATTAATTGAGTGGGGAATCCAGAGCAACCATTCAATCGAAAACCCCTCAAAGTCAAGAAAACTATACGCATGCGCATAATTTCCAAAAAAAACCTGGAGCAAGAACGTATATTAAATGTTTATTAAGCGACCTAGATAGTTCTCTATTTCTTTATGGAAGTACAATCTCAAATATCAGTTTCATAAAGGTAAAATATAAGAAAAACTCCACTTCAGTTCTTATATGACAGAAATAGATTTATCGGAATTCAGAGAACTCTCGCATTTTATCAAACTGGGAATTCCCTCTAACGTGTTTCTAAATTTAGAAAAACACTAAATATAAATACTGCGTAATTCTGATTTTCCGTGTTGTTAAAAACACGCATATAAGTCAAGGGAATTATCAAACATGAAGATTATGAAAAGAACATTATAGGAAAGTTGTTAAAGTTCAATCCCTTTGTTTGTTTTAACTTTAAAGCAAGACAATCATAAGAATCTGAGATGTTCCTTAATGTTTAGAATAAAACGATTGACGTGAGGGCAATGCTCTGAGCCACCAGTATAAGTCTACAGATTGCTTGAAAGCAATCGTATCCCAAAAATTGTTCCAATGAAGATAAAGGCAAGCCTGGAGGGGATTCATTACATTTGGAACAACTTTTCTGAAGGATGGATACGTATAAAAATTAAAATATGTAATAAGATTGCCAATAAGACAACTACCTACAAATGTTCAAATGACAAAGCAATTATAGGCAACCATACAGCCTTCAAAAATGAGGGAAACTGTCCCAACATGAAAAGTATACATTAATACAATTGAGAAGAGAAATGGCCTGATTCACAATTCCACTAATAAACAGGTCGGGAACATCTTCCCTTCAAATAAACCAGATGCTCCACAGGGCGCAGCTTGATACTACAGCAGAGGCCGAACCCTGAACAGTTGGGGCAAGTATGGACACAACATTAAAGCCTGATACAGCTCTGAATTTGGATTGTGATCAAATAGTCAAAACAGAATAGGTTTCTGACACAGAATGAATGTAGTCTAAGAACTTAAAACATTTAATATTAAATTGGACTTTTACCTATTGTGGTCCTTTATCCAAAAATCTTAATACATGGTTTGAGGCACTTGTCGCAGAAAAAAATCCTATAGACTTAGGGGTCGACCATTTGATATTCTGGGGGAGGGGCAGGTGGATTTGTTTTTGATCGGTTATTTATTTTTGTAATCTAAGAGGACAAATTATTCATTTTCTGCACTAGTGAAGCAAGATTTTTCATTAAAGCAAGGGACTGATTATTCATTTTCACAACTGTTTTTATGATATTCGAAAAACATACAATTTTCAAATGATTTTTTTATTATAAACAACATATTTGTGTTTCCTTTAAATTTTTATTTTGATATTTTTTTTTTTGCATACTGAATGCTATAAATTTTTATTTTAAAATACTAATAACTCAAAATTTGAATCATCACCAAAAAGTATACAGATCTTTAGGATAATATAACAAAGACATGTGTAAAGTTTGAAGCAAAAATCATAATTTGTTTTTGAGATATGGCCGACATGGAAAAAAACCTCCCCCTTTTTTACAAAATACCCAACAATTCAAAAATGAAATTTTGAATCATCACCAAAAAGTACACAGATATTGAGATTAATATAACTAAGAAGTGTTTAAAGTTTTAAGTCATAATCAAGAATGGTTTTTGAGATACAGTGTGATAAAGACACCCCCCCCCCCCCCCCCTGTTTAGTTATAAAGTGCAGTTACTCAACAATTTTATTTTCACCAAAAACAGATCATTTGACCATCATAAGAAACAACTATATTAAATTTCATGGCATTTGGATAAGTCGTTCTCAAGTTATGGTGAGACATGTTTACGCCAGACAGCCGGACACCAGACATTTCTGTACCATAATATGTCCTGTCAAAATTTTGACGAGCGTATAAAAACAATCCATTGATGTACCTTTCCATTATATTCATTATTATCTTGTGTTTAAATTTCACAGATTTCTATTTACTTATACTAAAGTAAATATGCGGAAACCAAGAAAAATGCTCATTTCGGCTTTTTTTTGTAGCCCCCAATTCCAAAACTATTGAGACTATAACCCCCAAGTTCTATCCCCACCTTCCTATGGTGGTATTCAACCTCCAAGTATAAAATTTTCAGAGATCCATTCACCAGAACTAAAGTTACTGCAGCAAACTAAATAAGTCTCAGTACGAAGACGCAGACAACATGATAGCATTATATACAACGCAAAGAAATTGTTCTGGTCATATAAAAAAATGTTAAGCGTCTTAATTTTCTTCCAGTCTTAGTACCGCCTACTTAACGTTTTTTTTGGTACAATTTTCAATAAGCACTGTTAAAGTGTGCGAATAACGTATAAATGTTAAGTTTAATAAAAGACACAAAAACTGTATTGCTATCAATTCTAAAATGAGTTTTGAGGGTGGTGTGAAGAAGCAAGCTTATTATAATTATATATGCCAATCTCTTATTATATTATTTATTGGCAACCCTTATTACCCTCGTGACACAAGTTCTATTTATTTTTCACTTTTAAGAGGAAAATAAATGACTTAGGGTTAGCGCTAAAATTAGGGTAGGTCATCAGGTAACGGTAAACAAACATATACTATTTTTTTGCCTAAGACTAGTCATTTTGCCACTGAGTTTTGAGGGCAGTGTGAAGAAGAAAGCTTATGCCAATCTCTTATTATATTATGCAAGTGTATTTCAAAAATTTTGAGGAAAATACAGCAAGATTAGAGTTAGTTTAGCATGGGCTTAGTTTATTTATAAACATAATGTAAACTTACCTAAATTTTCACTATTAACTACTGAACAGGATCCGGAACACTAACAATACTATGGTACGAAAATACTTCTAATCTGCAACACCTACTAAGAGACCAAGCTAGAAATAAAGAGAAATCAAAAAGTGAAATAAATAAGTTTGATTGCACCTTGAGTGAATAATTCTACATATTCCCAAGAATTCATTTTTTATTGAATCTTGGATTTCTAAATACCTAAATTGACTGGCTGATTAAACATACACATGTATCAATGAACTTTAATAGATCAGGTTTTCAATGATCTTTCACTATTTTGGTTTCCCTCTTACACCTCAATTGATATCAATAACCCCAAATAAGAGGCCCACAAACCATAAACTGAATACAATTTCATTAAATATCTGGGAATCCACCCCCTTTATAAGTAATGTACCACTCAGAAATATTAATCTTAAATTTATGTAAATGAAAAGTAAGCTCCATAAATAAAATTCAACAATGTGGCTAAAAATTGACCATAGATAGACAAACAATTCACTTACATTCGCATTTGAACTATGTTTTTGTTAATACAAATTAAAAGTAAACGTCATTCAGACAGCTAAGCTAATTTGAGGCGCATTGCAATTCAAATTACAATTGATGGTAGGATGTAAACCTTTTCAAATGTGAATTAAACTAATTCAAATTAGTTAATGTCAATCCTATTCAAATTAGGTGTGAACTCTGTATTATTATCAGGTAGTTTTAAAACTGAAAGATACTTTTAAGGGAAGGGAAAGAAACGGTTGAAACCATGTGTGTTACAAACACTGTTTATTCAAGTCAGAATCCTGGATCTCAAAAGCACTTTTGTAATGTCAAATGAAAACATGAATATGATAGTAATATACAAAACTATTTATTACTAAGTAAACGACATTTATTTTAGTGAAAAATCTGCATTCCAGGTGTAAATTGAGGCAAATAATATCATTGAGTGCATTTTCTTGTCAAGTGACCAGCAGACATTGAAATCTACCTTTTGAATGAAAGGAGAACTCATAAGTTGAAAATGAATGATGTAAATCTAGATTCTAATAATAGCAAAAGGGAGCTCACATTCACAACAGTTAAAGCATTGCTGAGTTAGTGAACAGAGCATTTTTCTCATTAACTTAAATCCACCTATTGGAATGGATAAAACCCGAATTTTAAGACATAAGTTATAAAATATCTGATAAAAAGCAGTACTAAGCGTGCATGTTACGCTACAAACATATTCAAAGAATACAGTTTTATAACTTCTTAATGTCATATCCAATATTTATCAAAACCTAAAGGGGAGATACATGTGTACATGCACCTTACTTCTTATTTTTTCCGTGGATGTCAATACACCTAATCGCTATTTATTCCATACCGGATAAGTTCTAACATTACACAACTTTTTCATCCAGTTGAAGCTATCTGGGGGCCGTTGAAACAATTCACCATGCACAATACTTTTTAATGAAAACCCTTTTAACTTACCGTAAATACTTAAAACAAAATAATTTTTACTTCAATTTAATTTCGAAAAAAGTGGATCATACTATATTAAAGTTTCTTGATAATCGCTTTCTAAAGTTTTTCCTCCCTCAGCTCTCTACTGAAAAACCTCTATTTTCAGCCGCATGACCCAAACAGGAAGTTTTACATGTGACTGGTTTTGCCAGATTGGACTAAATAGCAATAAGGTGTATTTTCTGGGATTGTTGAAAACTTCCATATTCATCACTATCTGATTTTATGGGTATAACAATCCAGACAGACAAATAGCAATAAGGTGTTTAGGAAAACATGACCTAAAGCCTCCTTCATATAAGTCAAAAACTTGGGAACTCATACTGAATGGTCAAATGTGTTCAATATGAAAATTGCAGTTAAGATGGTAAAATCACAAATCAGCCGTTAACGAAATGGACTGAAAGTATGACTTTTGCCAAATTTAAAAGGGAAACAGAGGCGGATTTAGATGGGGGCCCGGCCCCCCCTTTTTGGGAAAAAATTTGGTTGCTTATATAAGGAATCACTGAAGCGTGACTGGAGCGGGCCCCCTCTTAGGTCAGTCAGTGGGCCCCCACATATGAAAATTCCTGGATCCGTCACTGGGAAATGACGGGGAAGGGGCAAATTAACATTCAAGCAGAGCAAATGCTGTTTAAATTAGTATGCGGGTTTTAAATATAGAGTGAAAGTGGAGTCATCTTTTTAAACTTAAGTTAAATATAACTTATGTAGACTTACCTTCTAATTCAATAAAAAAAAAAACACACACGACTCAGAACTATGTCTAATTCACTTGGACTACTAATATGCAAACCTAAAAACAAAAAGAAATATATCATAAAATAGTGATTGAAAAATTCACAACACTTTGAAAGGATAATCCAGACACGTGTTACACGGGGAGCATGTTTGTTTACAAATAATAATGTCACGTGATCGCGCACTTACCTCGCATGTTGCATCGCCCTTACAATTCACCAATACATAACCATTTTCATGCAAACATGCAACGTGAATGTGATTGGTTATCAAATAATACAAAAATAATGCATGAACCGTTGAAGAAAAAATTATTTCATCAAATAGATGGATTTTCACTTTCGACACGAATAGGTCGAGTTGACATTTCTGTCATCGGAGATAGTATTGAGATAAATGGGATAAAACGGACCGTCAAAAAGGTCTAGAGAAGCACATCAGTAGAACCTTAACATGAATAAGTAATACTTACAAAAAATTCTCTAATTGATAAACTATATGACTAAAATTTCACGAAAATAACAATAAATAATTTTGTTCTTCGTGATGAAACTGCTTAAATTGGCGCGAAAAAATATTCTTACTCCTACTGCTTCACGTAAAAAAAAATGTATAGAATTGAATTCGACTACAGTTCAGCATAAAAAAAACGTGAATATGCAAAAGTCTGATAATATGTTAATGAAAAAGTGTGTATAAATTTTCGTAAACGAAGTTACCTGTATACTTCACCAGGAACTACATTTGAGCGCAAAGATCGTATGTGTGATTTGGCTTATGTAACAATCGTCAATCGGAACTACTCGGCTATTCACTTCGTGCAACCAGAAAGGCCGAGTAGTTCCGATTGGTAACAAAGTACAACATGATGAATGGAATTTTTTCCGTTGCTATTAAATCATTGAAACCACGTGATTGAGGCCATCTATTTTTATTGCGGGTTCCACATATCTAAATCGGAATTATAGAAAAAATTGAATTTTGTGAGCAGAATCAAAACAGAAATGATGAACACTGCAACATTTCCATCAAAATAAAAATAGGATGGAGGATCTGTGTATTCACATTATTTGTAAAACTCTCCTTCTTCCTGTGAAGCGTGTGCTTTACATCGAGGCTTATTATGCTAAGCATCGACGCCACAGTACTTCAACCAATCAGACAATGTTTATTTGGGGCATTCTATCTAATTTTACTCAGATTTTGGAATATTTTAATCGAAATTATAGAAAAATGGAACATTGTTAGTACATATAAAATAGAAAAAGATGAATACTTTTAGCTGGAGATAATTTGGATGGGGGTTCTGTGTATTCACATTATTTGCACAACTCTCCTTACTGATGCCATATTTTGGAATTTCCGTGACCTAAATGGTTCGCGAAAATTAATATTTTTATATATAGTATAGTAAAAATATGTTTTTTTATAATATAAGATATATGCATCCAATTGAAAAAGTTCTTCAAACCTTGACACACTCGTTTTACATTAAGTTTAATTAATTCACGGAAACTTGATTTCAGAATATCAAATAGCCTTAACTACATGATAAATAATACACTGACAATTGTATTTGAAAGTGATATTTCTTGTAATTCATATTTAGAAATAAACTGCGGTAATCCGGGACCTGTGACAAATGGAAATGTTTTAGGAAGTCAATTTTTCTATGGATCAACAATTACTTTTGAGTGTAATAATGACTTCAATTTAACAAGAGGAAGTTCCCATCAAACGTGTAAATCTGATGCAACATGGAGTGACAAGAAACCATTGTGTCTATGTGAGTTATAATTAGTTTGTAAAATAAAATAAAATCAAGTAACGAAACATTTTCGTTATTGGTATGCATAATATAAGATGTCGATTAAAAAACATAAAATAAAATAGTTCCTATCTGATATGCCTGTAACCCTTTTTAAAATATTATGAAAACATGATAGAGAGTTGGAACCTTAGTTGCTCAATAATTTCAAGACATTTTATTACGACAATTTTGTTATAAACCATAACATTACCTACACAAATGTAAGTAATGACTACAAAATTAATGATATCCTCGGAAATGCATAGTCCACCAGCAAAACCTAATTATCGAAACGGTATAACCACATACATATTTCTGTAATTTTCAGATGCCCATACTTGTCTTAGTAACCCGTGTCAAAATGGTGGTACATGTGTTGATGGTCTTGAGCGGTACGATTGTCAATGTCTACCAGGCTGGAGTGGAGTAAATTGCGAACAGGGTGAGTATTGATGACTTATGAATAAAATATACGAAGATGTGCCGTATGAGTGCCAATGAGACAACTCTACATCCATTTCACAATGTGTAAAAAGTAAACCATTATAATTCAAAGCATTGTCTTCAACACGGAACCTTCGAACAGCAACCTTTAAAGGGCCCATACATGGCTAGTGTAAAACAATTCGGTTTTATCTATATTAAAAAATGAGAAACGAGAATAACTTGTAAACCCAATCAGCAAACGACAACCACTGAACGACTGGGGCAAACAAATTCAGCGGCTTACAACGTTTAAACATCGATACTACCTTCACCCTAACCTGAAACAGTAGTATATACCATTATAATAAGATAAGACACAATACAAATCATGGTTTAATCAACTTCAAGTGTTAATGCATATTTAGCAATAAGTATGTAACAGCCCTTAATCATTTTACATATATATTTTCAAGATGTACAACCGCCAATCCAAATAGGATGCCCAAATGATACGGTCAGACACATTTCTAGTCCAACTGTGGTAGTGAACTGGACAGCGCCTTCTTTCTACGATCCAATGAACACATCCCTGGAGATAACTCAGAATTATCCACAGGACTATTGGGAATTTCACTGGGGAGACTTTCAAGTACAGTATGTGGCTACAAAACCAAAGAACGGATTACGCTCGGAATGTACTTTTACAGTAAAGATTAGACGTAAGCAATAATACTTTAGGGTAAACAATATTCAACTTAAGTTATTAGATATAATTATAGATTGCTCTGCTGTTTTGCATTCCCATGAAATATCGTAGAAAATAACGTATTTAATATCGTTTTAGGTAGAGAAAATATCTTTTGAAACCCCCACTTCAAGGAAAGTAGATTTTTATTACAATTTCAGACCGGAAATGCAGTCTATGACATATATCGTACACTTAAACTTGTTAAAATATATAATTCATTATCCTTATTATGTTGTATAATATTATCTTGCAATGTTACATGTATAATACATCATCATTTGTTAAATATCTACAGCCATGTCCTGTCCTGAGCTATCAGTAGGAAACCATTCAGCCAAGGTTTGTACAAACTGGAAAACTGACTTCGGACTATACTGTATGGTGTTTTGTGATAGTTCCTACACCCTTGCTAATGAGAACGACTACGATCAGTGGTACGTCTGTGGTGCCAGTGGTAAATGGATTCCATCTCCGCAACTTCCAAACTGTCAACGTAAGTACATTAGTAGAAAGAACTAAAAATATATACATGTATATCAACAACAAGATCGTCTGAGAACACGCTGCCGCACCAACAGGAAAATAACAAAAGTAATATAAGATCTAGATTTTGTGCAACGTTTCTTAGATAAGATAAAGAAAATATACGGAGAAGATGAAATAAAACGATATGATAATTTTCTTCTTTTTTTTTTTTTTGTTATTTTCTGCAATAAACGTCTTTATCTTATCTTATATTCTGTTTTCTGTTTTTTTTTTTCTTTTTTAAACGCTTCCGAAGACAATTTCATTATCATGTAGTTTACCTGTACATATTATATATTTATTGCATGTGTACCATTTTGTGTGTGAATTATATGTAGAGTACTTACTAATTCTGGGTTTTATTTTCAGAACAAATTAGCCAATCTGTTGTCAATACACGAAAGCAGTATCACTTCAGTCAGTGCAACGACTTATCCAGCAACAACCAGATGAAGGACATATTCATGAAACGATTTAATTTGTCAGAATTCTCCTATTTTTGTAGAAAGTATGGAAAGGAGTGTTCAAAGGACAATGTTTCCGTTATCTGTTAGAACAGGACAGTTATTATTTTCTTTATTAGTGTGTGTCATATGTAAGAGTGGTTTAAGTCATTATTTAGTGAAAACCTTTTTAAATATTTTTTGGAGGCGAATTCTGTCAAAATGTCAATTACTGTACAGCTCCTTTTATTCTTTCATACCATGTTGCTTCACAAAATTGAAAAAGTGATTCAATTACAACATTCACTTACATATTGTGCTATCAAACATATACTATGTTAACTTGTTTATAAGCAAACTTCATTTTATGGCTAGCTTATTAAAATGTGTATATTTGATATTTGTTTTTCTTTTGTCTTAGTTCTAAAAATGCGTTTTCGTAATGAAGGATTTAGAACCTATTAAAGGCCAGTTTTGTTCAGATAGTTTTTAAACTGTGTCAGACAAAAAGCATGTTTGATTCCACTCTGAAAAGAATATAAAATTAAAAAATAGTGTCGTCAACCAAGAACGAATAACTCAAAAAGGCGGACCTAATGAATTGTGTTTAACATGAATATGAAGTCTTCTCTTATTTTATTCGGGATCAGCTGTTATGGATTTAAGTAATATTAAACGACCCATATAAGACAGTGAATTAAATGATATTGGTATCATATCACACTATGAAGATGTGTTACAAGAATAAAAAGATATCAAAAGAGTAACAAAAAACATGGGTCCGAAAAAAACAAACAGCACCATGGTCAATTATAAATCGAAAAGACAAACAACAATAACACACTACATACACATAATTTACATAGAGAACCAAAGATTGAGCAAAACTAGCCTACATATAGCTAAATGACGGGGTTGAACTCCAGTCATTCGGCATTGCGAGAAGGTACTAATCAATATGCGGTACCCGCCGAATTGCTCATTCAAATGGAAATCCGGTTATACAGTTAATGTAAATTTCATTTAAAATTCCTTCATCATACTTTATATCGAAAGAATGACCTCTATTCTGGAGAAGGACGTGTATTACCGGTATCTGATAGTGCCTCTAGGTTCCCATGTCTTATCACATCAGAAGCAAAGACAAATAAATAGAAAACAGGCTAGTGGTTCCAGTTTTCATGCTTTGACAAGTCCGTTATTATATATATAAACATTATAAATATGCAGCTTTATCTTTATCCATGTGTGGAGAACTATTTTTTAATAGGTAAGTTTAAGTATTCAAACATTTTCAGTAAATCTCCTCTTGGTAAATGATTCAGTTTCTGTGATTGAAAGACAAAAAAAAAGAATGAAAGGTTAAAGAAACTATTCCTTAATGTAATTTGTTTTCCTAGTTTGAAGCCCAAAGCATTTTTCGCCCAAATTTTTTCCATTATTAATTCGTAAATTCATTTAATTGTTGTCAACTTTAAACTTTGACCACGGCTTAGATAGTGGTTTAACATCTATGTCGTACCGCGTCGGTCTGCTAAGTACCGAATGTGACCATGCCCGAATATGACTATTTTGTCTAGTGATAATTGCATTGCTATACGACGTGTCAAGGTATTTAAACATCCAACATTCTTGTATTCAGTTATGTTTCCTTATTGGGTTCGGTATGATATTGTGTTGTGTCGTTTGAATTCTGCATTTTTGGTTCATTTCACATATGCCTTATATGTCAGTATAGTGGAATCAATTTTCATTTTTCGCGGATAAATTATTGTGTTTTTAAATTTTTTAAATGTACTATTATGTTATTAATTTGTGCGTTTCCCTGTGCATAGTGTTTTTGTACTTTATTCCTATCACGTAGTTTTGTCCTTTAGGCGTTATTTTTTAGCATTTTTACATTGACCGATCAGCGTGATGTTTGGGTAGCCATTCAACCAGGTTCAACTTACCATTTGTTCTTAAAATGTCAAGAATATGGCCGTTGTTATCAAAAAGTTTGTTTCTGTGTATGTTGGCGTTTGTTATTGTAGCAGTTCTGTTGTTCAAAAGTTCATTTTTTTTAAACTTTAATAAAATAAAATTGAGAATGGAAATGAGGAATGTATCAAAGAGACAACAACCCGACCAACAGCAGAAGGTCACCAACAGGTCTTTAATGTAACGAGAACATATTGAAAAAGTTAAACATCACATTTATAATCATACAGTTATCACTCGCCAAAAAGTTGCGTACTTTAAAAGGATTTATAACCTACCAGACGATAGACTGTGCAAACGAGTCTTTAATGAAATGGTTCATTTAAACGAAAGTGTCTGGAAATATGTTCAAGAAATGAACACCTACACGGAAAGTATTGGGTCTGATAATTTCAACTGGCAATATGGTAATGCCATAAGGGAAAGTTTGATTATTGATGTAACTACTAAAAGTAGCCTTGATTTGTATCAGCACTGCTATATTAAGACAGGTAGCCAGTTATTCTTAGAGGACATAAGCGATTTTAATTCATCTCGTCTTAAACTACTCGCAAGAACAAATTATTTGCCATTAAAGCAGTTTCTTTTTAGAATGCATATGTCCGAGGACAACCTATGTCCCATTTGTGATTCAGGGGAGTCAGAAGATTAAGAACATTTTCTGCTCGGGTGTGCATCTCTTGAACAAACCAGGTCTAAATTTTACACCTTATTTGCCTCTTTTAATAATAGAAATGTAAGTTTTCTGGAACTGTCGAAACGTGTACAAGTATTATTTTTAGTTGGCGATATTGGTTATGCTTTTAACGATGAAATTGGTTCATTTTATGATGTTTATGGAAGAATGTATCTCTTACAATTATTTAGATTACGTCAAACTATGGTTGAACTAAAATAACCTTTGAGTTAACTTACTCGTATGTACTATTATATATTAATTGATCTTAGTGTATATGCTTTATACATGCTGCTTGGTCATATTTGTCTATGAGTGTTTTAATTACATGTATATTTTAACATTCTATAAATTGTCTTCTTTTATTATTATTATGTATTTTAGAAATCTCTATTTTTGTCTTATTAATGTGCCATGTATTTTATTGTTTCAAAGACATTCTATAATGAAACCATTAACTATAATGTATATAATTGTAAATAATATAGTATAGACGCACCATCACTTCTACCCTGATGACTGGTGCCCCCGATGTAAAGGGGTATTCTAAATAAAATACATATATATACAGTAGAATAAAATTTAAAGCAAATTGATCTTTGTGTTGCATATATAAGTCATATATCTGTTTATGATCATTGTTTTTCGTTTACACGTACAGATTGTATACAAATTTGTTTTTTCGAAGAAAACATATGCATTTTTTTTTTTTTTAAATATTAAATAATTCTTATATCATTTGCATATCTATAAATACTTGAATTGGATTGGTCAAGTAGAATTTTTCTCTTGGTTTACACTTCGATAAACCATGTTTCCGAAACTACTTTTGTAATCTATTCATGCGCGATACACATTATTGCAGGGATACTCGGATTTTCAGCAAGTTGAGATTATAAAACAATTGCATAAGTTTTTTCTGTTCTAATGCATATATAACCAAAAAAAAAAAATGAAATAAAATAAATGCACTAAAGCTTCGAAAATGTATAAAAATAAAATTTAAATAAAATTCCGGGAAATTTCACGAATGATTTGGCGAATTTACGTCATGGCAAAACACGACGTCATACGATTTAAAACTTTTAGACGGTAGATTATTTCGTTACTTGTACGCTTCAAATTCGGAAAATATCTAATTAAAATGAAGTTTTTGAGGTAGGTGCTAGTTCATTTTAGATTCTGTTACATTTATCGAACATTTAAGTTTTTTAGAAAGTCAAGATGGCGGCGTACTCCTTAGTTACGACATGTCATTGTGCTTCTGATGGTACATATAGTAGCCATCATAGTAATAATGTAAATTAATAATCGCGTATGTTTGGCTGAAGAATTATAAGGATTAAACACATTTTTTCTAGAGGTTATTGATGTGTAAACCTGGTCTCTAACTCACAAACTTGACATACGGACTTTTATTCAGTTTGTGAGTTAACCGCCCCGGTTTACACATCAATAACCTCTAGAAAAAATGTGTTTAATCCTATAATATTTTGCTGCACAGATTTTTCAAGGAAATTAGCATTTAGAATTAAACACTTTTCATTAATACGTACAATGTATAAAGTGCAATTAAAAAAAACTATAAAAAAAACCTGACACATTGAAAATGAATATGTCATACAATATTTGACAAGGATAAGCCAATAAAAGATATTACAGCATACTGTTTAGTATATAAAAATGATATGTAGATATTTTTTATAATATTTCGACGAAAAAAAACTATTTGTGTTTATTCAAGCGAGAACATCTACGCGGTTTCAACTGTCGATAAAAAAAAACTACTGATATAATTTGTTGCAGTTTAATAGTAAAAAAAAAAAGCTGGCGAGTTGAAAATCTACTTTTCAGCGTCCAGGGGGGAAATATGACAGACATGTTAGAGTTCATACATTTTTTTGTAGTTCTAGTTTTGTAGCAACTTAATGAACAAACAACCGCTATAATCGATGAAAACCAAACTAAAACAAATATTATTTTTCTAGACCTACATATTTATCTTATTTTAAAATTAATTTGTTATTCAGCGAGTAAGTGTATGTTTGCATTTTAGTTTTGCTATACTGTTTTCTTTCACGAAAAATGTTTTATTGCTTGTAAGTGTCAATGCATATGTTATTTCAGATAGATAATGAATCATTATAATCCTAGTTGATTACAGATTTTGCGTCAAATGATATTAAAAGTCTTTAACCATGGCTAACTTCCTGGTTAGAGGTTAAATACGTGATTTATTTTAATGTAAAGGTACTAAAGTTTGACGTGTCGTAAACTTGAACTATTCACATGAAATCAGGACAATTTTCCAATTGGACTGAAATTGTGATAACGCAAAAACAACACAGATGACAAATTACATTATACTGTACAGTAAATCATACTTATATAAAGACATATGTTTATCGATAACTTCATTGGCTGCCAAAATTAAATTCTACAGTTTTGAAGAAGGAAGTAAATGTATGAAATTGTTAGCAACCGCTGACATATTGATAAACTGAACAAAGAATTTATTTAATATCTACCACGTACATTATATTTACATTATGAATACAAATGGTCAAACTAATTAATATACAAAGTTAAACCTTTTATTTGACCTCAGTACGATATTACTTATTGCATACACTCGCTCTGTTCCAGTTGTTATGATGATATCTACGAATTCAAAATGATTTGTTTCGGCCTTATTGTGTTAAGGGTTTCCAGACTTATGAATAAAATATTCTTTAATAACGATCTCGTTTTAGTGATGCTCTGCTTACTTATATATGCTACCGTATTATAAGTATTTTCTAAATCGGTCAATTTCACTCTTTCGAAACGGTGATGCCCAGAGACAGCACAAGTAAAAGCAATCTTATAATTTCATTTTTATAAACATTATAATATTCTGTTATGTTAATTGTTTTTATTTTAAAATAATTTCAATTGGTTTAATTTTAACTTCATGTGGTCCAATTTGATATTTAAAAAAAAAACGAAAATTAAGATTAGAAACAATTTTGCTCCGTATAGGTTAAGATTTAAAAAGTTTTGGATTGATGTTTTTGTCATTGAATTTGAATGCTCATAACATTTACCACGTTGTTCGTTTACAGTAGTCAGGACTTCGGTACGGACATGATTTACAACAAATCTAAAATGCTCCGTTTACAAATTTTGAAATTGCAAAAGATTAGGTTTCAACTCCTTCAGGCAAAGTTCTATCATGGCTATTTTTAAAGGTTGTTTTCATTAAGTTCTTTAACTGCTTCTGTTTTTATACTTTCTTGGCATTCAACTATTTGCAGCTTTGGACGTTGCTGAAGAAGGTAAATCCAGGAAAACGTTGTTGAAATAAGATATTAAGGTGGATTGATGGATTACTTATGAGGTTTTAACCTGGCTATAAAGCTCTCTTACGGTTGGTTCATTGTGTGCCTGGGTTGACTTCCTCAATCGTTGACTTAATAGTAGATATTAGCAGGTAAAAATTAGTCTAGATCTTTGATCAAATGTACAAATGTTGAGAGTAGAAATTTCATGTTTAAAAAAACCATTATGTTTTCCTTCTTTTCACATAGTAAAGCATTTTCCCAACAGAATGTTTTGTTTATTCCCAACAAAAGCATACGACTTGTGCTTTTTATTTTACATTTTTTAAAGAACACCCTAAAACAATTCAATTAAGCATGACTAAAATTATTTTGTTGTTAGTACATCGCAGTACCTTAATGAACAATACTTTATTTTCTTTAAAAATATGCTACTCATTCGCAAAAGTAAAAACTTCATTGAATATATTGTTAAGCTAACTGCTGAAGGGAGATAATCGTTTAATTCATACTTCTTCTTTAATCTTATCAGTATATTTCATTGGCCTTTAATTTCACTTGTATACTTACTTTCCAACTAGTTTGAGTTTTGCCTTGCGACAGAATGAGATCGTTGATGATAGTGTATTGCTTAATACAGATTGCCTTAGTGGTAGCTGACGGAAAGACAGACCAGGTGAATATTATCTAAAAGCTTTAACTCTATAAAATATTAACTATGAAACGAATTCAAATTATCATTTGACAAAAAACTCAGATTTATATAATTACAGCTTTATGAATAATATAATATCATCATAATGTTTTGATTTCTTGATTGGGAATATTATTGGACTATATGTTTTAAAAAATCCAAACAGAGTTGTGTCACTAATGCTGTAGGATTTAAGCTGACAAACAGTTGTATTCAATTGACACATACAAACAGTGTATATAAAGTGCGAATCCAGCTAGTTCATTTTTACTGTTATATGCGGGTATGTCTATTGTAGAATAAAGGATCATGGGAAAACTGTATTTGTTTACGTTTTGAAAATATCAAGTTAAAGGATTTTAAGTTAAGTTATAACATATTTTCATTGTGATATGTCTTTATAATATACAAACATAGCATTAAAGTTCAAATAAGTGTTATAAAAGCATCATAATATAGCATATCGATTATTGAAAGCGATCCATTTTAACTATAGATGCGATGAATTATCACTGTCAGTGCAGTCATTATTAATATAGAATTTTCAAAGATGCGAGGAATTTTTATTGTAGAATTATGTGATAAATGCACTTGCAACAAATGAAAAAAAACTTAGTTGATGACTTTAGGATTTATGATACATGTATTTTCACATTGAAATACAAACTCCTCATTCATTCTTCATCAAATATATAGCTTTTCAAACTTGTAACAAAAGCGATTCTCAAAATGTCATATTGTATTCTTCAGATTAATTTCTCCTTGATTTTAACTTATATAGGGAATCACTGGAAGGTGACAGCAGCGGGCCCTCTTAGGCAGTCAGTGGGCCCCTACTTATGAAAAATTCTAGATCCGCAAATGGATACTACCGCAGAGGTAAAACCATGCACATTTGGGTTATTGTAAACGAAATGCATGCTACAATTCATTTTTGTTGATTTTACACCCTTTGGAACTCTATGTGGGCTATTTCAGCTACTAGGCAAAAAATCCCCAAACTAGATACACGGTAAGATTCAGCATGTCAACGAATTCCAAATATCTATATTAAAGGACTTTTGTCTATAAATTTGGACCCCACAAAATTGAAAAAGGGACCAAAAATATAAAAAAAAATGCATGCATCGGATACATTTGTTATTGAAGGCATGACTGCAACAATAGGATGAATATACAAAAATATCTTATTCTTTGGTCTCATTGGGGGGTTCTGATCTCGGATCCCGCTTACTGTTTTGTCAGATTCCCTTATTCAGCTTATTGTTTTGTCAGATTCCCGTATCCCGCTTATACTATGCAGTTCTAATTTTTATCCGTGTCCCGCTAGACTGCATTTCCCGTTTTTCACTACACAATCATTTGACTTTCACTTGTCACGCTTGCAAAAAATCGGCAATCCGGCGTGACGCTTATACCCAAATGCGACTCACTATTTTACTCTATTTTGATTCATATTAAGCCCATTATAAATATATTAAAAAAGTAGCGTAGATTTTTTTTATCCCTTTTTATTCCGTCTCGTTTCGTTTTTGAGCCATATATAGATGTATGGCAAGCCGTTGTGGAATTTATTCCCTATTTATTAATATTAAAAAAATCATTTATTAATATTAAAGATGTCGTATGTGACAATGAGACAACTCTCCATCCGAGTCACAATTTATAAAAGTAGACCATTATACGTCAAAATTCGGTCTTCAACATGGAGTCTTGGCTCACACCGAACAGCAAGTTATAAAGGGCTCCAGTGTAAAACCTTTCAAACGGGAAAACAAAGGTGCAATCTATATCAAGATGTACGTAATTAGTGGTGAAGTGTCATGGAAATGGATAAAAAAAATAAGGATAAAGATCCCTATACGCTTTATAAGAAACTAAATGGAATACATTTGAAATAAATGTTATTTCTATTGAATTTATTAGAGTGTTTTAAAACCAAACTTTCCTCCGTAAGTTAAATTTTATCAAATCTTTCTCTTACTTTATCTATTGTTTGAGCAAGTCGGCTAAATTAAGGTTTTACAGCTAATTTCCTAATGCATGTAAAGCAAAACTTTGGTTGGCTTGCTTGCTTTGTTTGTATAATTGTTTATACAAACTTTGTAAATAAGATTGACATTTTTAAACAATATGAATAGGCATAGCTTAACCTGTATTTTTAATATTTGCATTAAATTGGGTGTTATCATAATGATTATCCAATAAAAAAAAAAGCAAGCAAATCAACTAAAGTCTTGCTCTACATGCTTAAAGAAATGAGCTGTAATAGATAAAAAAAGAAAATTATACAGTGAAAATTCACCGCATATACAATAATAATGATTCGCTCCACAGTGAAAATGAAAGAATAGTATCATTATTCGACAGTAAACATGACTAGCATTACGAAATAATCATAGTGGAATTTAGTTAAATATGAAGAAACTGAATGACAAAACATATTCTACGTTATACAAATTTAAAAATTGTATTAAAATGAATATTTTTTACTGCAACAAAATCTAACCTGTTAGTTATAAAGCACCTGCACGATCTGTTCGTGAAATGTCCTAAATATTCACCTATTTTGATATATATTTCACAGCTGGATGGCTTTAGGCGCGATAAAACCCCGCTCGCATCTCTTACTTTGTTTTATTAGTATTATGTATTTCTGAACATATACATTTTAACTAATTTTCTTGATTTTCTTCAAAAATTAAAAAAAGTTCGTCTGTTTATTATAGAATTAAACACATTTTTTCTAGAGGTTATTGATGTGTAAACCGGGGCGATTAACTCACAAACTGAATAAAAGTCCGAAGGACTTTTATGTCAAGTTTGTGAGTAAGAGACCCGGTTTACACATCAATAACCTCTAGAAAAAATGTGTTTAATTCTTATAATTCTGCATCCAAACATACGCAATTATTAATTCACATTATTTGATTGATGGCTGCTATATTTACCATCAAAAGCACAATGGCATGTCGTAACTAAGCAGTGGCCGCCATTTTGACTTTCTGAAAACCATAAATGTCCGATAAATGAAACAGAATCTAAAATGAAATAGCACATACCTCAAAAACTTCATTTTAATTAAATAATATCCGAATTTGAAGCGTACACGTAACGAAATAATCTCTCCCTTGAATATTTTCATTCGTACCGTATGACGTCGTGTTTTTCCATGACGTAAATTCGCTAAATCCTTCATGAAATTTCGCGGAATTTTATTCAAATTTTATTTTTATACATTTTCGAAGCTTTTGTGCATTTATTTTGTTTCTTTTTTTGTTAAATATGCATTTGAATAGAAACAACTGTTATGCAATTGTTTTATAGTCTCAATTTGATGAAAATCACAGTATCCCTGCAAGAATGTGTATCGCGCATGAATAGATTACGGAAGTAGTTTCGGAAACATGGTTTATCGAAGTGTAAACCAAGAGAAAAATTCCCAATTGACCAATCCAATTCAAGTATTTATAGATATGCAAATGATATAAGAATTATTTATCATTCTACATTAGACATTTATGGCATATACAGTAAAAATGATATTTTAGGATCCGCACTTTACATACACTGTACAAATATATTGTATCACTTAACGTAGTAAATGTTCATCATTAATTAATTGTAATTTATGAAAGTCCAATGGCAAATATATGTTAACAAGATAACTGCAAAAAAAAAATGCACTATACATAACTCTCTTTGTTTATTTTAAACCGTTTCTCGTCCTTTCTGTTTTGAAATGAAAAAAATAATATTTTAAAATGTTCAGCTTATTAATAAAAATGAACTTAATACATAATTGAATAAAATCCTTATTTGTAACGTGTAGGTTGGCTGTGATGTAAGAGATGTACCGGCATTAACGGTTGATTATTGTGAAGTTATTGGACATGAACAAGATTCCTCTAAACAAGAGCTGCAGTCTACCGTGCAACCTGGTACTATATGTGTTTTTCGGAACCAGAATTCAACAGTCATAGTAACCAAACAGTGTAATATCCATGGTTGGCACGACACAGATACTTACAATGCTGGTAATTTGACGTTGTAACTTATAAAAATAACAAATAATATGTATATGGAGCACTAACCAATTCTTTAATCAGGAATAAAAGTAAACTGTAATTGTTATATCTGCTGCGAAAAATTTGATACATGTATTTTTATAAAATAATCTGTCATGTTCTGATGAAGAGATAAATTGTGTTCAGACCCACACCTTCATTAAAAGTACATTGGAAACTAATGATTTTGTCCTATCACATGGCCTTTTCTATTTTAATTTTTTTTCTCTGAAATATTGCAAAAAAAGAAGTAGAAAAAGTAGTCAATATATCGTACAGCTATTTAGACGCGTTAGATATCGGAATGTCTACGAATGTTCATAGTTTAAGATCCGGTTGTAGAATAACGTAGGTTATTCTATGTACATTTGGTGCCATTTTACATTTATTTTGTAGTCCATTTTACATTTTAAATTTATTTTGTAGTGCAGTTATCCAATGATTCAATCTTGTATTCTCATGGAGGTCGAGTTAAGAGATTTTGGGGAATCATTTTTGGCTTGGCAGCTCTTGCTTGTTGGGCTTTTTGTCCTCACAGTAAGTATAAATTCATTATAGGATTAAACACATTTTTTCTAGAGGTTATTGATGTGTAAACCGGGGCGGTTAACTCACAAACTGAATAAAAGTCCGAAGGACTTTTATGTCAAGTTTGTGAGTTAGAGACCAGGTTTACACATCAATAACCTCTAGAAAAAATGTGTTTAATCCTTATAATTCTTCAGCCAAACATACGCGATTATTAATTTACATTATTACTATGATGGCTACTATATGTACCATCAGAAGCACATTCTAATGCAACAACATTTGTAACGTTCATTTTGATTGGATAACGTCACTTTCTTACATGGCATCAATTGACAATTGATGCTATGGGACGTACGCGCAAGCGCAGACGGCATATGACAGATTTTAAATACATGTTTTAACGTTTTTTTCTGTCAGTTTCATTAGAATGGAGATAACAATATTGTATTTTAAGCTCCGACGGCATCAATTGGGGATTTGATGGTCGCAAATACCCGTTTACTGTCTCCGCTAACGCGTCGCCAGTAAACTTAATTTGCGACCATCAAATCCCCAATTGATGCCGTCGGAGCTTAAAATACAATACAGTTATCTCCTAAATGACATGTCGTAACTAAGGAGTACGCCGCCATCTTGACTTTCTAAAAAACTTAAATGTTCGATAAATGTAACAGAATCTAAAATGAACTAGCACCTACCTCAAAAACTTCATCTTAATTAGATATTTTCCGAATTTGAAGCGTACAAGTAACGAAATAATCTACCGTCTAAAATTTTTAAATCGTATGACGTCGTGTTTTGCCATGACGTAAATTCGCCAAATCATTCGTGAAATTTCCCGGAATTTTATTTAAATTTTATTTTTATACATTTTCGAAGCTTTAGTGCATTTATTTTATTTCATTTTTTTTTTGGTTATATATGCATTAGAACAGAAAAAACTGTTATGCAATTGTTTTATAATCTCAACTTGCTGAAAATCCGAGTATCCCTGCAATAATGTGTATCGCGCATGAATAGATTACAAAAGTAGTTTCGGAAACATGGTTTATCGAAGTGTAAACCAAGAGAAAAATTCTACTTGACCAATCCAATTCAAGTATTTATAGATATGCAAATGATATAAGAATTATTTCGTAATATTTGTCGACTGTTTAAATATGTTTAAAATATCTTACGTCAGACATAACTTGCACTTCTAACAATAACAGTTTCTGTTTCACTGTTTTGTATTGTCGCATTAACCTATCGTTTTACCATTTGTCTCTGCTAATATGTATTGACGCAGTAAACTATATTCTGTGTCCTTTGTTACTGATGGTTTTGTGTTGTTGGCGTAATCATTCTTTTATGTCATTTGTCACTGGTTTTTTTTGTGTTGTCGCAGTAATCTATCTTTTAGAACATTTGTCACTGTTTTTTCGTGTTGTCGCAGTAACCTATCTTTGATAGTTTACACTTCTGTAATAAGTTGTAACATAACATAATGACCTACCGTGCATCTGATATCAAAATCTGTTGATATAACCTCTGTTATGATACAGATTAAATAAAGAATGTAAATTGAAATTTTGAAATAGATTTTTTTTAGAAAAAAACTGTCAAGCTATAAGATTATCGTAATACTATATTCTCAGGGTCAAGAGATAGAACAAAACCTCATATTGACTGTCCTTTTGTTGAACCAAAAATTGCCGATCCTATGCAGACAACCACAATAATGACATGGACAGAGCCTGTAGCTCACGACAACAAAGATGGTACTATCACGTATGTCTTTATATATCGTTAATATATATGTTCTAACGTTTCAGTAAGTACTTGTAATTACTAGCCAATTTAGTAATTACATGTATTTACTAGTTGTTTCAGTGATTACTGGTAATCACTGATTTTTTTGGTCATTTTTACAGCTATTTACTAACTTGATGTTTTTGTTTTAAAATTTAAAACATAATTCAAGATACCAAATAAGTAAGTAAAGGGATAGGGATTTTAAGGGAGCTTACTTAAGGATGTGGGAATATAAGGCACATCAAAAGTGAATACTCTTGAGTGTTTGTGAATTGAAACTGGTAAATGGTTGTTTTATATAGGTTTTGAAACTCTGTAAATATATGCATGCAAGACAATGATATCTATCTAAAATTGATTTTCATAATTTGGATTTTCCCCCAATTTTGACAGAAGCTTCTTACAGTACTAGTCAAAAGATAGTATCTAGAGGAAAATTTTAATATTTTTCCTCATTTTGTTGAACCTGCGATTAACAGCAAAAGTAGGCGAGACTATTTGTTCTGCAAAACCCTTACAACTTTAATAGCTTAATACATCGATAACCCATCTCCAGCTAGAGGTTGAAAGGAGTAAAGAAGTATTTTTTTTAACTGGCGCAATCGTATGTTTGATTTTTGGCGCAAATGATACCCTCTAATTTTAAAACATATGGCGCAAACGTAGCATTTGAGAAAAAAAGTTGTGGCGCAAAAGGACGCATTTTTGGCGCAAACGGATCTCTCCCTTAGTGTTAACATATTTTATTAATTATATTCAGGTACTTACATAGGCATTTACATAATGATACATTTGAAATAATTAATAGGATCCCAAAACAAGCTCTTAGCTTATATTAATCCGTTTCCTAATAAGAACATTTCATATTTTAATACTCAAGGAGTAAAATGTTATAAAAAATAACAATGTTACACACGATGGAAAGAAGAAAAAAACATATAATAAGGTTTGTGACACACACAAAAAGGAAAAAAAATATATACATCAAAAATTCAATATTAAAGTGTATGTTTCTGAACGGACACAATTATTTTAGATATAAGTATTAATTGTTGAACAAGATTTGTGCTATTATATGACAAATCTTTTGCTACTGAGTATAAATGTTTGAACTGCCAAGAATATTTCAATGTTTTGCTCGTAGCTGAAGTCTGTTGAACCCTGTAGCAAGATTTCTTCCGACAAAAAATGTATTATATTGATGTTATAAAAATGCTGTTCACGCATAATGTGAAAACGGGGGCAGTGCAACAAGTAGTGCGCTGTCGTTTCTATAGCACCACATAAACAAAAAGATGATGATTTAGAGAACTGCATTGCATACGAAGTCTTGAGTGATAAATTTGACCTAATCGCTTACCAATGTAAAAATAATTTGGAGGTTTAATCGCCCGAGACTGGACACAATTCCTGAATGCCCCCACCGAAATACTGGTCTTAGTATTCTCAGGGAGGAGATTCCATGAACGTACAGTTGCCGGTAAAAAAATAATTTGAATACAGGGCTGTTCTTGTTCGAACAGGAAGGATTATGGACGAGTCTCCCTTGAATTGAAGGTCACATGAATACGTATTCCATTAGGTCCAAATATTCACTCGCAAGTGCACAACTCATCAACCTTGTTTCTCTGCTATTTTAACAAAATATAACCAGATTGGCTGCTAACAGTGAATTCTAATTTCACTATATCATTTTTATTAATGATTTAACAACAACAAAAAAATTTTTTTTTTTTCATATCTCGAAGCTAATGCACATAACAGTTCATTCCAGTTCTTAACCTACATAACGTTATCTAAACCTGATGCTTTTTGTTATCTATTAATCATGTTTTTCTTTGTCTAATATGTTTTCCTATTTATTTGTATTGTAGTCCTGTAAAATTGTGTTGCCATTTCAATGTTATATTTAACTTTGCCATTAAAGTGCGAGGTTTGGCATGCCACAAAACCAGGTTCAACCCACCACTTTTATTCCCCTCCAAAAGTGTCCTGTACCAAGTCAGGAAGATGGCCATTGTTATATTATTGTTCGTTTCTGTGTGTGTTGCATTTTAACGTTGAGTCGTTTGTGTTTTCTCTTATTTTAGAGATATTAAGATAAGACGTGGCACGGTACTTGTCTTTCCCAAATTCATGTATTTGTTTTTCATGTTATATTTGTCATTCTCGTGGTGTTTTGTCTGATGCTTGGTCAGTTTCTGTGTGTGTTGCGTTTCGGTGTTGTGTCGTTGTTCTCCTCTTATATTTAATGCGTTTCCCTCGGTTTTAGTTTGTTACCCCGATTTTGTTTTTTGTCCATGGATTTATGAGTTTTGAACAGCGGTATACTACTGTTGCCTTTATTTATCTTATCTGTATAAGGTAGTTAGTCTAAATATTCTTAAAATTCAAAGTTTTCCTTGAAAAATCAAAACATAATGCTTTAGGAGAATTTTCCATTTCTGTTTTCCATGTCTGCTGAAATTGGTCAAAAATTATCTGTATAATGCTCAACTTGAACCATTTTGGATTAAAACTAAAGTTACTCTGATTTAACCAAACATTTGAAAGTCTATATTTATTCAAGATATCTTTTTAAAGAAATCAACCATTCAAAATTTTACTGTACTGTACTAACTGATCTTTTAGTTAGTATTACCATAACTTTTGATCAACTGACCATAATACAACAATGTTTTAGCAGTCAGTAAATAGGTGTAAAAATTATTTTTAAAATTAGTTATTACTGGTAATAACTGGGCCGTTTCAGGAATTACTTGTATTAACTAAGTGCATCGGGGATTACCTGTAATGACATTTTATTGAAAAGAAAATGTATTTTATATAGCTAATTTTAGTGTAAATATTGTATATACATTTTAGATAGTCTCTCATAACTCTTTTTAGAGTGGCTCTTGTATGTTTTATGATGTTGTTTTATCAACTGTTTGTATGTTTTATATAATGAAGAGGTGAGACTTAAATAAAATATTGTCTTGTCTTGTCTTGCCTATTTACTGTAACATATACAATTTAATCAAACGACAATATGTAAAGTAACACTTTATATCAATTGAATTGCACGTTTTTTTTTTAAGGGAAACCAATTTGACAAAATGTTGAAAGAAATATTTTACATTGATATCAAAAACTCTGTACACCAAGATTATACCTAAGGAGAAGGTACGTAGTATACCTCACATAATAATGACTTCGTGATTCATCTAGCAAACAAGCTAACCACAGATATTGCCTTTACCTACACATTCAATGCAATCGGCTGTAGTAAATAGAAGATATCACATGAATGAGTACATGTTTAGAAGAAAACATGAATGCATGAATGGATGAACTTTTTTTTTTCAATAGATAAACTCAAAGATTCCGATAAATACGTTGTGAATAATTATCTTATAATCGACAATTCGCTAAGATTGCGGCTCAATTTTTTTTTTTACAGAATGATATATATTTTATATATATATTCATCATAACACTGATTGTCTAATAATTTAATGTTTATTCTGTGCAATATAATACACGATTTAACCGAAATAAAGATAATCCTACCTCCTTTATATTTTAGACCTCGCAGAGCAGGTCCTGAACCTAACTCCCTATTTGGCGAAAAGCCAACTATGGTAAAATATATTGCAAGAGATAGAGCTGGAAACACTGGAACTTGCTCTGTTGAAGTTGTAGTTAATGGTGAGTTATTTGAATACTCTTCAAAGAACTAACGAGCTGATTTTTATGAGTTTATTCATAAGATATGGGACAGGGTTCAGTTAGTGAGGTTACGAAACTAACTTTCAAATGAATCACATTAACTTTAAGCCAACATAATTAAGGAATGACTATCGGGAAAATGGAGAGTATAACTGAAATAACGTACAGACCGGTGCTTCGCTTTTGCGCCAATTGGCATTTCATTTGCGCCAAAAAAATCCTTCATTTGCTCCACAAACAATATTTCATTTGCGCCAAAATAAAAAAAACTTTCATTTGCGCCAACATTACAGGTAAATAAGGTAAATAGTATAAAACATACATGTATATTGATCTATATTTAAAATAAAATTTGACAATAAAAGTTTTTCTTTGCAAAATTAAATATATTCTTCAGAAATCAGCCGACATCAATGTCGACCACACAAGTAATGTTTAAAAAAACATAATGGCTTTGCAAGGTTATATTTATTTATTTGGGGTACCAATAAACGACTTGGTCTCCATTTTTCAGAACGTAGGATCTGACAGACAATAAACTACAAGTGTGGTCATCAAAATATTACACACTTAATTCTCCTGTTGTATGTCTAAACTGAAAATGTCCATCTAGACACCTCGAACATGTGCACACTATTTATATAGTTATAAAACTTCGTGACTCTCAGCTTCAGAAATGAATGTGGCATTGAACTCATCCCATTATCCAGAGAAATACTATAGAGACAAACTTTTTAGAGCTATGAATATTTTACGCTTCCTTTATTGTTTACCTGAATTACCTGTAAAATGGCGCAAATGAAGTTTTTATTTATAGGCGCAAATGAAGTTTTTATTTGTAGGCGCAAATGAAATATAACCTTGTGGCGCAAATGAAAGGTTAATTTTCAAAAATTGGCGCAAATGCAATGCGCTCGTACAGACATCGCCAAACACTATTGTGTGTAACTAGATAAATAAGCATATTGTTTAATGCCCAAAATGAAATGAAAAAGTAAGAATATTGTATCTAATTACACAATGTATAAGATGGCGGATTTTGATTGGTTGTTAGTCAGTATATCTTTTTACATATTCCAAATTTTCCCCCTCATTTCCAACGAATGTGCATTTTTTGCACCACTGCCGTTGAATTTGCATTAACTTCCCCTCTTTGTCGTGGTATTTGCAGTTGTGGATATTCTTTTGTAACCCTCGCAAGCTTGTTCCCGCCAAAATTATTCGAAACTTTTCTCACTTAATCCCGATTATTTAGACAACATGGTGAAGCACTATAAATAATTGAGTTACAGCAGATTCCATTGAGTGTGTAGCGTAATGTAATACCTTTTGTTAGCTGAACCATGAAGTCATTATTAGCAGGTATAGTACCCTCCTTTCGAAGTAAAATAGTCCAACAGACAGATCGATTGTTTTTCTGTCGGACTAGTAGGATTGATTGTTGGTTGCTGTACGCCGCATTAGCACAAAAGGCTATATCGCGGCGACGGACTAGTAGGATAGTTTACCTAACCTAACAATGACTTCACGGTTCAGCTAGCAAGCAAGCTAAACAAAGATATTACATTTGGCTATACACTCAATGGAATCCGCTGTAAACAGAAATCTATCAGAGATATACATATAAAGAGGAAAAAACGTTCAAACAAGTGAACGATTTCAGGGGCACTTGCTGTCTAATTCATAATCACCGATTTTTAGCTCACCTGGCCCGAAGGGCCAAGTGAGCTTTTCCCATCACTTTGCGTCCGGCGTCCGGCGTCGTCGTCGTCGTCCGTCGTCTGTCGTCCGTCGTCGTCTGTCGTCGTTTACTTTTACAAAAATCTTCTCCTCTGAAACTACTGGGCCAAATTGAACCAAACTTGGCCACAATCATCATTGGGCTATCTAGTTTAAAAAATGTGTGGCGTGACCCGGTCAACCAACCAAGATGGCCGCCACGGCTAAAAATAGAACATAGGGGTAAAATGCAGTTTTTGGCTTAAAACTAAAAAACCAAAGCATTTAGAGGAAATCTGACATGGGGTAAATATGTTTATCAGGTCAAGATCTATCTGCCTTGAAATTTTCAGATGAATCGGTCAACCCGTTGTTGGGTTCCTGCCCCTGAATTGGTCATTTTGAGGAAATTTTGCTGTTTTTGGTTATTATCTTGAATATTATTATAGATAGAGATAAACTGTAAACAGCAATAATGTTCGGCAAAGTTAGATTTACAAATAAGTCAACATGATCGAAATGGTCAGTTGACCCCTATAGGAGTTATTGCCCTTTATAGTCAATTTTTAACCATTTTTCATAAATCTAAGTAATCTTTTACAAAAATCTTCTCCTCTGAAACTACTGGGCCAAATTAATCCAAACTTGGCCACAATCATCTTTGGGGTATCTAGTTTAAAAAATGTGTGGCGTGACCCGGTCAACCAACCAAGATGGCCACCACGGCTAAAAATAGAACATAGGGGTAAAATGCAGTTTTTGGCTTATAACTCAAAAACCAAAGCATTTAGAGGAAATCTGATGGCGGTAAAAATGTTTATCAGGTCAAGATCTATCTGCCCTGAAATTTTCAGATGAATCGGTCAACCTGTTGTTGGGTTGCTGCCCCTGAATTGGTAATTTTGAGGAAATTTTGCCGTTTTTGGTTATTATCTTGAATATTATTATAGATAGAGATAAACTGTAAACAGCAATAATGTTCAGCAAAGTTAGATTTACAAATAAGTCAACATTACTGAAATGGTCAGTTGACCCCTTTAGGAGTTATTGCCCTTTATAGTCAATTTTTAACCATTTTTCGTAAATCTTAGTTATCTTTTACAAAAATCTTCTCCTCTGAAACTACTAGGCCAAATTAATTCAAACTTAACCACAATTATCTTTGAGGTACCTTGTTTGAAAAATGTGTTGATGACCTGGCCATCCAACCAAGATGGCCACCACGGCTAAAAATAGAACAGGGGTAAAATGTAGTTTTTTGCTTATAACTCTGAAACCAAATCATTTAGAGGAAATCTGACAAGGAATTAAATTGTTAATCAAGTCAATATATATCTGCCCTGAAATATTCAAATGAATTGGACAACCGGTTGTTGGGTTGCTGCCCTCCAATTGGTAATTTTTAAAGAAATTTTGCTGTTTTT